>NC_090253.1:34831400-35036400 GCF_037325665.1 Littorina saxatilis
AATATGTTATCTGACTAGTGTACACACCCATGCTTTGTAAAAGCTCCCATGCTTCGTGTATAAAGGTCCCAGGTTGAGATCTCAATATCTCTAGTGCTGTGCTCTTTATGGCAATAGTCTTTCCCGCCATCTGACAGAGTGGATTTGTGAGAAACAAAATAAACGCATGTTTCAGAGTGTGACTTCCATGCGTTATGGTCAGTTCCGGTCAGGTTTTTTTCAATACTGCTTTTCTCAGCAGATTTTAAAGTGTTGTCTGGTGCAGTTAAATATTTGATCTCTGCAAATAAAACAGTTTCAGTTAAAGATTAACATCTGCTATAAAGTAGCTTCCAGTACAATGAGCAATTGCGCAAGGGTATCACCATTCCTGTTTTTGGTTGACATATTTTTGTGACACGCGAGTTTAATTTACCTATAAAAACTAAATGAAACATTCTTTTATTCAATGCAGTACTTACACTGTATCTTGGTTGAGTTTTACTTATCTAGTAGCAAGACCTGTCAAATTTATCTTTAGAATACCTGATACCATGGTATTCTTAAAGATGATGGATAATTTGTTACAACTGATAACATAAACAAATACATGTAGTTATAGTAATATTCCAAACAGTTAAAAACTTCAGTATCTTTCGAAGTCAAGCAAGGGAGGGAATTAATAATAATATATTCCTCCGTTCCGGTATACTTGATCGGGGAATTCTACACAAACTTTGACTTCCTACGTAAGTACTCGTTTATGTTTTAATTCCAGTTCTCACAGTTTCCCGAAAACTGCGTCATATACGAGACTTCAAAGTCGGTTGAGCAAATTCCAATCACCAGAAAGCAAAACATCGGTAATACAAAAAGTAATCAAGATACATTTATTCAACTTCAAAACTCAATATCTCATACAGCTTTCACATTTTCCCAGTGTAAATGGTTCACTAATATAGCAACCTTACATTTTATACGCAAACTGAGATCTTAATTTTCGATTAAATTACATATCTTACCCAACTCACATATAGCAATTAACCCTAGTTCAGTGCTGGATACGCTGTACGCGTCCCCTTGGTAACAAGGGAGACCACTCTAAAAAAGAGAGTGCCCTATCCCATAATGCCAGACTAACCACCAGTCTGACTTCCGTATGCGCGCGCATACACCGCCATCTTATCATTCCAAACTCAGCGCTCAGCCTGGCTGGTCGCATTTACGTACGCTCTGGCTGTTGTTCAGCCGATGTTGTCTTGTCTGTGGGACTTGGTTTCTTCTCCTTGGTATTCTTTCGTCGTCTTACCTTGCTACTGTATTGAGGTGAGATTGTTCCTTGTTTTGTACTTGATGTAAAGGCGTTGTTTGGCCATTGTTGACTTATGAAATTGTTCGAAAATTTTGTTTTCTGAAATTTTTTGTCGAAGTCTTGCTTGCTATGGCTGATAACGTTAAGAAGAGGCAGGTTTCTGAGCAGGTGGCTGCTGAGTCCTCCCCTCCGAAAAAGACGCCTAGGAAATCTTAACAAACTGTCGCGTCGGTGTTAGAACCGAGCTCGGGCAAATGTTTTGATGTTTTGATAGACACGCCTTCTGCCTCCATTTTGCCGGCGAAGCCGTTGGATAAGGCCGCGCATGATGCTAAGCCGGCTAAAGCGGCTTCCGCTCCTGTTGTTTCTGGTCTGGCGGCCGCGGACATGGCTTCTCCTTTGCTTGAACTTAGTTTGCAGGTATCTTCATTGGCCGAGGAAATTTCGTCTACGCGAGCTGAGCTCTGTGCACTCCCTTCCGGGGTGACAGGGCCGTCGTCTTTGGCCAAGGTTGTGGCGGGTCCTTCCGCTACGGTGACTAGAGCGGGTGTTCACGCTGTTCATGATGGGGATGAGATTTTCCCACTTCCGTTGGGTGTTCCTTCTCCTGGTGGTTTGCTGTCACAAGGTATGTCTGCTACACGAGTATCCGGGTTCTCCGGTGAAAGTGTAGCGCGTCTACAGTCAAAAGTAGCCACGGGCATCGCGCTCACGGGTGAAAGTTTTGATACCCTTACTGGCCATCGCCGTTCCGTCGGCAGGTCAGGCGGGGGTAGGGACACTGTAGAGCGTATGGAAGGTCGGTGCTTTCTGCCGTGTCGTTGGGCATTGGTCAGTCTGTGCGGCTTCCGCTTCCGCCCTGGGGGCAGGAAGAAGACAGTAAAGATGGCTCTCTGTTTGACTATGGCAGTCAAGCAGGGGGTCAACTTCCGGATTGCGCTGAGGTGCATGAAGGCTGTCTGGACGATGGTGCTTCCGCTTTGGTGGATGGCGTCGTGTTCCGGTTGCCGTCTAAGTTCAAGTGCAGTGGTGCTTGCAACTGAAACGGCATCAATCCACGGCCGGTTCCGCTTCCGCTTTTGCGGCTGTGGCTTCTGCCGTTAACACTGTGGTGTTTGGTAGTCGGCACTCGTCAGCCTTCGGCTTCCGGTTCCGTTACTGCGGTTCCTCTGCTGTTACACAGGCTGCGTTCACTTCCTCTTCCAGTCTTTCAGCTGGGATGAGGCAAGTGGATGGAGATTCCGTTCACGGAGTTCCGGCTTCAGGGGATTTTTCCCAGCCTTTCCCTCTTCTTGGCTTGTGTTGCCCTGTCGGGATTGGTTTCCGGTTCTCATCCTTTCGAAGATCGTTGGGATACTACTGAACGGGATGATGAGGGTATAGAAGATGAAGCTTCGGTGGCAGAGGGTGATACCTCTTTTTGCCTTCCAGCTAAGCTGCCGTCTTTTTAGCTCTGGCAGCAGGGGTTGCTACACGCTACTTTCCCGAAGGGGTAGCGATAGCATCATCATATGCCTTTTCTTCTCCATCTTTTTTGGCGTATTTGCTCCTCCTCAGGAACAATCTGCGAACTCTAACGATGTTTTTGCGCCACCTCTGCCTTTGCTGGCATCTTATGGGGAGGCTCTGATTCAGTTTGCCGCGGTTTGCGTCTTCTTTAGCTGATTTGAGCCTTCTAAGGAAAATCTCTGAACGTCTAGTTCTTAGGTCCTTCATTGGCGGCGGGTGGAATTGCGGAAGGTTTCTCATACGAGTCGCCTTTCTCACTTCTTCCTTCGGAGCAGCGCTTGGCTGAGCACCTGTTGCGGTGTGGCTTTAGCTTGCGTCACCCGCTCAAGTAGCGCATCACTCGCTGGGCGCGATCCATAGGCTCGTTTAGCGCCAAGCCTAAAAACTTAAGGTTTTCTTTTGTTCTGCCTACGGAACTACCCCCGGGTATCCCGGGGTTGACGGGCGTCCTTTTGGGATGTTTATAGCAAGGGGAAACTGTCTGTTTGTAAGAACAATTTTCCCCTGGCTGTAGAAGATTGTGGCCGCACTTCTTTCGGTTATCGTCTTTGAACAAGACTTCGATTCGTTCTTTCCCTTGTGCGGTTACGTACTCACGGGATGCCTTTGTGTTCTGTCGGGACACATTTATAAAGGATTTAGCCTCGGCCGACAGTATTGTTTTGTCGGTGAGACTTAAATCTCTTCCTTGCTCGAGGGTTCTCTTTCGATTCCTCTTCTTTGCACGTGGACTCTTCCCTATCAAAGGGAAGCTCACAGCAAAGAAAAGCCCTCGGTCTGTCTTATCAAAGAAAAGCGCTAAGCTGGCCGTTCTCAGCTTCGGCTTTTAGCTTCTTCCCGGCTTGTCGCGTTGCCAAATACCCACCACTTTATCCCCTCGGGGCTATTTAGCGGTCGGGTTCAGTGGGCAAACAATAGCACGTTTTCATTCATACTATTGACAGTTATGTCAACTGGAGTCTGAGTGCTTGGCTTCACCCTTCTTTCTGCCTTTGTGTTTTACCACAGCGGCCGGAGGGGGATTAGGACTACCACTTTATTGAGGTCCTTCCTTGGGTCTTTTACAAAGATTGTGCTGATGTTTACTTCCACCTTTGGATGCACAAAATAGATCGGAAGTGGCTACATTTTATTTCGTTTCTAAGCAATCAAACAAAGAGCTGGTTCATGTTAGTGTCTTTTCTCGACTGGTTCACAGACACAACCAATCATTGGATTCTCACACCATTGCTCATGCAAGGTGTTCCCATTGGTTCTCTCTCCACCAGCGAAGCAGTTCTTCTGTCTCTTGTGGAATTCTTTCCCCTTGTCAGGGGAGAACATGTGTTGTTTCAGTCAGACAACACCACAGTGGCCTTGTTTCTCAATAAGCAAGGGGGGGCATCTCGCTCCTTATCGTGGCCACATCGAGCATGCGAGATTTTGATGTGGTGTTACCACCACGAGTTCTTATTAGCAGTGAAGTACCTTTCTGAGAGGCTCTATGACTTGGCAGACTCTCTACTCCTTCTGGTGGTTTTGGAGAAGCCGCTGATAGAAGTTTTTTGCCTCTCGGTACTATCACCTTCTGCTAAATGTTCGTCTCCCCGTTCCCGGATAATACTCTCGATTTTACTTTGAGCGGCCTGTGGGTCGCACATTATGGGCCCATTCTTCTTGGTTGCCAGCCCTTAAGGCCTTTAGGGCTGGCAAGAGGGCGCCGTTGTTTACACTTGAGCCACACGGGTGTCTACTGTTCGGGAGTCATTGAGACGCTCAGGGGCTTCTGCCTCAACTCCGGATTTGGTCTAGAGATCCCATAGGGGTCAGCGTCTTAGTTTTCATGTCACATTGACTGGCTTGGAACAAATGACGTAATATTAACGGAAAGAACTCCACTTCTCTCCATTCATTGCAGGTGGCGAACCTCCTATTTTGGCTTTCCGAATTTTCTCCCATGTCTCTGTTTTAAGACGTTACGCGATATCAGTTGCACTGAACCAGCTAGGTCGCAAAATTTTTCACTTGGGCTCTTTGTAGCCAGCGTGACTAAGGGAGCCTCCCTTTTGGTTGGCTGAAAACAAATCTCCAGTCCCGACTCAGGATTTGCTCCTAGTTTTGGAGCTTTTGAGATCGGATTGTTTAATCCCTGGCAAAATTAGCCTTACTAATCTAAACACGGGAAGCGGTCATACTTACTCTGGTAGCTTCTGAGAGAAGTGGGAGTAGGTTCATTTTCTATCTGGTTTTGCTATAGACATTTCTTTGGAGAAAGGCTGATCTATAGCGCTTAGGTTTAATTCGAATTTCGGACAAATAATCAGAAACCTGAGGAACCAGCTCTGATAATACAATTCAATCCTCTTTGCATTATTTCGGCTCTGTTAGAGCCATATTAGCCTATTGAACATTTCGAGTTGAATATATTTCTAACTCGCACTGATCCGTTTAGATCATCAGAACAAAGGCTTTTGTTTATTTCCATCAACTCTGGTAGAGGCATTGACTTAGTGAAGTCAACCTTAGCTAGATGGTCTGCCACGTTGATTAGGCATGCCTACAGTGGTGGCAAGAAAAGGGGGGGGGGGGGGGGGGCAGTGAGTCCTCCTTCTTCAGGCTGCACGGACTCAAGAAGTCAGAGTGTGGGCCTCTTCTTTACCTGTTCTCAAGTCTGAGAGACTTACATAAGTCATTAATGCAGCTCATTGAACGTGCAAGAACGTAGTCATGAGTTTCTAACTGCGGGATATTTTAAGTACCCTCTATTATAGTACACATCTACTAGACATCAGAAAATGCCTTTTAAGATGTTTATCTACGGGACGTATCTGGTGCCCGGCAGTTCAGATCTTTCGGTCTGCCAGCCATTGTAGCTGCAGGCTAGATACTTGCAAGATGTTAGCTTGGTTCAGGAAGCCAGAAGCTTTTATGATATCACTTAACACAGCAAGGTGTAAGGATATTGTGAAATTAATTTGAACCAAGAGAATCTCCAGGTTGATCAGACAGGTGTTTACCTGCTGACAAACACAGTCTGGGGATGTTAGGGCAGTTTTGCCTCTCTCTGTTCCTGGAACGTATGAGGCAAGGGCATGGGCCTCCTCTTTGACAGTCCTCCGGTCGGGCCCTTTAGGCTGAAGACTGGAGTAGGCTTACTGGCGGTCTGAGGAGGTTTTTTAGAAACTTCTTCCTCAGAGGTGTCTTGAGACAGGACGGCAGTTCCGCGCTACCTGTTATGGTAGCCGCGGGACAGGTCCTAATATCATAATTCCACTATATTCCCACCACCTATAGTAGCTATCTGCTATATGTGAGTTGGGTAAGATATGTAATTTAATCAAAAATTTTAGTAATAAATTTTCATTTGATTAATATACTTACCCAACTCACATCGTTTATTCCCTCCCGCCTCCCCGCTGTGGGGGTATGGGGGTCTAAAAAAGAAGTGAGTTGGGCTTCGTTTTGGAATGATAAGATGGTGGTGTATGCGCGCGCATACGGAAGTCAGACTGCACTGGTGGTTAGTCTGGCATTATGGGATAGGGCACTCTCTTTTTGACTCACATGCGAAGCAAAAGTGAGTCTATGTACTCACCCGAGTCGTCCGTCCGTCCGTCCGTCCGTCCGTCCGTCCGTCCGTCCGGACGTCCGTCCGTCCGGAAAACTTTAACGTTGGATATTTCTTGGACACTATTCAGTCTATCAGTACCAAATTTGGCAAGATGGTGTATGATGACAAGGCCCCAAAAAACATACATAGCATCTTGACCTTGCTTCAAGGTCAAGGTCGCAGGGGCCATAAATGTTGCCTAAAAAACAGCTATTTTTCACATTTTCTCTGAAGTTTTTGAGATTCAATACCTCACCTATATATGATATATAGGGCAAAGTAAGCCCCATCTTTTGATACCAGTTTGGTTTACCTTGCTTCAAGGTCAAGGTCACAGGAGCTCTTCAAAGTTGGATTGTATACATATTTTGAAGTGACCTTGACCCTGAACTATGGAAGATAACTGTTTCAAACTTAAAAATTATGTGGGGCACATGTTATGCTTTCATCATGAGACACATTTGGTCACATATGATCAAGGTCAAGGTCACTTTGACCCTTATGAAATGTGACCAAAATAAGGTAGTGAACCACTAAAAGTGACCATATCTCATGGTAGAAAGAGCCAATAAGCACCATAGTATTTCCTATGTCTTGAATTAACAGCTTTGTGTTGCATGACCTTGGATGACCTTGGGTCAAGGTCACATGTATTTTGGTAGGAAAAGTGTGTAAAGCATGTGAGTCGTATGGGCTTTGCCCTTCTTGTTTAGAGTGGTCTCCCTTGTTACCAAGGGGACGCGTACAGCGTATCCAGCACTGAACTAGGGTTAATTGCTATATGTGAGTTGGGTAAGTATATTAATCAAATGAAAATTTATTACAAAAATTTTTTATTATGATCCTTCACTGACTTAGTGGTTCATTTGAATTTAAAAGGATTTGAACTTGATAAGGCAGTACGCAAACAATCGATGAAACATCTTTCATCACATTAATTCATTTGAGCTTCCACTCCTGCAGCATCTACGGGCCCTGCATCTGGTCTTCACGGTAGGAACAATATAGCACGATTCAAGAAATATTCATCTTTCAACAATTTCACTCATACAATACAAGATATCATCTTAATATCCTGACCTGAAAGCCTTAACTTGCTGTATGCATTGAAAACAGCATGTATCCATTCCACATTACAGTTATTTTTTTGGTGCATAGAAATGCAATATAGAATTAGTCATTGATGATTTACATTTGCTTTCCTGAGGTTTATTGTAAAACCTATGGAAAGTGGATGCTTTAGACCAACCGGCCGTCTTCAACATTTCTTCCAAAGAAACTCCAGATTAAATTACATATCTTACCCAACTCACATATAGCAATTAACCCTGGTTCAGTGCTGGTAACGCTGTACGCGTCCCCTTGGTAACAAGGGAGACCACTCTAAAAAAGAGTGACCACTACCCATAATGACAGACTAATACAGAGTCTGACTTCCGTATGCGTGCGCATATGCCGCCATTTGTATCATTCCAAACTCAGCTCTCAGTAGAGCTGGTCGCATTTTCTGTACGCTCTGGCTGTTTTCAGCCTTTGGGACTTAGTCTTTGGACTTTGTTTCGTCCTCTTGGTTTACTCTTCGTCTGGACTTCACAACTAT
The DNA here is from genome assembly GCF_037325665.1 of Littorina saxatilis. Taxonomy (NCBI): domain Eukaryota; kingdom Metazoa; phylum Mollusca; class Gastropoda; order Littorinimorpha; family Littorinidae; genus Littorina; species Littorina saxatilis. Next base: position 34,839,390 of record NC_090253.1, read on the forward strand.
GTTGAGGTGAGGTCGTTCCTTTTATTTTCTTGTATTTTGGCAGCATTTTTGGCCGCACTTTGGACTTGCGAATATTTTGTCTAAAAATGTTTCGTGAGTTGTTTTCTTTTGTCACGGCCGACAATGCTAAGAGAGGTCAACTCCTAAACAGGTAGCTACTGTGCCCTCTCAGCCAAAGATGTTTCTAAGAAAGCTAAACTAACCGGTCAAGTGGTCGCGTCTGTGTTGGAACCTCTTTCTAAGAACGTGTGGATGTTTTGGTGGACTTAACCGCCACTTCCATTTTGTCTGCTAAGTCTGTGGACGAGTCCTCTCATGTTGATAACCGGTTAAAGTGGATGCTTCCTCTGTTGTTCCCGCGTTGCTTCTGTTTTTCAGGTCACAGGTTTCTTTGTTGGCGACGGAGATTTCGTCCACGAGGTCGGAACTGCGTGCTTTGCCTTCCGGTGTTGCGGTTGTGCGTTCGTTAGCCAAGGTTCGACCGTCTTCCTCGGCTTAGGCGGTTCCTAATGTGTGTGGCTTCCGCTTCCGCCCTGGGGGCAGGAAGGTGACAGTAAAGCTGGCTCCTTATTCGACTGTGACAGTCAATATGGGGGTCAACTTCCGGGTTGCACGGAGGTGCACGATGGCTGTCCTGATGAAGGTACTTCCGTACAGGAACAAGGTACTGAATTCAGTTTGCCGCAAAGGCTGTCAAGGGCTGTGGCTTTGGCGGCTGGAACGGCTTTAAAGGCTGGTGCACTCAGCCCTGTCTACGGACGGTGGCCAGGGTGTGCAGCTTCCGCTTCTGCACTGGGGGCAGGATGTTGTCAGTAAAGCTGACTCCCCGTTTGACTATGGTAGTCATTACGGGGATCAGCTTCCGGATTGCGAGGTCAAGCTTGATGGGGATACTGGCTAAGGTTCTTCCTCTTTGGGGGAAGACACCTAGCTTCGCATGTGTCCGCTACTTTTGGTAGTGGGACGACAGGATTTTCCGGTTGCATTTCTATGTCTCCGGTTGGTTCTGATGCTTACCAATCCACTGCCGGTTACGCTTCCGCTTTTGCGGCTGTGTCTTCCGGTTGCTGAATAGTATTGCCTTCTGCCGTTAACACTGTGGTGTTGGTAGTCGGCACTTATCAGCCTTCGGCTTCCGGTTCCGCTAGGGTGGTTCCTCCGCTACTTACAGTAGTAGGACAACAGGATCCTCTGACTTCATTTCTATGATTCTGGTTGGTTCTGATGCTGGCCAATCCACTGCTGGTTACGCTTCCGCTTTTGCGGCTGTGTCTTTCGGTTGCTGAATAGAGGTGACTACACGCTTTTTTGCCTGAAGGGTGTAGCAGTGGCATCGTTATCTGCCGTTTTTCTCCTCCATAATTTTTGACGTGTTTTGCTCCTTTTCAGGAACATTCTCCAAACTCAAATGATGTTTTTGCCCCACCTCTGCCTTTGCTGGCATCTCATGGGGAAGCTCGTGCTTCAGCTTTGCCGTGGTTTGCGTCATTTCAGCTGTTTTGAGCTTTCTAAGGAAATCTTCGAACGTTAAGTTCTTGGATCCTGCATTAGTGGCGTTTGAACTTGTGGAAGTTTTTCCAAAGAATCTTCTTTGTCGCCACTTCCTTTGTGGGCAGCGCTCGGCTAGGCACTGGCTGCGGCGTTGCTTTAGCTTGCGTCACCCGCTCAAGTAGCGCTTCACTTGCTTAGCGCTATCCGTAGGCCTCGGTTAACTCCAAGCCTAAGAACTTAGTTCTGTCTACGGAACCGCCTCCGGGTACTTCGGAATTGGCGGACATCCATCTGGATGTTATTGCAAGGAGAAGCTGTCTATCTGTAAGAACAGGATCTCCTGGCTGTGGATGATTGTGGCCTTTCTTCTTTACGTTTTTCGCCTTTGAACAAGAGTTGTTCATTGGTCTCTATCTTGGAGGTTATGTTCTTTCTGGATATCTTTGTGTTCCGTCAGGACTCAGATACAAAGGATGTAGCTTTTCTGTTCGCCTGGGAGTAGGTCTCTACCTAAAAGTATTGTTCTTTTGGCGGGACCTTAATATTTTCTTTGCTTGAAGGTTCTCTTTTTTCGAGTCCTCTTCTATGCACGCGGACTCTTCTCTAACAAAGACAAGCTCACAGCAGAATGAAGGCTTATGGCAGGTGTTGGCTTTGTTTTGTTATCTAAAGTAAAGCTCCAGGCTCGACGTTTCTGCTTTAGCTTTTATCTCCATACACCCTCCTGTTTGGCAGGGCTTTGGTCATTTTCTCACCTCTCTTTCCCCTGGGGGCAAGTCAGCGGTGGGTCGGTGCACACACACAAAAGCACGCTTTCTCGCACACTCCCTACAGTTGTGTCAACTGGAGTTTTAGTGCTTGGCATCACCCTTCTTTTCGCCTTTGTGTTTTTTCAACAGCGGCTGTTGGTATTAGGACTCCAGCTTTATGGAGGTAAGCACTGGGGCCGTCCTTTTGAGACCCCCCGCGGGTTAGGGGGAGTCCCATATTGGTTGGGACTAGAAAGAATTTACCCGATGCTACCCAGCATGTCGTAAGAGGCGACTAACGGTTCTGTTTCTTCTCTTCTTTTGTCTTATTTCTGCCTTACCAGTCCTTTCACCTATATTTCCTTCCAAGAAAACTCTCCCTACTATTCCCTGCAGTTTTCCAATTCTTTTCTTGTTGTCTTATTTCTACCTGACTGGATCCATCACCTTTATTTCACTTACCAAAAGTCTTCTTTTCCACATCCTTATTTCTCTGCACCCCGCATGTCGTATGAGGCGACTAACGGATTCTGTTTCTCCTTTTACCCTTGTTAAGTGGTTCTTGTATAGAATATAGTCAATGTTTGTAAAGATTTTAGTCAAGCAGTATGTAAGAAATGTTTAGTCCTTTGTACTGGAAACTTGCATTCTCCCAGTAAGGTCATATATTGTACTACGTTGCAAGCCCCTGGAGCAATTTTTTGATTAGTGCTTTTGTGAACAAGAAACACTTAACAAGTGGCTCTATCCCATCTCCCCCCCTTTTCCCCTATCCCATCTCCCCCCTTTCCCTCGTCGCGATATAATCTTCGTGGTTGAAAACGACGTTAAACACCAAATAAAGAAAGAAAGAAAGTCCTTTTGAGTTTTTCCATAGTTCGTATGGAGGCTACTTCCTCATTTTGACACACAAAACAGTTCGGAAGTGGCTACATTTTTATTGTTTTGAGAGGTTCTGATGTGGTGTTACCAATATGAGATCTCTTTAGCAGCGAAGTACCGTCATGGGGGGCTCAATGTTTTGGCGGGCTCTCTAAGTCTATTGGTCAAGAATGTCCACTTGGAGTGGACTCTACCTCACCATGCGCTGCTACGCCTTCGGGTGGATTGGAGAAGCCTCTGTTGGAAGGTTTTGCCTCTTGGTACTATCGCCTTTCGTTTTATGTTTGTCTTCTTGTTTCCGGATCCCGAAGCATGGAAGATCAAGACATTCGATTTTACGTTGAGCGGCCTGTCGGTACAAACTTGTCATTTTGGCTGGCTTGGAACAAATGGCGTTATATTAACGGAGAGAACGCCTCTTCTCTCTGTTCAATGCAGGTGGTGAACCACCTATCTTGGCTTTCCGAATTTTCTCCCACATTTTTGATTTAAGACGTTACGTGATAGTAGCTGCACAGTAACAGCTTGGTCGCGATTTTTTGCGGGGGGTCTCTTTAGCCAGCACGTTTAAGGGAGCCTCTCTTCGGCTGGCTCAAAAATCTATTCTCCAGTCCCGACTTGGGTCTTTGCTTCTATTTTGGAGCTTTTGATATCGGATGCTTTAATCCTTTACAAAAACTAGTTTTGCGGATCAACACGTAAATCGGTCATGTTTACTCTGGTATCTTCTGAGAGAAGTGGGAGTAAGTGTATTTTCTGGCTAGTTTTGCTATAGACAGCTCTTCGGAGAAAGACTGATCTATGACAATTAGGTTTCTTTCAAATTTCTGACTCATAAGTGGTAATTGGAGAAGTCAGCTCCCATTCACTGATCTTTTTAGATCATTTAAACAAAGACTCTTGTTCATATCTTTCAACTTCGTCGCGGTTTATCCTTGGACGGTTGAGAACGACGTTAAACACTAAATAGGAAAGAAAGAATATCTATCTATTTTGGTGGAGGTATTGGCTTGTTGAAGTTAATCTTAGCTGGATGGTCTGCCACTTGCTTTAGGCATGCCTTCAAGTGGTGGCAGAAAAGAAAGGGGGGGGGGGCAGTCAGTCCTCCCTCTTCAGGCAGCACGGACTCAACATTCCTCGCTTGAGCAAGTTTTTTTGCTCCTGGATATCCTGATGTATTTATCTGTCCTGTTAGAGCCCGCTCCAGTTTTCGGTTACGGACTCTGCACACGCGATCGGAAACTCAGAAGTTCGTTTTATCTCACACAACATGGGGTTGTGTAAGATATCTCGATAGTCTTGTTACCCGAGTGGTCTTTCACCATAGTGAGACAAGCTTTTGTCTGGTGGCAGAGTTAGTCAGGTGACGTCAGGGCAGTCTGGCCCTTTGCTATAGTCGGGCTCATGAGGCAAGAGATTGGGCTTCCTCTCTAGCTGATCTTCGATTTGGTCGCTTGACAGAAGTTCTTGAGTCGGTTTTCTGGTTTTCTATGGATGTTTTCATCGATGTCTATCTCATAGATGTCTCTGCTTGGATACAGGAGGCAGTTCTGCGTTGCCTGCTAGGGTAGCGGCAGGATAGTTTCTCATTTCCGGATAGGGTTTTATGCCCTCCACCTTTAGTAGCAATCTGCTATATGTGAGTTGGGTAAGATGTAATTTAATCAAAAATTTTAGTAATAAATTTTCATTTGATTAATATACTTACCCAACTCACATCGTTTATTCCCTCCCGCCTCCCCGCTGTGGGGGTTATATGTTTCTAAAAAAGAAGTGAGTTGGGCTTCGTTTAGAATGATACAAATGGCGGCATATGCGCACGCATACGGAAGTCAGACTCTGTATTAGTCTGTCATTATGGGTATTGGTCACTCTTTTTTAGAGTGGTCTCCCTTGTTACCAAGGGGACGCGTACAGCGTTACCAGCACTGAACCAGGGTTAATTGCTATATGTGAGTCGGGTAAGTATATTAATCAAATGAAAATTTATTACTAAAATTTTTGATACAAGCATGGCAGCTCCCCTAAAACTATGGGAACAAAAGTTCTGAATTCCAGCACATTTCAACACTGTTTTCATCCATCTGGAAATTGAATCTTTAGATGCTGGTCCATGAGGGTGTTGATAACACAGTAAGAGCTGGTCAGAAGTCCTCAAGTCAACAGTCCTAGAGATATACTCCTGCAGGCACCTCACAACACATAGTTTTTCATCAGAAAACTTCAAAAGCTGTAACGCTGACTGGTGATTAGGGAGCGTATGCAAGACGGTGGGACTGCTTGTTGTACGACACGCGCCCCGAAGTTTGATAGCTCTCGGTCCGACAACTGTTGTCGTGCTGCCGAATTTACAGACATCGGACAGCCTCTCCGATAGATAGTTGGGGGATTCCCTTGTTTATGGTTGCTCTGCGCGTGCGCCTGACGCAGCAGCTGAGCCATGTCAAGGCTCCGCTTGCTGTGGCATGCTGACCGTGGCTGGCTCACACCAAATCGGCGCCACGCAAACATCTTAATATGCACGAGACGCGTGAAACCGCAACGCGAGTATCACTTGCGAGACGGGGCTAGGCACCCATTCTGTTCGCAAACTGAATGTTGTCAGTTATCACATCCGTCATCAGTCATGCGGAATATGAATTTGTGCATGTGTGCGACTGCTTGTCGTATGACAAGCGCCCCGAAGTTTGATAGCTCTCAGTCCGACAACTTTTGTCATACTGCCTAATTCACAGGCATCGGACAGCCTCCTCGACAGCTAGCGGGAGGATTCCCTTGTTGACGGTTGCTCTGCGTGTGCGCCTGACGCAGTAGCTGAGCTCTGTCAAGGCCCCGCTTGCTGTGGCTGGCTGACCGTGGCTCGCTCATCCCAAATCGGCGCCATGCAAACATCTTGATATGCACCAGACGCGTGAAACCACAACGCGAGTATCACTTGCGAGACAAGAGGCTAGGCACCCATTCTGTTCGCAAACTGAATGTTGTCAGTTATCACATCCGTCATCAGTCAACTGCAAAATATCGTGCATGCGGAATATGAATTTGTGCATGTATCCCGTCCCCAAAAATCGTATGTCTCAGAATGTTTCTTCTTACCCGGTAACGCTGCAAACTGATGGGCACCATCTTGAAATCAAAGTAATCGTACCGACAACAGTGCTTATCGGTAGGAATAGGCACCTCTAACTTTATCGTAGGACAGTGCCTACGATAGGCGCTATTGGTTGTTCTTGAATTCCACGATAGGGGGGGTTATCGAAAGTTTTCTGTTTCTCGTACCGACAAAACCCCTGTCGTAACCTTCCTGAATATGGGCCCAGGTCTTGTACTTTTTTATCTTGTCAACAATATATATGGTACAACCATTATCGTGCATCTGTACACAGCTCAATTTTAACATATGAATGGTTTGCAGTCTCTGTGCTGAAGAAAGTAACAGCGAAGCACAGAGCTTAATTGTCAGATTTTTCAATGTGAGCGCCGAATTTTCTTCTTGGTCTCTAAACTAAGACAACAAAACAGAGACATCCCAGGTATGCTGATAACGTGGCATTGGAGTTCTCAACTCAAACACACCTTCAAGAAAACGAACAACAGCAGGATGTGAACCTATTGTTTTTTTCATTCTTCATCTGCACAACAGATAACATTGCACTTCTGGCCGTGTTTATAGCACAATAGCTTAGACCTAGCTTGTACAGTTCTGTCAAAAACTCCAACACTTCAGTCACAGGCTGAGACACATGAACAGGATTATAACCCCGTTTAGAGCAGAAACTGATCCACCTGCTGAGGTAGGATGCATACTGTTGTTTTTTGGACTGTCTCCAGGAAGCGAACATGATTTCAAAGGTCTCTCCTTGAACATCCAACTGTTTTTCCAAGGTTGTCCGGATAAGCTGCATGCCATCAGCTGAAGTTCCCTGTGGAGTGGGTGGACCGTGTTGCTGTGAGGCAGTTGTCGAGTTGAAGTAGTCGGGTCCGCATCCTCAGCAGGAGTGGATACCAGGGTGTGGTTGGCCACAGCGGTGCGATCAGCAGCCTGTCTGCATGATCCCTCTGCCATTTGCACAAGACTCTGTGCAGCAAGCTGAAAGGAGGAAAAGCATATATTAGCCACTTTTCCTAGTTAATAGTGAAGGCATCTACAGCCCATGACTCGGGGTACATATTTCCCAATCAGCAGGCTCTGAAAACTCTTCAAAGCGTACTCTACTGCAAGTAGCTCAAGCACATTGATATGGGATTTTTGTTCCAGTTTTGACCACCTTCCGCCAGTCTTCAATGACTGACATACTGCTCCCCAGCCAACTCATGATGACACATCAGTTTTTATCTCTAATTCAGGATGTTTTCTGAAAAGGAAAAAGGCTGTTTTCCACATTTTCAATCCACCAGTGCAATTCTTGTTCTGCTTCTGTCAAGATGTATGTAAAAGCAGGGATGACCAAATCTCAAAATTTAAACTCGCCAGCCGGGCAAGTAACTTAAAGAAAGTCACTAGCCCGCCAGAAATTTCGCTGGCCCGGTACATACCACAGTTGCTGCATCTGCAGTGTTTATAACCCTTTGAAACTAGATAGTTCAACCAGCAGTATTGCATTTGACCAGAAATTTCAGTAGCCAGCCAGGAATTTTTACCCGCCCCTGTCAACCGGGCGGACGATTTGGCCATCCCTGTAAAAGCATCAAAATTCCTTTTGTTACTCTTCAGTGCTGAGGATTTATTTTTCTCCAGCTGTCTGTAAAACAGGGGACCCCATAATACTGCTGAAAAAGCTGCCACAATTTGACCGATAACTTGAGCCAACTGTCTGATAGTTGTTTTCTTTTTGGTTATCAGATCTACACACGCATTCTTTATTTTCAATGCTTTTTCAGATGACAGGGTTACTGACATAGTTTGTGAGTCTAATAAAAAAAACCAGATACTTCTACTTCGATTTTCTACAAGGGATCAAAACAGATTTTGTATCATGGATGACAAAACCCAATGACTCAATCAGAGATACTGTTTTATGAACATTCAGTTTACATTCTTCAAACGTATCACCTTGCAAAAAACAGTCATCAATAAATGACGTAGACAAAAAAAACTGTGATCTACTTAGGCTTGCATACACTGGCTTCAACAGTTTTGTGAAATAGCGAGGACAATTACACAGGCCATTGGCAAAGCAGGTATACTGAAATAGTTAGCCTGATCTGAATTTGAGGTACTTTTTAAATTCTGATCTAATGGATACAGATCTACAGACGCCATGAAACAACCAGGTGTTATCATATCTGTTGCAGAAGTCAAACTTTCCATTTTGAAATGCTCATATGCGACCGATTCATTAAATCTCTTTAGATTTAGTATCAGTCTGAACGAGAATCATCTGGCTTCCTGACAAGAAAACCAGGAGAAATTACTTGGTCTTCTTCATTGACACTCTTTTCAATGACATCAAGATCAAGTAGCTTTTAAATTTCTGCATCCATGTCCTTCTGCTGATTACCTTGAACCTGCTTTAAACTTGCAGAAATGTTTGATAACTGATCAAAGTCTGTAATGGGTATTTCAGCACCCTGAACCAAACCGAGTATGAATTCATCTGTTAATTTTTGCCATTCTTCAAGATATTCTGTCAATCTACCTGCTTTGAATTTTAATGGTCTGTGCATTCCTTCACTCGAGGTACAATCATCACTTACCTCACTGTGTGGCTTTAGTCTTGATACTTTCTCACAAAGTTGCGAATTTCTGTTGACAACAGCAGACCTGTTTACACTACACATTGAGCGTAGTAAACTACGAATTTGAATGATATACTACGCAACTACGCAAGTCTGTCGTTTTCTACGCAAACGGTATTAAAAAAAAAAATTTTTAAAAAAATTTTTTTTTTTTTTTTTTTTTCTGGTTGTCTTTTTTGTCTTTACACCTGTTCCTTGTCCCGTTGTGCTCTCACACCGCCCCGTCCCTGCACGCAAACGGTATTGTTTCGGCTACGCATATCACAATCCGTAATTTTCTTCATCTCCCTTGACCGATCCATTTTCCAATCCATGTTTTCGGCCAGCAGTCGTTTGCTGCGTGCAGCGCGTAAAGCGCCCACGGGCGTTGCGTTGTAGCTTGTTAATGCCGAATAGGCTTCTCCAAGCAAATGCCGGGCACAACTGAAAGCGTTACTGCCAAACCATGCGGGCGTTTCGACACAATGGCTGAACGCAGAGCACACGAAAGTGAAGATGAGAACTGTGAAGAAAATGACTCCGAAAGGCCACCGACCAAAAAGAAAAAGACGAGCAATGCGCCGAACCAAGTCTTTCTGCCAAAATATCATCAGGACTACCCATGCCTTGTCTTCGCGGAAAGGAAAGCATCATGCTCATTGCACTGTCTGCAATTCCCATTTTTCCGTCAGTCAATCAATACATGTGGTAAAAAGTAGCAATCATTGTTCTTGTTGTTGTGATAGGTCGACGAGAAATTCTACACATTCAATTACAAAACTACACATTTGCCTCATTTTGCTCCCAGAAAATACACATGCAATGTTTTAGGGGTAAACAGGTCTGCAACAGTTTTATGTATTTCCTGTTAACTTAAGGAGCTGTGACAATCTGGGCTCGCCTGGCCTTCAGCACCAATCCAGGGCCATGGTATCTTTATCGATCAGACACTTATCCGTCACACTCACAATTGCACACACGGCCCTCAGAATGGTTTTCTGAATTGACTGTGCCCGTAGATCCTTAGACTTTGCAAGTGTTCCATAATGTCCCAGATTTCAGAGTTCACACGCGGGACGGTAGTTTTGCAATTTTCCGGTCGCTTATGTTTTGCGATTTTCTCTTTTAGCTTGTCGTCACTCATTCTTCCCTTTGACATTGTGAGGATGACCTCACTAGATCTGTATTAATTTTAGGGCCTACGCCTTCCTTGTTTTTGTATTTTTGGGCAATGTCTTTCAAATCCAGATCATTGTTCTTGGTCTCACTTGTGTCGAGTGTGTTTTGAATTATGAGGCGATTCACCTGTTCATCCAAATCAGATTCTTCACTGTTCTTCCACCGTTTCTGTGTTATAGCACCTGCTCGCTTTCATCATCTGATACTTCACCCTCTTCAGAGTCGGATGTTCGGTGACGTTTATATCTAGCCTCAAGTCAGAAGCACGTTTTGATGGTTTTGCCCACTTCGCATCTGATTTCTTTGTGGTTTAAAAAAACCCTGGCTAGTTCTGCTAAAATATGCCCATTTTGACTTTTCATTGTATCAAAATCAGAGTCGTTCAGTAATGATATTTCAGTTACTTCATCCACATCACTTGATGCTTCATCATTCTCGCCATGTGGTCGTTTTTTTCCCCTCCGTCATTGCTTCTCCGATCAGAGTCTGACATATCGGTGTCAACTGAATTGGAAAAACTCCAAAACTTACTTGGAAGGAACACAAGAACTGTCAGTTCCAAAGATGTACACAATAGCTTACGATGAACTGAATTTTTTTTTATTCACATTGATTTTTTCAGAGCAAAAGTCGACAACATGTTTCAACCAACATTGAACACGCGTGATATGACCGTCTGTGCATGCGCATATCTCGAATATATCGCAGTTTTCAGGAAACTGCGAGAAGTCGAATCTCTCAACAATTATCTAAAACTCTGTGTAGTATTCCTTTGTACTTGCCTTAGTATGTTGCAGACCTTGGAACCCATACAATTTCACCGTATTTTGTACGCTTGATTGTCTAAAATACGATCGGTCGCATCCCGAAGCCGATTCAGTATTTTGACACACCCGTTTTGCAGCTCATGTGGCATATCCCATACGCGTAGTCTCGATTAACCTTAAGTTTAGTGATAAACATGTTACTAGCACCATTTTGAATCTTTTAAGAAGTGTCAATACAAGAGCAGGTCACCAGGACAAAGCGAAAGTCGCCGCCACTTACAGTTTTCAATCATGCCGAAACAACCACACAGTGGTTGCGTGCTTCAACCAGAGGCCAAAAAGAAATCTGTCAGAGGAATTCCACCCTAAGCATAGCTCCTGACCTGCGTGGCATCGATTGGTGGCAAGACCTGATGGAGTCTCCCGTCAGTACCATTGATGAGTGGCAAACAGTTCAATTTTTAGAATATGTCCGCATATGCTGCAGGGGTATGTCTCATCAGACACTGTGCTCTGCTTCCGTCTTTCTTTCGGTGGCAAGACCTACGCGCACAGCAAATCCTGTCAGACGCTGCGGGTCGAATATACGCACAACGAACTTGAAATGACCAAGAAAAGTGTAGCCGGCAAGAGAAGCATCAAAGACTGTATACCCTCCGAAAAAAATATCTGAGTAACAGGCGGCAGTTTCTGCTGAAGCTATGGTTTTTGCGCTGATTAATGATTTTGAAAATGAACCTGCCCTTCGGCACAGCTGCAGATGTGACTTTTCAGTCAGTCAAAGGTTTCCAAATTTGAACATCCCGCATAAGTGTTCCCTTTATTCAGCCATGATCAAACAGATGTTCAAAGACACAAGTAGGCAAGTTTACTCTATTGTTACGATATTCTTTGTATGCTGACAGCAATGGGCAGTTATGAAAATAATACATGTTAAAATTGATATTAAAATTCTTCCTGGCTATGTCCGTATTTTTCTGAAAGTACACACAAACACACACACACACACACACACACACACACACCCACACACACACACACACACACACACACACACACACACACACACACCAGAGTTTCACACACCCAACGTTGCACATATAGATTGTCATTCCTGTATATTTACTGGGGCACTGTTTATTTTAATGATTAAAAATAACTTTATAATTCTGCGTTTGATCAATGATTACAGCTTTTGTTATTAAACATTGAAAGAAGAATTTATTTTAAATGTATCGGCAAACTTAATTAACGGTGCAACGGGCGCGTGCGAAGCATGATAGAATCATCAATGTTCAAATGTGTGGGGTACAGTCATTTGAAAATACGCCAAATTTGTTTGAGAATACTCTCCAAGTGCAAAACAGGGGTTCCCAGGTCTGATGTGTGGTGAGTCATGGTTATAAGCCTTGCATAAAAAATATGGCAAGATGTCTTTGAGCCCCCGTCTCATTGGGCCCCCGTCTCATTGGGCCCCCTGTCTTGTTGGGTCCCCATCTCATTGGGCCCCCTTCTCGTTGGGCCCCCAAGTCTAGATATTATGACCTTTCAGGGTCAGTGTCATTTAAAGGTCAAAGGGGGATTTAGGCATGCCGGCCTTCTTGTGAGTATTACCAGTCCGTTGAAAGCTGACGAATTGAAATAATCTAAAGTAGTGAGCTGCGTCTACATCCCATTACTGGATTGCGTAAATGTGTGTACAGCCGCACTCGCCTAAACGAAACCAAAATCAATTCCCCGCTAGACCCCCTCTTTGTAAGACTATTTATAATTTGGATAAGCCAAACTCTGTAAAAAAAATAGCTAACTCAAACACGAACATCTCAAACATGATTTAGAGAGATAAGCCAAACTCTAAACATTGTCGGAGAGAGACATTTTTTTAATTTTTGCTTGAAAAACACGTCAGGAAGATAAATATATTTCGTCACGGCTATAATTATCCTACGGAAACGAACACGTCACCTGTTTTTGAGTATGCGGGGAAACTGATGACGTGTGCCCCATGTTTTGCAGGCGCCATTGTTTGGACAGAAAGACTGGTGTGCGTGAATTAGGTGGTGGGTTCAGGGTTAGAGATGGGATGGCCGAGGGAGGGTCTGTGATGGTTTACAGGAGGCTTACTCACGGCCGCGCATAGCTTGCCTCTTTACTTTTAGCAACACCAGCTGCGCTACCGCGGATCTAATCTCCTGAGCGGCCTGCGAGCCACCGAGGGCTGCCAGCGGCGAGCACGCTGTTACGCGATACCCCAGCTGTCAGCGGGCTGACACTGCTCTTTCAGTGTGCGCGGGAAAACACACTGCCTTTGTTTTCATAGATAAAATAATCTTCCCATTCATGCAGTTGCAACGCTCTTGATCTCATCGCATAGTCCAGTGAACACAGTTTACATAGACACCAAACACTCCTGGAGAAATGTGAGCGTGATTTGCACTAAGCCCGTTATAATGCATGCATTCTACACGTCTTACAGCACAGTCACATGCACACAACACAAACAAGCACTAACTTCCACCCATGCTGTGTGGTGCATGTAACATTTTTGATAGAAGAAATTAGGTACTAGCGTGACTACAGTTAAGCCTCTCTACGAATCACTCACTGAATTGTGCAGAACACGTCATTAGCGCTGTGGAGGTCGGGGTCAATAAACAGACTGGCTCCACACTGTCTGCGGCGCGTACTCCAGTTTCGTGTTGGTTCACACAGACAGTTAGCGAGTCAAAGGCCGTTTGTCAGTTCTTTGTGCCACTGGTTTATCCACTCCTTATTCGCCTAGTATTAGCTACCAGAAATGTTACTGTCCGATTTTGGTTTGCACTCAGTTACCTATTGGATATATATACAAACAATGTGTTGACCTGTACTCTCTCCTGTTACATTATTTACAATAGTCCATAGCACCTTTTTGTCTTTTCTTTGTTTTTATTTCTTCAATTTCTTGGGAGTAGTTTGCAGGTGTGCTGTCCCTTTTTCTCCGAGATCTTTCACCACAGCGGATTCTACAAAGAGCATTTAGCTTTTCTAAATGACTTGATTCCGAGTGCACTGTGGCATCCATGTTTGTACATAAGCTTCTCTATACGCTAGTTTTATTTATGTCTCAATAACATTATAATAAAGAGTGTCCTCGGAAATCTCTCAGTCGACATACTAAAGAGCACACATCAAGCAACTGGACTCATAAATAATATCGGCACACAAATCGTGATGCACAAGATAATCCATTTTGAGAACACAAGAGACAGCCGCAGACCAGTGTACTCCACAACACAGAAAATAGACCGTATACACAGGTTATATTTCTGTCTAAGTTACATTATGCTAAAGAGTGTTCTCAGAAATCTGTCAGTCACATAATACGACACACACACACACATAGCAATTGGCATCAGCAATTGATATCGGCACACAAATCGTGATGTAGAAGATAATCCACTTTGAAAACACAAGAGACAGCAGCAGACCAGTATACTCCACAACACAGAAAATAGACTATACACAGGTTATACTTCTGTCTAAATTACATTACTCTAAAGGGTGTTCTAGGAAATCTGCCAGTCACATTATAAAACACACACACATAGCAATTGGAATCAGCAATTGATATCGGCACAACAATTGTGATGTAGAAGATAATCCACTTTGAAAACACAGGAGACAGCAGCAGACCAGTGTACTCCTCAATACAGAAAACAGAACGAATTCCAGAGCCAAGGAGTGACCTAGAAACACTCGCTGCCAGCCTCAGCTCTTATCACTAGCCTGGCGGGTCAAATTACAGCCTGCAGCTGGAGAAACTTAAGCGGCTGTTTTGGGCAGAATTCGTGAGCCGTGTACTGTGCCTTTAACGTGGAGGGGTTGTACCTTTGCATTGCTGAAATACAGAATATACCGTTCAGGCTTGTTTATTATGCTGGGGGCCCAAAGAGACACGTTTTGTTATTGCTACAAAAAGTGTGGGCGGTGTCACTAAAAGTCGAAAAGACGCGAAAAGACACGAAAAGACAGCAAATAGATACGAAAAGACGCACAAATACACGAAAACACACCTTTGACCCTTTCACCATTGACACTCACACAGTGCATTCACACCTTCTTGTTACAATCACCTCCTCACTTTTCTTTTCTTTATTTGGTGTTTAACGTCGTTTTCAACCATTCAAGGTTATATCGCGACGGGGAAAGGGGGGAGATGGGATAGAGCCACTTGTCAATTGTTTCTTGTTCACAAAAGTACCATCAAAAATTTGCTCCAGGGGCTTGCAACGGAATTCGCTATCTCTTAAATGAGGCTTTGATCTGAGCGCATCAAATATTCCAACACGAACATGTTATCAGCGGCTACCCCGGGTAACTCATAAAAGTTACGCAACTGACCACGAACCAGCTGAGCTGGTATTCTATCCATCCGATCCGACAAAGGAATTAACATCTACTTGACAAAACGCCGATTCCCCCAACATACCCAGTCAAGCTGGCGGCACATTACATTACGACCACCTGGGGCCCAAGCGATCCGTTTTTGGCGAGCTTTTCACAAATGACCGCCCACTTCAAACAGATAAGGACTTCCTCGTATACACACACACACGCACACACAAGCTCATACACACTTAGTTACACACACTTACACTCACACACACACACACACACACACACACACACACACACACACACACATGCGAGAGAGAGAGAGGAAGAGAGAGAGAGAGGAAGAGAGAGAGAGAGAGAGAGAGAGAGAACTCAGAACTCAGAACTTTATTACATAAGGATAAAGGTTTTAGGCTTAGCCTAATCTTCCAACCTGTCATTGGAACATACTACAGAGAATAATTGTAAACGAAAGCAAAGACTGCGCACATACACACACACACACATCCACACACACACCCTCGTATACACACACACGCACACACAAGCTCTTACACACACACACACACACACACATACACACACACACACACACACACACACATGCGAGAGAGGGAGAGGAAGAGAGAGAGAGGAAGAGAGAGAGAGAGAGTGTGCATGTTTTGATGATTGTTTATATTAAATCACCAATCTCGACTAAAAACAGTTACATGTACCAGGACTTTTCGTGTCTTTTCGCTACTTTTCGCGTCTTTTCGACTTTTAGTGACACCCAGTGTGGGGGCCCAAAGAGACGGGGACCCAATGAGACGGGGGCCCAATAAGATGGGGGCCTAAAGAGACGGGGGCCCAATGACACGTTTTGTTATTGCTACAAATGAGAGGGGGGCCCAATGAGACGGGGGCGCGAAGGGCAAATCCCAAAAATATATAATACAACTCTTAGAGCAAGGGATTATTATTTTTCTTTGTTTTTGTAAGAGTGGTATGAATGATACATAAAGTGACGCTTTTTAGACAATTAGACAATAGATACTTTAGTTAGATCGATTTTTGCCAGCTGATTTCTTTTTGTGTGTGTTTGGTGTTTTTGTGTGTGTGTGGGTTGCTGGTTTTTTTGGGGGGGGCTGTGGGGTAAATATATGCATGGGTGAAACTAGCCCGTCAATTGACTGAAATCCGTCAATCTGAAAATAAGTCTGACGGAAATTCCGTCAATCCGCAATTATGAAAAAAACAACAAAAAAAACCCTACTTGCGGAACGCGTTTTCGAACTGCTATAGTGAACCGGTTGCAACTTGCCCGGAAACGGAAGCGCTTTTGCCCGTGCTCGCGGTAAACCCCGTAGGTGAGGTTTCTTTGCTTTCGGATTCGCTCTGCATCACGATAAAAAAAAAATCTCTCGCGTTTTGGCAGACATTACGAAGTGGTGACAAGATTTCTGCGACAAAGATGCCGGTTTTGACGGAAAACGCACGGACAGATCTTATTGATGCTGGTCTAGCCAACAAATGGCGATGGGACTGGTTGAAGTTCATGAAACTAAAACTGTGTGTGATAAGTTTGGTGCTTGAAACTCAAGTGCTTTTCCTTGAGAACTTTGCACTACAGTGGAACCCCTCTCTAGCGACCTTGAAAATGTTGACAAAAATCGGTCCTTATGGAGGGGGGTCCTTACAGAGGGAGGGGGCGGGGTCAGGAGGCCACAAAGAAAGTCACCTCAGATTTTCTTTAAAAAAAAACCCAGAGAAGTTTGAGTTGCTGACGACCGTTTCCTCAAGCAAACTGCTTCGATTTCATGTTTGACATTGTCGATGGTGTCCACCAGTTCTGGTGCATGTACTACCCTCAGATCTCAGTACCCTGGCCAAGTTTCCTCTCAAGACATCAAAGAGACCGCGCCATAGGTTAAACTCCCCATAGGTTAAACTCGGTCACTGACCCGGGTGCAGGAAGTGTTTCCTCTCTCAGATATGAAAGGGGAACCACCTCTCGTAGCTAAAACTGGGTCAATGACCCCTGGGAAGAAGGTCAGTGTCTATAAACAACTTCTTGCCACCCAGCTATCACAATGGACCTGCCTTTGATCTCGATGATTGGTTTGTGATGTTTACTCAGTCCACCCAACCATCACACCTCTCAGCGGTTTAGTGCCTTTGCTTACGCGAGACGGTTATAACTGATAACCGGTTTGTCAGTGATGCGTTACGCTGACTGAGAGTCTTGGCTTTGTCTGACAAAGTCGTTGCACAAGCTGTTAGGTCGGTCCTTAGACGTTAGTGGTCGCTACACTGGTGACAACTATATAAGGAAACACATCGGTTAAAAAAAAAAGGGTCGTTGTGGCGGGGCAGTCCTTAGAGAGGGGGGTCTTAGAGAGGGGTTCCACTGTATAAGAGATGCTACTGCTTAGTTGCTACTTTGTGCAGTGCTACATCATGCTGTTTGCATGTGTGACATTCTGTTTCATCATTTATTTCAATGCCTGTCTGGCAATGTTTGCTTCTTATAATTAAATATTTCGAACTTTTATTTCAGTTGTTCAGTTGTTCACTTTCTATTTCCAGTAGTATGGCTGTTGTCAATGTTAACTGTTATCAATTGTGTCGTTGTGTTGGAAGATGCAAGTGTGAAAGGATACACAAAAAAATTATTACTTCTGTGAATTGTTTTGATTTTGTTTACCCTTTTCACCATATCATTAGAATCTGAAGGTATTTTTTTGACCTGCATGATAGTGTATTTTTTTGCCAGGAAAGGCCACAAAATCACAATGAATAATACAAAAATTCGTTTTCGGCCGGGGGGCGTTGCTCCCCTGGACCCCCTAACGGTGCCCTGCCCCGACTACACCCCGCCAGGGCCTGGGCAGCCCCTGGACCCCTGCCTCAAAAAAATTTCAGTCAATTTGATTTTCCTAGGTTTCACCCATGAATATGTGAGGTATGAATACAAATGCGTTTTTGTCTTACAGAGGCCACTGGCATGGCGATGTAGCCATCAAGCTGCTGGACATGGGCAACGACTCTGATAACCAGGCTCAACTTGCTGCATTTAGACTGGAGGTTAGGCCCTCATTCTTAACACCATATCACAACGGGGATAAGTGTGTTATTTACCCTGTCAAAATATAGTGGAACCCTCCTTTTAAAAGCAAACCTTTGTCAAGTCAAAAGATGTCACCTATCACTAAGTCAAATTTGGCATGATATTGCAAAAGAACGGTTTGCCTGTATAAAAGCTGCTGGTTTCAGCATGAACAACAATGTGGTTATGCTATGCGGCATGTTTCTTAGCACAGGTTTTTGGAAGCCTCCAAAATAACAAATAAGTGATGTAACGGAGAGAGAGATAGAAAGAGAGAGAGAGAGCGCGTTCTAAAGGAAACAGAGAGACAGAGAAATCATGTATACACACATACCTAGAAAAAGAGAAAGATTGAGAAAGCAAGAGACCTTATGCGAGCGCACGCACGCACACACACACACACACACACACACACACACACACACCCACACACACACACACACACACACACACACACACACACACACAGACAGACAGACAGACAGACAGACAGACAGACAGAGAGAAAGACAGAAAGACAGACAATATGTTGAGCGAAAGAGAGATGAAAGGTGTGGGAGAGAGATAGAGAAATCACATACAGACACCGACACGCACACAAAGAGGAAGAGAGATAGAGAATACTAAATGGCTTGCTGTGTCGTACCAGATTTACACGAATTGCTTTTTCAAATATTGAAAAGCTTGCTTTCGCTCGAAGTTCAATATTCAAAAGAGCAACTCGTGTAAATCTGGTATGACACAGCAAGCCATGTAGTATTCTGTTTATCCTACATACTGTACTTGCATGCCTTTTGCTCCAAACATCCCGGAGTTGACACGTCCAAATTGCAGACGCTTCTTATGGAACCTCGATCTCTTCCAAAACCTTGAAAAATCTTTGACGTCAAAGCAAAGAGACGTCCCTCTAGACAGTGTGGGGTGACATGTTAGTTCTAAAAATTCTTTTTGGGGAAACAGCAAGCGGAAAAGTGTTGCCAGAATGACGTTTGTCTCGGTGACTTTGGCATCAAAAGCAGAGGAAAATTAGGTCCCTGCCAGACTAATTTGACATGACCTCATTTACGCAATATACCCACTTGTGATTGTTATGTTATCTCCTTGGTGGTCTCTCTCACATATGTTACAATGTAGGATAAAGTAAACAAGAACGCTGAGGCGTGATTAACCATTCAGTCAAGAGTGTTTCTTTACGCACACACACACACACTCACGCTCGTGTATGTTCACACGCGCTGCCCCATCGAATTACACGACTTCATGATTAGCCCGCAGAGAGAGAGAGAGACTCTTGGCTTGCCGTGACTGACTGTTTTTGTAACCAAGACCAAGAGTTTGCCAACAAAAATGAAGAGACTGGACAATGACGCTGCGAACATATGACAAATAACATGACGTCAAAACTAAAGACGTGCTGAGGGCAGATGAAGCAAAGTTTCGACAGGCTACACGGGAAGGATCCTCGATAGCTCATAGGAAATCTACTTTTTGTCCGCTGTTTTTAACGACTCCTTTTAAGTTTGCTTTTTCAAAAGTACCCCATGACACGACTCGAGTGGCAAAGGACATACCCTGCAATTCCCGTCTCAGTTGGTGAAGCCGTTTCGGAGCCTTTAGTCATCATACCCACAGACAGACAAACACACACAGAAACCAGCTTGATAAGTTACACACAGGCTTTATGAAGCATAATTACCTCTCAAAGATTTTCTTCATTTAAAGCATATTTTCAGCGACAAACACCAAATCGGCTAATGATAAGGAACAGAGAAATGATCATTTTATGCGTTATCTTCAAACAATAAAGAAAGTCGCTATTTAACGGTTTTCTTCATTTTAAGCCCATTTTTCAATCAAACACAACATAACTATATATTTTCGGGTACAGGAGGCAATACAGAATACAATTATGTCACCTTTATGATTAAAATATCGACTTTTAAGAAATCTACACATTTTGCTAACTTTGAGTGAACATTTCATAAACGAAATGTTAAGGTACCAAACTGAAATGCAATCCCATAGTCCGCGCTTAGTCGAAGATCATGTAACGAAAATTTCAAACAAATTGATGAAAAACTGTAGCCGTGAGAGTGCCACCTTAACTTTTGCAAACAGTCGAATATGACGTCATCAAATAGCCCTATGCAAAATCAGCAAAAAACGTTCCAAGCAAATGCTCTCAAAAATGTCTCTACCAAGTTTCATCACAATCCGTCCAGTAGTGTTTGAGAAAAGCTTCACACACACACACACACACACACACACACACACATACACACATACATCGGGAGACAAACCTCGCTCCCTGCTTAATGTTAAGACATTCAGTCATTACTTGACTGAATGTAAAAAGCATGCACACACGCACACACACATGAACACATACACACACATACACACACACACACACACAAGAACACACACTTGCACAAAAAAGCAAGATTGCTGAAATAGATTGTCATAAGCAAGGGAGGACACTCTGTGTGTCTTTGCTACAGACCAACATGGTTCTTTAAAACTTGTCTACAGACACTGTCAAATAATACTTTGCTTTAGCATTTTGATATATTTATTCTTTCGCAGCATCAGAGCTGAAGAAAAATGTGTCCTCTCTGTGTTACAGCTTGCAATGCTGCGAAAAACCAGACATGAAAACTTGGTGCTTTTTATGGGTGCCTGCATGAAACCACCTCGCCTTGCCATAGTTACCAGGTAATGTTGAATTTATTGTTGGTGTTGGAGCTGTTGTTGGTTGTTCAGTTGGTTACCCTACTTTCAGGACTGTAAGGCGCAAGTTTTCCCCTCAACGTTGCCCTATTGATCGAGGAAAGACTTATTGACCCTCCTCAAAGTTCAAGAGCACAACAAGGGTCAAGTTTGGGTCCATAAACTATACATTTCTTAAATATTTTTACGCTTGCGGTTTCAAACATCACACGCTTTTACACAATTCGATGACCATTTGACATGAGGTAAGTCTGGCTTACCCTTGTCAAATTTTAAGATAGCTCATTCGCGCCCCTCTGGTACTTTGATGTTCCCCTTTATTTCAGAAGTTTTAGATTTTTTTGATTTTTTTTCTGGAAATCAGTTTATTCACTCGGACCATGATAATTATGGAAATCAAATGTTAGTGATTGTTTCATTAACACTACATGTACTTACAAATCAAGCAATTCCACTCCTCTGCTTGCCAGGTCGGTCACATTCTTTTGCAGTGTATATTTCACATGTGCACACGAAGTGTGTCCTCAGTGAAGTGAATCTCGTGACATGAAGAACTTCACATGCTTACCTGGTGACCCACTCTCGTGTTTCGATTTGCCAGGGGAAAGCTGGCCTTGAAATTAAGTCGTTTGTATGAAGACCTAATTAACAGGCCCTCCCGAACAAATTTTTCGTCTCTTGTCAGGAACTGATTTAGCGTAAAACACAAGTCATTGAACAGTCGGTTTTTAAATAACAACCACATACGAAAAAGTACCAAGTTGCCTCAAATGATCTATAACAGCAGGGTTGAGTCCTGGTAACAAAAACTGGTAACAAACTCCGTCTGGAACTCCCTGCTGCTTGAGCTTCGCCAGCTACCCCTCCACCCCCCCCCCCCCCCCTCCCTCTCTCTCACTCCCTCCAGCCATGTACTGTTTGACGCGTTCAAGAGTAGGTTGAAGACTCAGTTCTTCCCGTAGCTGGCTGCGACTTTCATGTTCGACGTGATGTGTTGTGCCCCAAAAGACATTCTTGTGCTGTGCTCTGTGAGAGGTGTTTTCTTTGTGCTTAATATTATTTTGTTTGGACATAGCTATTGATGTGTACATTGTTGTTGTTTGTTGTATGTTTATCAGGGTTTGCTAGTGTGTGATAGGGTTCGTGTCCGTCTGTAGATGTTAGTTTCTTTGTTAGTCCTGTGTTGACAACTCTTCGACAAGCGCTTAGAACTGTACCCACGGAATACGCGCTATATAAGCTTCCTATTGATTGATTGAAAAACTGGATACAGCAGTCCCTCTCATGAACGGACACCCTTGGGCCATCGCAAAACTGTCCGTACATTGCAGGTGTCCGGTCACGGGAGGGGTGACCACACCACCCCCTCCCCCATACACTCACACAGAGACACACAAACAACAAGATTGAGTATATGCTAATGGCACTTCTTGTGGCTACTAAACAATAACAATAAACTCCTAATACTTCTTTAAACGTTCTGTAAAAATGATTTGTTTGAAAAGTGTTGAAAAGAAGAGATAAAATAAATCCTCAAGGCAGTGAACACACTCACCATGCACTGACATACGAAAGCAGCCACACAAACACAGCACAGAGGAGCGTGTGCAGATGCTTTGCAAGAATAAGCTTGAAAACCAGTTTGAATAAATACCAGCAGATAGAGCTGCATGTCATAATCATGTAATTTATGTTCTTCTTGTCTGGCTTTATTGACTGCATGCCGATCATGTGGCATGGCAGTGACTTTTCACTCTTCAGTCGGAAATACACTGTACATAACACAGCTCCCACTCTCCCTCACTAATGCCTACCCCAAGCCATGACAACTGATGCTTGGAAATTGTGTGGAAGAGTACACCTCTCTATTTCTCTCCAATGCTCTTCCTGCTGACATGCAGTGACACCGGACACCCCACAAGAGTTTAGCCAGCTACCCCTCTACCCCCCCCCCCCCCCTCCCTCTCTCTCACTCCCTCCAGCCATGTACTGTTTGGGGCTTTAGCCAGAGAGGCCAGCTGCACTGTTCACTCAGAGCAAAACCAGTTGACTGTGTCGTAACTTTTGACAAAGCAAGACAACTGAAGGGTTCACAGATTAGGCAACCGACTCACTGGTCAAGGCTGAGGGAAAACAAGAGGATCTTGTCAATGAAAGAGGTTACACACAGACACACGATGCTGAGAACTGTGGCCGGTTTTTCACTCTCTTTCGCTCAGGACCTTCATCGACTGTGGTTTCTGTTGTTTACGTCCAACAGACAAGAATAAAGAGCACAGTGCAGTTTCATGTTGGCATCTTCGCCCCCTCCTGATGGGTACACGTGCACTCAAGTTATCAGTGACTGTCATCACGCCATTGCGGCTGTGATCTTTGTACCAAGAGCCAGACTACTCTGTTATCGATTTTGTTGTGGTGAAAATTTGAGGATGGTCTGTCCGTACATTGGAGGTATGACCTGCTGTTGGGACCGAAAATGAGTGTCCGCTTCCACGTTTTGCAGGTGTCCGTTTAAGGGGGGGCAAATATAGAAGGAAAACACTCCGTGCCGAGCAAATGTGTCCGTACATGTCAGGTGTCCGCTCACGCCGGGGGCCGTACATTGCAGGGACTGCTGTAACTTTTGTTTTCTTAGACGTTATGGAAGCTAGGGCTTTGAACCTAAGCTACTTTATTAATCTCTGATGACCAATCCATCAGTGAATTATACTTTTCTCCAAAGTTTTTTTGCGGCTGCTCCATTCAAACTCAGCACATCTATAGTTAAACCTCCCATTTGCGACCTTGACAATGTCCAGAAAAATTGTTTGTAAAATGAAGGGATTTTTATTCGTAATCAATTGAAAAATTGAAAATTGACTCAATTTAAAAAGTACCTGTCAGAAGGCTTTTTAATATGTTGAAAGCTTAGATGCACTGTTTTTGTTTACCTGCATGATGTTTAACTCACCTGAGCATCGGGAGAATTTGGCTGTCCGGCCGGCCATACAGACATGGGACTGGTCCGATTTTTATCGGAATTCCGATATTTTCCTTAGCTCACAGACCATTCTTGAGATCGATGCAAATTCGTTGAGAAAAAAGGGGGGAGGGGGTGGTGGTATGAACCGTTCAGCTGAAGCTATCTGCGTCTGAAGTCAGTGCATTCGCACCCCAGCACTCGCGTGAACCCATAGGTGGTGGTATGAACCGTTCAGCTGAAGCTGTCTGCGTCTGAAGTCAGTGCATTCGCACCCCAGCACCCCAGCACTCGCGTGAACCCATAGGAGTATCATGGGTCGCGTTTGATTGGCTGTCGATCTCCGACGATTATCGCCGGGGCTTAATTATTCACCGATGGCGGTTTGTGGGTTGTTTTGATTGGCTGCCGATCTCCAAACGCCGAAGGTGAAAAAGGTAGCATCATGGCGTCTGGATTCCGTATTGTTTTGTCGGCTGTTGAAGCTCTTACGATCGACGACCAAAGTGTGAAAAACAAGTGGAAAGCCAACTGGCTGTCAGAAGAAGTGACTGTCACTATCAACAAGAAAGAAAGGCGCCAGCTCATTGGCGACAGTATCGCCAAGATATCCATTCCCGGTCAGGCCGTGTGCACGTGGTGCGACAACGGCCACTGCTTGGTGAAATACGGACTTGGTGTAGCATCTAAGCATGGGGCAGGCTAGGAAAAGATAACTCTCGCTGCAAACCACGCCCACTCAAAAATCCGGTCGGCGATTTGGCTCCGGACCCCAGGGTCAGGTTACGGCAAAGTACGTCGTTTTGAGTGGTTGGTTGTGGACGATACTGACCGGTACCACTACGATACTGACCGGTAGCAGATACATAGGGCTAGAGGTGCATCGACATTTTTTTCGCCAGGTCGCGAGAATTCTAAATGCAAGCGAACTTTTGTCATTTTTATATTTAGTCAAGTTTTGACTAAATATTTTAACATCGAGGGGGAATCGAAACGAGGGTCGTGGTGTATGTGCGTGTGTGTGTGTGTCTGTGTGTCTGTGTGTGTGTGTGTGTGTGTGTGTGTAGAGCGATTCAGACTAAACTACTGGACCGATCTTTATGAAATTTGACATGAGAGTTCCTGGGTATGAAATCCCCGAACGTTTTTTTCATTTTTTTGATAAATGTCTTTGATGACGTCATATCCGGCTTTTCGTGAAAGTTGAGGCGGCACTGTCACGCCCTCATTTTTCAACCAAATTGGTTGAAATTTTGGTCAAGTAATCTTCGACGAAGCCCGGACTTCGGTATTGCATTTCAGCTTGGTGGCTTAAAAATTAATTAATGACTTTGGTCATTAAAAATCTGAAAATTGTACAAAAAAATAAAAATTTATAAAACGATCCAAATTTACGTTTATCTTATTTTCCATCATTTGCTGATTCCAAAAACATATAAATATGTTATATTCGGATTAAAAACAAGCTCTGAAAATTAAATATATAAAAATTATTATCAAAATTTTTTTTCGAAATCAATTTAAAAACACTTTCATCTTATTCCTTGTCGGTTCCTGATTCCAAAAACATATACATATGATATGTTTGGATTAAAAACACGCTCAGAAAGTTAAAACGAAGAGAGGTACAGAAAAGCGTGCTATGCTTCTCAGCGCAAGTACTACCCCACTCTTCTTGTCAATTTCACTGCCTTTGCCGTGCGCGGTGGACTGACGATGCTACGGTCTTGCTGCGTTGCATTGCGTTCAGTTTCATTCTGTGAGTTCGACAGCTACTTGACTAAATATTGTATTTTCGCCTTACGCGACTTGTTTTCTTTTTGCGATAGGGCGAGTGCACCACCGAAATTAGTTGATGAGAACGTAGTCGGCTGTTTCATCTTTCATTAGCAACTGAAAAAATAAGGGGAAAGTTTTGTGTGTGTGTGATTGTTATAAATCACACTTTTGTTTAACATGCTAAAACATATTATTCTTGTGGGTTTTATAGCTTTTTAAAAAGGCATGATCTCATTTGTTGCTATCAGGAGAGGCCCCAAAATGGCCTTTATAATTCTAACATTCATTTTCCGTCAGGGGGGCTTCGCCCCCCTCAACCCCCTACCGGGGCGTTGCCCCTGGACCCCACCAGCAGCCGCTTTGGACCCCGGCTTACTTTCCTACTTTTTGAACATTTGCTGGTCTCATGTCTGCCATAGACACACAAAAATTAAACCATTTGAACTACACAGGAAGTTCACTCACACAGTCTGTCATAAACACACATAAATTACAACATAAAATGACTAGATATAAAAAAAATATCACTTAATGTCACTCAGATATTTACGCAGGTATAAGAACTTTGAAACTCAACACGCTTGTAGGGAAGTGTCACCTCCAGACACAACAAAACTTTGGTTGACCTGTGTCAAATTTCAGGGTCCCAGCTAGGTCAAGTTCGAGTGCAAAAAAAGGGGAAAATATACCCTGAAGTTTATGAAGCTAGAGCATTCGCACATTCTGAGGATGAAAGTCACTTGTTCACTTCAATGCTCGTTATTCTCTCAGGTGCCAGGAGGTTGGTTCTGCATAACTCAGCGCATGTCATATGCATTTAAAGCGCTTACTTCCCTTTGTTTGTCAGATCTTAAAAAGCAATCGGTCTCATTTGTTTAAGATTTTCTTATTGAACATTCGGACAGTCTTAGGGTATGGTGACCTACAGGCATGATGAAAGTCATGTTGATTTTTGCCAATTTCAAGGTCACAGTGTTTTCAACTTTAGGTTATACAAAGAAAAAAGAAAAATTACTGTTTTCTTGAACTTTTTTTAAGCTTGAGCTTTCAAACTCAATGCAATCTCAGGGTTTAATGACCAACAAACACAATAGAAGTCTGGTTGACCCTTGTCAGATTTCAAGGGGGGAGATGTAGGTTAGATTTCCCCCTGTTGTCTGTCAGGGTCAAATTGGTGCCTCTTGTGGGTCCGTCACACTGCCGCTATTCAATCGTACAATTTGCTTCTCATGAGCCATTACCAGACAATCGCTGATAGACTCGCATGCTGCAACCGGTCACTCGGCAAATGCACTGCGCGAGAGCACACGCTCTTTTGGAGAAGCAGGTTCTGTTGATGTTCTAACATTGCTCTCACCCTTTCTAAAAAGACCTTTAAGCACATTAGGCCTTTTCGAGAAAGTAATTACGCAAATAGTTGCATCTGATGGTTCCCGAAGGCCGCAACAGCGCGTTTTGATTGGTCCTCACTGGCAGAGAATCGCTGGCGAGTGACTCGATACACTCCATCGTAGCTCAATCTTATGATCAAATCGCCATGTGTGACCGGGTAAATCGTTGTGTATGATGGGACTTTAGGGGAGGAGAGTTGATAGAGCATTCGCTCTGCTTGTTATAAAACAACTTCATTTGTATACATGCAAGATGATGACAAGGTCATACTGCACAGTGCAACATACTGTAGTAGTCTGTTGATGTAAAATGTATTAGATCACTGCTCTTTCAACCAATATCAAAGCTTATGATGGATGGTCATAGATTTGCTTAGACCTGAGAATGTATTGTGAGTGGCCTTTGTACACCAGATCCTAAGTATGAGAAACTGGATGATATTTGGTTTTGGTATATCTTATTGTCCTTGGGGAATACCCTCAAGGAAATTCGGGCTCCTATCCCAGGGGATAAACTTGCAACAACAGAATCGCGCTAACACCCAATTTTAAAAAGAAGTTGTGTGTTTTTCAAGGCCTGAGACTTTCGCTGCAAACTTGGGATCTTGATTGTGCACATGCATGCACACATTGCTGTTCAGACACCAACAATTGAATTCTATGATTTGTATTTTTTTCAGCTTTTGCAAAGGGGAGACCTTGTACACACTGATCCACATGAAGAAGGACACTTTCAAGATTAACAAGGCAATGATAATTGCTTCCCAGGTTGCACAGGTACACATGCATGATTTTTACTTGCAATCTACAACCATGTTGTTGTTGTCCATTGGAATTTAAACAGGTTTGCTGGATGGGTTTCATGTTTGAAAAGAGTGCCTCTAACTAATAAGAAAATGCCTTTTACTGTGCTAACCCAGTAGTCTTTTACATTGTCAGCTTTTAAGAATGTTTTGCACTTTTTTACATTTAGTGTATACTTGACAGAATGATTTAACGAGGGTGGAGGGGACCTCTTCTCCCGATGTGTGTGAGATAAGCATTTCTCAAAAACTACCCAACGGATTTTTAGAAAAGTTGATGCATACATTTTTTTTAGGGCATTTACTTATGCCTTTTTTCTCCTTTTTGATAGTGCTATTTCATGATGTCATTTTTCCATTTAAAAAAGTGGTGAAGTGGCGATGGCATTATGGCAAACAATTTCTTTAAAAGTATTACCAAGTAGTCTTTGGTTTGGTCCGGATTGTGGGATTGAATATGATATTGGCAACTTCAAAAATTTGTTTATAAAATGTTCATTCAAAGTTTGCCAATATTTTCACATATTTACAGTTCGAATCACAAAAGTGATCTCATTGTATTCCTTATTACTTCCTGACTATCAGAACATATATAGTTTTGTTGTGTTTGACTCCTCAGTCCAAGTTTTTTTGGCAGACATATTCACGGTGTGTCAACTGATTCCGTTCATCCACCAGATGTTTCCGTTCATCCGCAGGATGTTTCCGTTCATACAGCCTCATTTTCGTCACTTGCTTGGGAAAAAACGTTGTGGTAAGTCGTGTGGGCAGCGCGCTTTGTGTGATATTGAAAGAATAAGGTAGCGAAATGGTTGGGCTATGTGTACGATAAGTACCAAGGTGCTAGTAATCCTCATGAAAACACACGCGGGCCGAACGTGTCAAAATTGCCTGATTTTTTTTAATTTTCTTGTTTTTCTCGCTCTGTTATCGAATCTGACCCCTGATTTGCACATGATCATCAAAACCTTTGGCTGTTATGACATTTCGCTTGAACAGAAGTTTATAGAAACCCATGGCTTTTGTACAATCACTTGTCTTTTGAAAACATGCAGATTCTGTTCATACACCATGTTTCCGTTCGTACAAAAGTGCATGTTTTCGTTCGCACGAACAGCGTTTCCGTTCATACACATTCGTTAGATCAGAGCGAAACAGGCCCCCACTACAAGTTCTGTGTGTTCCAATGGTTGTCAGATAGCACAATGTACGAATGCGTGTGATATTGGACCTATATGTGAACCATAAGATGAATTGAATTTGCAAAAAAACAGTTTTGTGTCCGTTCGTACTGATTTTGACGACAAAATGTGTCCGTTCGTACTACTTTCATCAAATTGTTTCCGTTCGTACGCTTTTCAGTAATGTGTTTGGTGACGGAGCTTTCTGGGTATTTTGATAAGAACGAAGATTGATTTATGCAGTTTTGCTTGCTTTGCAGCACTGCAACTAAGACTGGGTGGCCGAGTGGTAACGCACTTGCGCTCTGAAGCGAGAGGTTGCGAGTTTGACCCTGGGTCAGGGCGTTAGCAATTTTCTCCTAGGTTTTCTCTGGTTGTGGGTTCAAGTGCTAGTCTTTCGGATGAGACGAAAAACCGAGGTCCCTTCATGTACACTACATTGGGGTGTGCACGTTAAAGATCCCACGATTGACAAAAGGGTCTTTCCTGGCAAAATTGTATAGGCATAGATAAAAATGTCCACCAAAATACCCGTGTGACTTGGAATAATAGGCCGTGAAAAGTAGGATATGCGCCGAAATGGCTGCGATCTGCTGGCCGATGTGAATGCGTGATGTGTAAAAAAAAATCCATCTCACATGGCTTAAATAAATCCCTGCGCCTTGAATATGTGCGCGATATAAATTGCATAAAATAAAAAAATTAAAAAAATTTAAAAAAATCCCTGCGCTTAGAACTGTACCCACGGAATAAGCGCGATATAAGCCTCATATTGATTGATTGATTGAAATAAGTGACATGTACATTTGTATTTACTCATATCATGCCATTTGCTTCACCTGTGATAATCATGAGCAGAAATTAGACAAATCAAGAAAAACATTATCCAGGCTCTATCAGTCCTTTTTACATTTAGTCGAAACGAGGGTCGTTGTGTGTGTGTGTGTATGTGTGTGTGTGTGCAGAGCGATTCAGAGAAAACTACTTGACCGATCTTCATGAAACTTTACATGAGGGTTTCTGAGTATGATATCCCCAGACTTTATTTCCATTTTTTCATAAAAGTCCTTGATGACGTCATACCCGACTTTTTGTAAAAGTTGAGGCCGCACTGTTACACCCTCATTTGTTGATCAAATTGATTGAAACTTTAGCCAAGCAATCTTTGACGAAGCCCGTACTATGGGATTGCATTTCAGCTTCGAAGCTTAACAATTATTTAAAAAGTTTGGTAATTAAAAATATTAAAATGCTAATTAAAAATAAAATTTAAGTCATCGATCCAAATATATTTTCATCTTTCATCTCTATTGTTTCCTGATTCCAAAAACATATAGATATGTTATGTTTGGATACAAAAACAAGCTCAGAAAATTAAAAAGAATACAGAAAAGCTTATTTTCCTGCTTAGCGCAATAGAAGCTACCGCGCTTTACCGGCTTGTCAATTTCACTTCGTTTTGCACGTGAAAAGTGAGCTATTTCCTTGTCGCGGGGATTGACGA
Organism: Littorina saxatilis; assembly: GCF_037325665.1. NCBI lineage: Eukaryota > Metazoa > Mollusca > Gastropoda > Littorinimorpha > Littorinidae > Littorina > Littorina saxatilis. The sequence goes on from NC_090253.1 coordinate 34,869,988, forward strand.
AGGGGATTGGCGTCTGTAACGAGACTTCTTGTCAACCTGCCTTTGTCTTTTGCAATCACAGAACCGTCTGTAGAAAAATTGAAACAATCAACTGATAATCCTGGTTTAAATCAATAATTGACGAGTGTGTACTTCTTCTTGCCTGTGAACTCGCAAACGAATGGTACATATGCTTTTAGAATACAGTGGACGCCGCTTAATAAAACCGCGGTTAATAGAGCCAGCCGCTTATAAAAGCCGATTTCAGACGGTCCGGATTTATCACTATATCTTATGTATTAGAAAAAGCCGGTTAATAAAACCAACCCGCCGCTTATTAAAGCCAGTTTTCTCAGAGAAATCACGTAGTTTGTGACTAAAACTCACATTATCTTGTTCTGATGTGGAAGACGACCAACAAACAAACACTCATAAAATCATTCTTCTCTGACGAGTAATGGTTCGTGACGGTGACAGTGAAATTATTGATGTACCGAAGTGATCAAAGTACACGTACATGTACATAATTAAAACAAAAGTTCAACATCCTTCGTGAAGTTTTGTTTAGATTCAAACAAGTGTTAATGACGAAAGAAAGTGACTGAGTGACGTAAACAAAAGAGATTTTTTTTTCTTTCGAAAATGACGTATTCCTGGACCGCCGGTTAATAAATCCGCCGCTTATTAAAGCCATTTTTCGTCGGTCCAGAAGTGGTTTTATTAAGCGGCGACCACTGTATCATCTTTGTGAGTGTCTTGGCTATGTAAATATATATCTTTTACAGCTGGAAAGCGTTTATTGCAAAGTCCGCATCTCACGTTTTCCATTGATTCTTGTCATCCTGGAACAGCAAAATAATTTAGCGATTGCTTCATATATTCTCCATCAATGCATCAGTGGCGTGTGTCTTACATTATAACTGACACGCTGCAGTACAAAAGAGAGAGAGAGAGACAGACAGACAGACAGACACAGACAGACAGAGAAGAGGTGGGATAAAATTACATTGAAAGGAGAAGTATCCTTGTCTAATTGCTGTAGAACCATACCCCATGCAAAGCATGTCAGACTTCACACTCTTTGAATAAAACAGGATAAAACCATCTGGGAAGACAACTTAAGCTTACTTGTTTTTGACTCACACAAACGCACATACACACACACAAACAAACAAATAAGCAAACAAACTAACAAGCGAACAAACAAAAAGTTATGCAAACAGGTAACCCTACCTTTCGTATTCATTCACTAAATCAAGTGTTCGTTTTGTTTTGTTAAATTGCATTTCGAAAGATACATTTAAAAATGTGTTGACCTTATCACCTGATTATAACGATTTTAGCACACAGCATCTGCTTTTTTCTGAGTGGCGCATCTGAAATTTCAAGAAATAAAGAATACATATTTTGCACAGGTTTCACACGTTCAGATCTTTGAAATGACATTGTGTAAGGAAACTGGACGAAGACACACTTATCAAAATGTTTGCTCTTCAGTAAGATTTTAAAACAGGGATGGTATTGCACCAGAAAAGCCACAGTCGCATGTTGTTGCACTCAAGAACAACATGAATTATGGATTATACATAAGTCGAATTAGGGGTATTAAAATGCTAATTGCACAAGCTTTCTACCAAAATCACGAACGTCATAAAACGCGTACGAACGGAAACAATTTGATGAAAGTGGTACGCATGGACACATTTTGTCGTCAAAATCGGTACGAACGGACACAAAACTGTTTTTTGCAAATTCAATTCATCTTATGGTTCACATAGGTCCAATTAATATCACACGCATTCGTACTTTGTGCTATTTGAAGACGATTGGAATACACAGAACTTGTAGTGGGGGCCTGTTTCACTCTGATCTAATGAATGTGTATGAACGGAAACGCTTTTCGTACGAACGAAAACATGCATTTTTGTACGAACGAAAACATGGTATATGAACGGAATCTGCATGTTTTTAAAAGACAAGTGATTGTACAAAAGCCATGGGTTTCTATAAACTTATGTTCAAGCGAAATGTCATAACAGGCAATGGTTTTGATGATCATGTGCAAATCAGGGGTCAGATTCAATAACAAAGCGAGAAAAACAAGAAAATGTTAAAAAATCAGGCAATTTTGCCACGTTCGGCCCGCGTGCGTCATCATTAGGATTACTAGCACCTTGGTACTTATCGTACACATAGCCCAACCATTTTGCTACCTTATTCTTTCAATATCACACAAGCGCGCTGCCCACACGACTTACCACAACGTTTTTCCCCAAGCAAGTGACGAAAATGAGGCTGTATGAACGGAAACATCCTGCGGATGAACGGAAACATCCGGTGGATGAACGGAATCAGTTGACACACCATGATATTGACTAAATGTTTTCATTACCCTTCAGCTGACTTGTTGGTGAATTTTTTTCCCCAACACCTTTTTCCACTACAAAATTTTAAAATTTAGTTCATCAGTGTATTCTTCATATGACCACAGCATGAAATCAAAATAAAATAATCTTGCTTCATTGACAAGAGCATTAACAGCCTTGCGTCTTCATATATGCATACACAAACTGTAACATAATGATTAGTTATTATTGTATTAATGTACATGTCAACATTATTTATTCCTGCATTCATTTTCAGAACTCTGTGCCTAAATTATTAACCATCAGCAATATATGCACTGGTTTTCAGGACAACAAGCCATAAACAAGGGGCAACTCCAGGTGTTTAGACTTAAATGTCTCTGAACATTCCCTTAGACCATGAAAAAAGTGTCTGGAATGTATGGATTGGAATCTGTTATTTACTCTGTGTGTGTGTGTGTGTGTGCGTGTGTGTGTGTGTTTCTGTTTCTGTTTCTGTTTTCAGGGCATGAGCTATCTGCATGCCAGAAGCATTATCCACAAAGACTTGCGCTCCAAAAACATATTCATTGATGCAGGCAGAGTGGTCATCACTGACTTTGGGCTTTTTCATGTTACCAAGATTTGTCGTGGCAGCAAGTGAGAGCTATATGTGACTTACAAAGTGAAAATGTTATGTTTGGTTTGTACTTGGTTCAGGTTTCTACCACTGTGAGTTATAATGCATTCTTTGTCATATGGTATGAGGTTATTTATGCTTCCCTAAAATCAGAGCCTTCCATGAAGCAGAAGTAAAAATACATACAATGTACTAAAGGAACCTGACATCATTGTCTACAAATATCCCAGGGGAGACATTGACTAGTTTGCCTTCCCCAGCCTCTTCATTATTTTGCATGCAGTCATGTTTTGTTTCTTTCTTAATTACAGAAAAGATGACTGGCTGAGTGTACCCAGGGGATGGTTGTGCTACCTTGCACCAGAGATCATCCGAGCTCTGAAAGCATTACAGCATTCAAATATGGATCTTCCATTTACAGAAAAGTCAGACTTGTATGCATTTGGGTAAGTGTCATCAAAAATGTATGAAGATTATGACTCAGAAGGATTCATCAAGGATTTGTTGTGGTTGTGCACTGATTTGAGAACAAATGACTTAATCTTGGATCCCAAAACAAGAAAGGTTACATTTTTGGAATGTTTAAGGGCAGGAGCTACCATAAAATACACCGTTTTTCTCTTCAAGTCATTTTACCACAACATTCATGAAACTGAACTGTTTGTGTTAAAATTTGGTGTGCATTTGTTTGAATGTATGTAGAATAATAGTATTTGATAAAAATACAAAAAACGTTTAGATTGACTTTGTAAAAATCATTAAATGAAAAATAAGCAAAGCGATGAGTCAAAACATGTTAGTTCAAGGATGACAAGATTATTTCAAAACTGTTCATCAGAATGATTTAAACTTTTGCAAAAATGTTTTTGATGTTCTGATAGATGTTTTGTTCGAACGGATAAGCTCTAGGGAAAAAAGTTAACGAGCGTGGAGGGGACCTCTTCTCCTGATGTGTGAGTGTGTGTGAGATAAGCATTTCTCAAAAACTACTTAACGAATTTTTAGGGCAGGGGTAACGAAGGGGAGTCGTGTAACCATTTGCTTTTCTTGTTTAATGATTTTCTCAAAGTCGTAAAAGGGGGGTGGGTGGTCACTGTATCACCCATACTGTCTGAATGTGGAGCAGGAAGTCTGCTTCGGCAGGCCAACTCTGCATTTTTGCAGCCTGATCTAGAAGAACATGGCTTTTGAAAGGAACGATTTATGACGTCATCCAACAGTCATTTTACAGAAGGAAATTATCAGTGGGCGAACGTAGCACAGTTTGGCTCCATTTTTAAGACTGAGAGGCTTGAATATTTTTTTTTTAATTTGGAAGCTAAGACCGAACTGGTCGTAATTACGCGGAATTGAGTGTTTTCTGTTGTTTGCACCCAAATGTCGCCACCCTTCATGGGCAGGCAACTCCCGTGAACCCTTCACCAGAGTGAAGCCCTTTTGTTGTCATTAGTTGCATGTATGTTTGAACGACGTGATCAGCGAAAGCAAACGCAAGAGAGCAAATTCAATCCTGCACTTTAGTAATAAGTTCGCGTAACTAAAAACCTTACTGGTCACAATAATGAATAATTGATCACAGATGCCGTAAGCTGCCTGTTTCACGTCGTGCGAACGGACATGCAACTAACGACAACAAAAGGGGCTTCACTCTGGTGAAGTTGCGGGAGTTGCCTGCTCATGAACCATGGCTACATCCGGTTGCGATCAACAGAAAACACTAAATGCTGCGTAATTACGACCAGTTCGGTCTTAGTTAGCTTCCAAACTTTTTTAAATGATTCTATTCAAGCCTCTCCATCTATAAAATGGAGCCATACTGTGCTACGTTCACCCGCTGAAAATTTCCTTCTGTAATATGACTATTGGATGTCATAAATCGTTCGTTTCCAAAGCCTTGTTCTTGTAGATCAAACTGCGGGGTCCAAAATTGCCAACTCTGATGATCTTGCTCTTGTTGATAAAGCAAGTCGTGAATATGCAAAAGAGCAGAAAATAACTTTGATGGCTGATACCCGGGTGGCTAAAATAAAGAAATGAGCAAACCCAAAGACTAGCCTCATTATGATTTTGGCCGTGAGGATTCCTGTTCAATGAAGAAAGCTGATAACAGCTTGTACCCCAAAATAGACGAATTGCGAAAATAACTCTGTATGGTGTGTGACCTTGGAGGGGCCAATCACTAGCGACGGGAGTGTCAGAAACACGTGCTCCCGTCCACGTGTTTCACACACACCCCTCTCTAGTGATTGGCCCCTCCAATGTTTGGCAGAGGTTTTCCAAGAAAAGGTCACTCTTCCACAACCCATACAAACCCCACGGAGTTATTCTCAAAATCGTCTTTTGTCAAAAAGTTGAACAGTCTATGTGAAATGTTTCTGAACTTTTTCAGCACTGTTTGGTATGAACTCCTGTGTAATGAATGGCCCTTTCGAAGTCAACCCTGCGAAACAGTTATTTGGCAAGTAGGCTGTGGAATGAAGCAGTCACTCAGCACAGTTAATGCACCTCGAGAAGTGAAGGTCAGTGCAAGCTCCTTTTCTCTACACCACTAAAACTGCTAAAACCATCTCCAGTGGTTATCCAATTTTTATGTTATTTTTATTATTTGTTTCTTCTTTATAAGTGTTTGGTGTTCTTGCCAAAACAATGTTGGGTAAATTACCTTATGTGGTTATTTTCCTTGATTACATATCCACCTTGTGTGTTCCCTTTATTTCTACGGCCGTATTTCTGTGTCACAGCCGTTTTTATTAGTACTCCACTTTGTACTGTACAATCTCTCTCCATCGTAAAGATGTATTCAAAGCCCTTCTGCTTACACTAACAAGACAGCATGTACTTACTACCTTATAATACACCACTTCAAGTGGTTGAAGTCAGGCTTTGCAACTCAACAAGTAACTTGTTTTGACAAACCTTGGTGTTTATAATAACCATCATTGCACTTTTTGACACTTGCACAAGTAACAGCCTGATTGCAACCTGTGCAGAAATAAACAGCAAAATTGGTGCACATCTTCATTTGACCTTCCAGAAAATAACACATGACGTGTCATGTATTTCGTCATGACTATCATGACGCCATCGGCAATCAAAGTGGTCTACCTACCACAAGAAAATGGACTTTGAGTGACTGACACGATACTTAGCGGTTATGAAATACTTTAGAAAAAGGGATTAAATTACATATTCTTACTCCAATTCACATATATAGCATTGACACGATCTCACATGCTAAGGCATCGAAAACTCTCTACCCGTCAAGGGGGAGGTAACCATAAAAAGAAAAAAATGCTTTGGGCCGTTGCTATATGATACGGCCATGGTTACCTCCCCTATACCTCTGTGCGCGCAGCCATTGCGTTACATGCGCTATATCGTCATTACGACTTTTCAACCACACGTGGCAGACGTCTGAAGTACCGCTCTCGAGTTTTTCACAAGTCACTGAACTTTGGGTTCTGATTCTACTTATGTTACATGCTCGTCTACCCTCACCAACAGTCTTTCGTGAGATCTTTCCAGTAATCATTGATATTATTCATACGCCTTTGCTTCACCGAAATTTGTCTTACAATTCTCGGTACAATCTTCGTCGGTCATGGCCGACGCAGAATGAAGCAAAGCCTATCACGTGGATGTAACCGGCAAGATGGCCGACACCTACTTGACATTTTTTCTTCCTAAGTTACCTTCACGGTTTATGGACTCCAGATGAATTCCTTCACTAATCTTTTCAGCGTGACTCACTTAGCTCGCACTATAAGATTACCTGTCTCTCTTCACAGAGAGACCATAGAATAGATAGGGTTCATAGCTAAAGGGTCACGGCAGGGCAAGTCCCTTACAGGACATAATAAGTTCCCTCCACCTTAATTAGCAATCTGCTAAATATGTGAATTGGAGTAAGAATATGTAATTTAATCAAAAATGTCAATAATAAATGTTTATTTGGTTAATATACTTACCCAATTCACATAGGAAATATCCTCCCAGCCAACCCCGCTATTTTGGTTTCCTATTGGATTCTATAAAGTCGTAATGACGATATAGCGAATAAAACGCAGTGGCTGCGTGCAGAGAGGTATAGGGGAGGTAACCATGGCCGTATCATATAGCAACGGCCCAAAGCATCTTTTTCTTTTTATGGTTACCTCCCCCTTGACGGGTAGAGAGTTTTCGATGCCTTAGCATGTGAGATCGTGTCAATATATAATTGAATTGGGAAAGTATATTATTGACATTTTCGATTAAGTTACAAACATTCATGAGAACATTATTAAAGACTTGAATTGTTGACATCGCAGCAACTAACTTGCATGCAGTCGCGTTGTCTAGATGTAACAAGACACATGTGGTCAGTTTTGTTGGCCTTTTGCAATGCTGTTGTCTCACAACTGTCACAGTAATGTTGAGTACTAGTAGTCTCCAGTGACAGTCTTGCCCTTTTAAAAAAAATCCACCAGAAGAATTCTTTTCTTCCAAAAAGACTGACGCCATGACTTTCCCTGCTGATTTGGACATCTTTGCCTTCTTTGGTAGGGGCGGGTCCAAATGCTTCCACTGTATGGACTACTGTTTGGTTTCAGGTGTAAATTATTATTGTGATGAACCCATGTCTCCTCCGTGGTTATGATTTTTTTTAACAAACTCTGCAGGATTAGATTCATATCGACAGACATTGTCAAGGAGCATTCACTTTTGATCTGGTGTCAAAAGTTTTTTGATCCATTTTGCAAATACCTTCTGCATTGCCAGACCCTGTGTCAGAATGTAATGAACACTTGCAGTTGAGATGGCGAGTGTAGTGGCTATATTTTTAACAGTCAGGCATGGGTCTTCCATGACAAGCTCATTCACACTGGTAATGGTTCCATTGTTGTTGTAAGCTTTGAAGGTGAATTTTGGGGTCGTCTTCCAAACTGTTAATTTCTCGTGTGAATTTTTGACTGTAGCACTAGAAGGTGCCTTCTGGACATAAGTCTTCACAATCTTTTTAGAACTAAAGCCCTTTTTCTGCAAGTATTCCACAACTGTTCGACACCTTATCTTATCCATTTTCTGACGCAGTGACAGGTAAGCCACTCTGAGTGCTGATGATGTCATGACTTACTATGGTGACATACATGACACTTCGCATATTACCTAATAGGCAAATGTGCTCCAATTTTCCTAGCTTTAGCAAAGAAACTACAATGGGAAGAAGGATAACTTCCTCATTGGGCATGCTTAGAAATGAGAATGGCTAAATACGAGTTATTCCCCTTTTCTACATGCTGATCAGGCTGTCTCCTGCTTTGTCATGACTAGTACAGTCGATCTTTCTCATGCTGTGACTTGCTTTATTTTCACATTTTCGGTATTTAAAACAGCAAACACACACACACAAACACACACACACACACACACACACACACACATACACTGAAGAAGTTTCCATTCTGATTCGGTTATTTTATTTGGTGCTATATGTTTGCTTCACATTGTTTCTTCTTTTACATTGCTTTAGGTATCCCAATTCGCTAAACACATCCATAATGCATGCATGGCTCATTCGAAAGAGGGCAACTGAACAACTGATGCCCAATAGCAATAAATACTGAACAGCTGAACAATAAATAGCAATAAATAATGACAGTGCCAAGTTTTTAAGTACAAAGTGAAATCATGTGACTGGACAAAGGCACAATTACAAAATACAAATAAAAAAAAATGTGGGGGGGGGGGGGGGGGTTGCATGAAAGGGAACATTTTGTTTGGTCTACAGACCTCAAAACTGCCGCTTTTCATTCCCCTCGGGTAGCTTCCCTTGCTTCTCTGTCTTTGTCACCTGTTGGTTTGTGCAGTGCAGTTGTTTTGTCAGTTGTTCTCCTCTTTATTTGTTCTATCGTCTTTCTTCTTTTTTGTGTGTGTACTTTTGTGTTTTTGTGCCTGAAGAAGACCCTTAGGTTGAAACGTCGCCGTTATTCGTTCCGTGTTCGTCATTTTAACGTGAGTACATTGCTTTTTGGTCTCTTTATTGTTCCCTCTCACGTGCAGTCGCCATCGTTTAATACTTTAGTATATACAATGTCAGACCCTAAAGAAAGTTTGTTAGTCATTGCTTAGGCAAAAAAGCAAAATAGTCTGTTTACGGTATCCCGACCAACCCTATTTTTTCCCCGCCAACCCTAGACTTTTTTTTCTGGCATTTGGAGAAAAAGAAAGAAAAAAAATCAATTTTGTTCCTGTTTTTTTGCAAAATAATGTAAAAAGATGGTTTTAAAAAAAAATTAAGAAAAGCCGACCTACCGCCCCTCTTTTTGTGTGCCTATGTTACTGTGAACAGACTAAAAGGTACATCACAAACAACACACCAGGGATGCTACTCCCCCCTTAAAAATAGCCATGAGTCATAGGTGTGACGTTTGAATCTTTTAGCTAAATAAAACCATAGGCAATTGATCGGAAATATCAGGAAAAATCTTGTATATACTATACAATTTTGGGGGTATTAACTAAATACATGTATACAGTTTTTGTAAACAAGTTTATTATTTGTTTGCTTGGACCAATCCTCTTGCCGAAGAGTTTTACAGTAAAAATTGATTTTACGTCAAAAATATCACAGGAATATCGAATGTTGAGGTAAGGCTGGGATAGCCAAGTTCAAGAATAACGGAAGGTGACTGTTGAATCTTTTTGAAAATGTATAAAAATATAGATGGTAGGCAATTCAAAATTAAAAAAAGGACTCTCGGAGCATGGACTTAATGAGTCAAAAATTAAAGAAGGCTCTATGAGCCGAAGTACATGTTTTGTCTATTGTCTTTTTTTATTTTGAATTCCCTACCATCTATATTTTGATACAATTTTGGACCCTCTTTGTACGGAGAGAGTTGGCAATTGTTAATCACATTCTCTCATCTCATTGACTCTCCTTCGGCTCCTTGGTAACATGCGTTCCCGTCTCTGCCAGGATTGGACACAGCAGCAGATAACCGGTAAATATGTAACAGGCATAAATGGCAAAATAGCTCGCCTCGCCTGATAATATATGAGACAACTGTTCTATTACAAAGTCTTTCTTGGGAGGCTTGGCTAATTTACTCGCTCGTTTTACACGGGGTTCCATCGTTTTCTTTTCTAATCGAAAACCTTGCTCCTCAGTTTGTTGACCTTCTGCCGAAGTTCCGCTTCACGAGGGGATGGGGAGGATGACGACTTTGATGCTTTACATCCTATGTCCTCCAGGATCGCCTGAATGTCATCTAAAAAAGAAAACACACACACAAAACACACATAAAATAACATAACCATAACAAGTTACAACCTGGAAGAAATTAAAACACGTGTAATTAAATCACAAAATGAAAATAAACAATAGCGTATGCGTAGGAAGGCAGGCCAGAAATGAAGTGTATTAGCAACTATGGATACGATGTGGAACAATGATGGAATTGACCTTGGTCTTCAATCAATGACGCTTATATCGCGCATATTCCGTGGGTACAGTTCTAGGCGCTCTGCAGTGATGCCGTGTGAGATGAAATTTTATACGGCCAGTAGATTGCAGCCATGTCGGCGCATATTTACCTTTCACGGCCTTATTCCAAGTCACACGGATATGGTAGACAATTATTAACTGTGCCTAAGCAATTTTGCCAGGAAAGACCCTTTTGTCAATCGTGGGATCTTTAACGTGCACACCCAATGTAGTATACACGGGGGGTGGTTCGGACACCGACGAGAGTCTGCACACAAAGTTGACTCTGTGAAATAAATTTCCGCCGAACCTGGGATCGAACTCGCGCTGACAGCGGCCAACTGAATACAAATCCAGCGCGCTACCAACTGAGCTATATCCCCGCCCTTGTGCTTGTGCTTGCGTGTACACATGAAGGGGGATAAGTCACTAGCAGGTCTGCACATAAGTTGACCTGGGAGATCGGAAACATCTCCACACTTAACCCACCAGGCGGCCGCGACCGGGATTCGAACCCTCGACCTTCCGAGTTAATAGACCGACGTCTTACCACCCCGCCACAGCGCCCGTCACCCTATACAGCAATTATCAACTATGTAATGGATGGGTTTAAACATTTTTTGATGTCAAGGTGTTCTACATGGTTAAAAATCTCTTACCTGGTTGAACAATTTGTGCATCAGGCGACAGGTCGGTGCTGGCTTCATTTGTAGCTACCCTTTGCGATGGTGGCTTCCTCCCACTAGCAACCTGCAAATGCACAGCTCTTTAACTGACAAACTCACAACCAACACCCAGTCACAATGAAACAATTCTCCCAATTTCATGGCATTGGTCTTAGGCCACACAAAAAAGTGTATGTTTCTGGTAAGGCAAAACAAAAAATAATCTGTTTACGGTATCCGGACGGACCCTATTTTTTTCCCACCGGCCCTAGACTTTTTGGGGGCATTAAAAAATAAAATTAAAATATTCAGATGGCTAAAATACAAAAATAAAAAGCCGACCTACCGACGCTATTTTTGGGGGGCCTATGTTACCTTAAACAGACTTTTTTTGTGGCCTAACATGACTAAAGGTGGAGATTTTTTTCTAAACTTTTTTTTTTTTAAACCATCTTTTTAACTTATTTTGTTGAAAAACAGGAAAACAATTGATTTTCGAATACCCCTTTTATTTTTGAAAATGCAAAAAAAAAAGTCTAGGGTCGTCGGGAAAACATAGGTAGGGTCAGGTGACCAAAAACATACAACTTTTTTGTTGTTGATGCCGACGCTATACTTTTTTTTGCCATTTGGGGCTGTTTTTTTGCAAAATAAGTTCATCATATCATCATAATCAAGACGTCGATCCAAAATAAGTAACTTTTTTTTGTTGGCCTTATCATTTGTTTGCGCTAAATGCAAACAGGCATTATTTGATGGGAACAATGCTGTTTTTTTCAATTCTTATCAGCCTCAAACTTGTCATTACTCAACCTGCATTTAATAGTGTGCTTCTTTGGTTTGCAAAAACCTAAAACCAATAAATAAATAACCTTCGGTGGTGGATTGGGCACTGCAAACAATGTCGGGACAGCATTCCACACAAGTGATCCTCTCTGCAGGATTGTTTTACTGGTTGGCCTCAAAGTGATCAGTACAAAGCTTGAGATCTTGAACATCAGCTGGCTGCAGCTTTTCAAAGTCCTCTCGCCTTGTGAATTGCATCCATATTCTGCACCTAGTTTGACAATAAAAACAACAATGTTATTGTTAAACTAAGCAAAAAGGAAAGACAAAAAAAGCTAAATCAGATCTTCAGTCTAAATCTAACGCTCTGCCTGAACGCAAAACGGATGAGTGTACTTTTGTACTGTACTTTTCCCGTAAGCAAGGTTTGATTAAAGGTTTCGGCAAATATGCCCACGGGTAGTTTGTCATCAAGTGTAAACTGTTGTTTTGTACTGACTGCTGACTCACACTCGATCACAGTTGTAAGAACTTGCTGACGCTGTAGTCTACTAGTAGTAGTACTGAGTGAGTTGACTCGAGCCATTGCATTCTCATTCTGAAGAAAGTAAACTTGATGAAATAATCACTGCACAACCCACCTTTTTTCTTCTTTAGGGAACTTGTGGAAAGTTTTTCCGAAGCAGCTCTGTTTGTAACGGGCGTTCTTGCAACAAAAAGCCGAGCACAATTTACCACCACCTCGCACGCGATCGGTACCTACGCGATCCGCCATTTTGTTTTCGCCGCCAGCATGTAACTAGGGACGATAACCCACAAACACTTTTTCGCATTTTCTTCGCAAGTTCCACGTCTTCCTCATGTACAGTGTTTGGCTTTAGCTAACCTCCTTCAAGTGTAGGCTACAAATTGTTTAGACAACCCTCATCTACATGCATGTTCATACTTGCATGCACACACACACACAGAGTTATATTTTAAAGATGAAAAGTGTGAAGGACACTTGACCATATAATCTGGACTCTTTTGCAGGATATTTTGATGTCATGTTGGGCCTATCAGCCTCAGGAGAGACCAGATTTTGTGCAAATCACCAAAGCCTTGGAACGTGTCCCTCGAACACGGCTTATCCGCAGCCCTTCTCATCCTGTGCACCTGTCACGCAGCACAGAAGGGATTTTCCAGGCGTGACTTCAGTGATGTGACACCTGAAGGACTTCAGGCTTGTAAGAGTAAATGTGTTTGGAGAAGTACATTTCCTGTTCATAGTCTGGAATGCCTGCTGCCATGCTGGACTTGATGTGAGTGTGTACACGGTACAAGAGTTCTTCTCTGCCATACCCTCTGTGATTTTGGACAAGTGCTGTGTGTAATAATGCCTTTACATCTGCCTGCTTGCAAGGAATAGAGCTAAAGAAAATGGTGTGGGCAATCTGTGATTTAATTAATCTACCATTGGTTATCCATGCTTTATGGAATATGGTGGGATGATAACATTTGCAGGGGTCTTCTAGGTGCATGTAACTTAATCTGAGAAGCCCCAACAGCTGAACCTTGCAAGCCTCTGTTCATTTGGTGGTCCCTGCTGTGAATGCACATGTGTACCAGATAAGATCCTCCAGACCAGGAGTGACTGTAGCTGTGACCACTTGACAGTTCAATCTCTTGATCAGCAGGAAGTTTCTGGCAACCCCTTGTATCACAAAGGATCTTCCACTTCATGTGTGATAAACAAAAAGGTCTTACATTTGAATGGCTTTTTTTTTCTTGTGATATGTTATTTGTAAAATTTAAAGCCTACTCCACAAAATGAATGTTCAGGCCAGTCGGTGTGCTTATGTCTTTTCTCAGTTAATGTGGTTATGTATTGTGGGAGATGAATGAGATAAAACTGAATGATAGAATGCTGAAGAAAGGACTGCTGTTATTTACCTTATAGAAATAGTTTTAAGAGGACAAGATTTGAATTTACCCTTGAGGAATGAAATTTACCTTTCTGGTAAAGATTTTGTCAAATTCCTGAAGCCTGGATTGTCTTTACTTTTCATGACACATTGCAGTACCAGGTAAAAAAAAAGGAAAAAAAGAAAGGTAAATGTAGTCCCATAACCATTTTTGAGATGTTCGAGATCTCAACTAGTCTCGGGCCAGCTTTATGAGGACTGTGCCCACTCCTCTCCCTCGCTGCCTTTGCCTAGGCTGTTTTGTTGTACAAACGTTGCAATCACTTTGGCAGCTTGAGTTGTCTGTGACCGGCAGGACGAGGACAGAAACAGTATTCTTGCACTCATTTTCATAGTTGCTTTGGGGGAGGGGGGGGGGGGAGGGGGGGGGGGGAGGGGGGGGAGGGGGAGATAAGGCTTCCACTGAATGAGAGGTGAATGCATGGGTTGGGTGTGTGATTTAGTTAAGGAATGCAGACACACAAGACATAATGCGAACTGGAGATATAGACACCCAGAATGGTGGGAACCAAAAGCTGCTTTATTTGAGGTTCAAACTACACATCTCTCATTGTGTAAAACGGATAACGAAAGACGTCTTTAAATTTGTACTAATGGGCATCAGCAGCTACAGCAGTCCCTGCAATGTACGGCCCCCGGCGTGAGCGGACACCTGACATGTACGGACACATTTGCTCGGCACGGAGTGTTTTCCTTCTATATTTGCCCCCCCTTAAACGGACACCTGCAAAACGTGGACGCGGACACTCATTTTCGGTCCCAACAGCAGGTCATACCTCCAATGTACGGACAGACCATCGTCAAATTTTCACCATAACAAAATCGATAACAGAGCAGTCCGGCTCTTGGTACGAAGATCACAGCCGCAATGGCGTGATGACAGTCACTGATAACTTGAGTGCACACGTACCCATCAGGAGGGGGGGTAGTTTTGGTCAGGAAGATGCGAAGATGCCAACAGGAAACTGCACTGAGCTCTTTATTCTTGTCTGTTGGACGTAAACAACAGAAACCACAGTCGATGAAGGTCCTGAGCGAAAGTGAGTGAAAAACCGGCCACAGTTATCAGCATCGTGTCAGTGTCTGTGTGTAACCTCTTTCATTGACAAAATACTCTTGTTTCCTCTCAGCCTTGACCAGTGAGTCGGTTGCCTAATCTATGAACCCTTCAGTTGTCTTGCTTTGTCAAAAGTTACGACACAGTCAACTGGTTTTGTTCTGAGTGAACAGTGCAGCTGGCCTCAATTAGCTGACACCTCTTTGGCCACAGCCCTCAACAGTACATGGCTGGAGGGAGTGAGAGAGAGGAAGGGGGGGGGGGTGGAGGGTTAGCTGGCTAAACTCTGTGGGGTGTCCGGTGTCACTGCAGGAAGAGCATTGGAGAAAAATAGAGAGGTGTACTCTTCCACACAATTTCCAAGCATCAGTTGTCACGGCTTGGGGTAGGCATTAGTGAGGGAGAGTGGGAGCTGTGTTATGTACAGTGTATTTCCGACTGAAGAGTGAAAAGTCACTGCCATGCCACATGATCGGCATGCAGTCAATGAAGCCAGACAAGAAAAAAATAAATTACATGATTATGACATGCAGCTCTATCTGCTGCTATTTATTTAAACTGGTTTTCAAGCTTATTCTTGCAACGCATCTGCACACGCTCCTCTGTGCTGTGTTTGTGTGGCCGGCTGCTTTCGTATGTCAGCGCATGCCTTGAGGATTTATTTTATCTCTTCTTTTCAACACTTTTCATACAAATCCTTTTTACAGAACGGTTAAAGAAGTATTAGGAGTTTATTGTTATTGTTTGGTAGCCACAAGAAGTGATTAGCATAGACTCAATCCTGTTGTTTGTGTGTCTCTGTGTGAGTGTATGGCCCGGGGGAGGGGGTGGTGTGGTCACCCCTCCCGTGACCGGACACCTGCAATGTACGGACAGTTTTGCTATGGCCCAAGGGTGTCCGTTCATGAGAGGGACTGCTGTACCTCCCTTCTCAATTATCTCCCTCCTTTACTTGAAATGTGAAGATGTTCATTGTCAAGAAATGTTTCTTCTACATGAAATACCAACTTGAAATACCCAGTTTGTTCATTTTTGACTCACATGCGAAGCAAAAGTGAGTCTATGTACTCACCCGAGTCGTCCGTCCGTCCGGAAAACTTTAACGTTGGATATTTCTTGGACACTATTCAGTCTATCAGTACCAAATTTGGCAAGATGGTGTATGATGACAAGGCCCCAAAAAACATACATAGCATCTTGACCTTGCTTCAAGGTCAAGGTCGCAGGGGCCATAAATGTTGCCTAAAAAACAGCTATTTTTCATATTTTTCCCATTTTCTCTGAAGTTTTTGAGATTCAATACCTCACCTATATATGATATATAGGGCAAAGTAAGCCCCATCTTTTGATACCAGTTTGGTTTACCTTGCTTCAAGGTCAAGCTCACAGGAGCTCTTCAAAGTTGGATTGTATACATATTTTGAAGTGACCTTGACCCTGAACTATGGAAGATAACTGTTTCAAACTTAAAAATTATGTGGGGCACATGTTATGCTTTCATCATGAGACACATTTGGTCACATATGATCAAGGTCAAGGTCACTTTGACCCTTATGAAATGTGACCAAAATAAGGTAGTGAACCACTAAAAGTGACCATATCTCTTGTTTGAAAGAGCCAATAAGCACCATTGTACTTCCTATGTCTTGAATTAACAGCTTTGTGTTGCATGACCTTGGATGACCTTGACCTTGGGTCAAGGTCACATGTATTTTGGTAGGAAAAATGTGTAAAGCATGTGAGTCGTATGGGCTTTGCCCTTCTTGTCTTTTACCATCTTGTCTTTTACTTCAAAATCTGATCAACATTTGTCAGCTGCTCTTAGTTACTTTTTACTGTTAATATTTCTATTAGTATTAACCTAAAAGTGAACCCGCTCACACAGATATGACAAACTTAAATGACACAAAACAGACTCTTCTCTGTTTTACTGACTAGCATTCATAGGCTATTAGAGCAGAAGGAAGCAATCCCAGTGGTGATCAACATTTCATTGAATGACACTTTGGTGACAATGGTCAGTATTTCATGCAATGACGTTTTGTCAATATGACACTTTGTCAGCTCTTTTTCATATTTTAATTTTATTTTTATAGCCTGTCTTTCCAGATAAACTGAATCGAGACGAGGGAGGTTGTGTGTGTGTGGATCTGATCACATGTGTGTGTGTGGGTCTGATTACATGTGTGTGTGTGATTACATGTGTGTGTGTGTCTGCTTACATGTGTGTGTCTGATTACATGTGTGTGTGGGTCTGATTACATGTGTGTGTGGGTCTGATTACATATGTGTGGGTCTGATTACGTGTGTGTGTGTGGGTCTGCTTACATGTGTGTGTGTGGGTCTGATTACATGTGTGTGTGGGTCTGATTACATGTGTGTGTGGGTCTGATTACATGTGTGTGTGGGTCTGATTACATGTGTGTGGGTCTGATTACATGTGTGTGTGTGGGTCTGCTTACATGTGTGGGTCTGATTACATGTGTGTGTGGGTCTGATTACATGTGTATGTGTGTCTAATTACATGTGTGAGTGGGGGTCTCATTACATGTGTGGGTCTGATTACATGTGTGTGTGGGTCTGATTACATGTGTGTGTGTGGGTCTGATTACATGTGTGGGTCTGATTAACATGTGTGTGGGTCTGATTATGTGTGGGTCTGATTACATGTGTGTGGGTCTGATTACATGTGTGGGTCTGATTACATGTGTGTGTGTGGGTCTGATTACATGTGTGGGTCTGATTATGTGTGTGTGTGGGTCTGATTACATGTGTGTGGGTCTGATTACATGTGTGTGTGTGTCTGATTACGTGTGTGTGTGTCTGATTACATGTGTGTGGGTGGGTCTGATTACATGTAGGTGGGTCTGATTACATGTGTGTGTGAGTCTGATTACATGTGTGGGTCTGATTACATGTGTGTGTGTGGGTCTGATTACATGTGTGGGTCTGATTATGTGTGTGGGTCTGATTACATGTGTGTGTGGGTCTGATTACATGTGTGTGGGTCTGATTACATGTGGGTCTGATTAAATGTGTGTGAGGGTCTGATTACATGTGTGTGTGTGGGTCTGATTACATGTGTGTGTGGGTCTGATTAAATGTGTGTGTGGGTCTGATTACATGTGTGTGTGTGGGTCTGATTACATGTGTGTGTGGGTCTGATTACATGTGTGGGTCTGATTACATGTGTGTGGGGGTCTGATTACATGTGTGTGGGGGTCTGATTACATGTGGGTCTGATTACATGTGTGTGGGGGTCTGATTACATGTGTGTGGGGGTCTGATTTAACATGTGTGTGTGTGTCCAAGTGGAGGGATGGTCTTATTTACATGTGGAACGATTCCTGGAAAACATCTGGACAGATCTTCATGAAATTTTACATGAGAATTCTTGCAGATGAAATCCTCACTCTGTGGGTTTTTTCTGAATTTTTTTTATAAATGTCTTTGATGACGTCATACACAGCTTTAACCCTCGCCCGACGTCATTATCGACTACACACAGAAGACATCGTTGGGCCGTGCGGACCCATGCTTCTCAAAGAAGGAAAAATATGCATACCCTTCCGTAGACCCATGCTTTCCAAAGAAGCAAAAACGTGCATCCCCTTCCGTAGACGCCGTGGTTAAATTTCCGCGAGAAGTAATTAAATTTAATTATTAATTTAATTATTACCGTGCGGACTAAAGCTTCTCAAAAAAGGAAATACGTGCATACCCTTCTGTAGACGTCGGGCCGTGTGGACCCACATTGTAATTGTATGGATCCTTTGAGAAACATGGGTCCGCACAGCCCCACAATGTCTTCCGTGTGTAGTCTAAATTTGACCTTTGTTTTTGAGTCACTTGAGAAAAAGTGACTCTATGTAATCGGTCAGTGTTAGTCTGTCCGGCCGGCCGGACACCACCTTAACGTTGGACTTTTCTCGGAAACTATCAAAGCGATCGGGCTCATATTTTGTTTAGTCGTGACCTCCAATGACCTCTACACTTTAACGATGGTTTCGTTGACCTTTGACCTTTTTCAAGGTCACAGGTCACCGTCAAAGGAAAAATTAGACATTTTATATCTTTGACAAAGTTCATCGGATGTGATTGAAACTTTGTAGGATTATTCTTTACATCAAAGTATTTACATCTGTAGCCTTTTACGAACGTTATCAGAAAAACAAGGGAGATAACTAGCCTTTTCTGTTCGGCAACACACAACTTAACGTTGGGCTTTTCTCGGAAACTATAAAAGTGACCGGGCTCAAATTTTATGTGAACGTGACTCATTGTGTTGTGAATAGCAATTTCTTCCTGTCCATCTGATGCCTCATATAATATTCAGAACTGCGAAAGTGACTCGATCGAGCGTTTGCTCTTCTTGTTGTATTTAGTTCTCACTGAAATGTAATGATCTTTTAGGACATAAGAGCTTTTTAGGTGCCTGAGGCATTTTTTAAAGCTCATTAAAAAATTCCAACTAGTTTAAGAGATATTTGCAATTAAACACCCTTCTGGGTCCACACGGACCACCGGCGAAGGTTAAGGTGTCGCTGGCACAACCTCATTTTCCCATTGATTGAAATTTTGGTCACACAATCTTTGACTCAGTACGGAGTATGGGATTGCATTTCAGCCTGGAAGTCTAAAAATTGGTTAATTGGTTCATTAAAATTCTTAAAATTCTAATTGAAATTGAAATTTTAATAGAATTAAAAATGATTTTATTGTGATTTTTATCATGTCCTGAATTTAAAAAAATTATATATATGTCATGTTTACTTTTAAGATGTGCGCACAATTAACTAAAATTGATCCTATGTTTGTATGCTTCATTGGGCCCAGCACGACCTGTCTTGGTCTTCAGCTAGCCAAACCTGTCTACATGTAGTCTGACCTCTGGTTTTCAGTGTTGATGTTATAGTCTCAGGCCGAAAGATTGACTAAATATTTTGATAACGCTTCACGCGACTTGTTTGTTTCTTGTTCTCATATATATCATAATATGCATTAAAATAAATGTTGTGCAATGGATGTGTGTGTGTGTCGGTTGAGTGATTGTCTGAGAAGGTGATACTGGTCAGTACTGTGCATGTGAGTGTGTGTGTGTGCATATATGTTTGTGCGTATGTATGTGTGTATGCTTGTGTGGTGGTGGTGACCATGGTGCTGGTGAAGATTTTGTTACATCTCTCCAACATGACTAGAGAGCGGGAGAAAGAGCTCAATGTGATTCCGTTCCTCCTAACATAGGTTTCTGAATGAAGATGATGATGCTAGTGATGAATTTCTTACTGTTCCCCAACGTAAAAGAGAGAGAGAGTGAGTTCACTGTCATTCCTTCACTCTTTATATTGATTTTATGAATTTATATCTCAAGAATGCTGGCTTTTTGGTTAAATTTATGGATTTGTGTGCTTGTTTTCTTTACTCTCGACTTTGTATGTTTCTTTCAGTCTTTCTGTTTGCATTTATCTGGACTGAGGTCTTTGCAACAAATAGATGATGATAATGATGATGATTGTGATGATTTAGTTACTCATTGTTTCAATCAGTCTTTGGCAATTCACCGTGAAAAATAAAGTTTGAAACGGTGTCTGTATGCATATGTTTGTGTGAGTTTGTGTGTGTGAGTGTGGGTCTGATTACATGTGAGTGTGGGTCTGATTACATGTGAGTGTCATGTGAGTGTGGGTCTGATTACATGTGAGTGTGGGTCTGATTACATGTGAGTGTGGGTCTGATTACATGTGAGTGTGGGTCTGATTACATGTGAGTGTGGGTCTGATGACATGTGTGTATGAGTGTGGGTCTGATTACAAGTGTGTGTGTCTGATTACATGTGAGTGTGGGTCTGATTCCATGTGAGTGTGGGTCTGATTACATGTGAGTGTGGGTCTGATTACATGTGAGTGTGGGTCTGATTACATGTGTGTGTGTGGGTCTGATTACATGTGAGTGTGGGTCTGATTACATGTGAGTGTGTGTGTCTGATTACATATGTGTGTGTGTGGGTCTGATTACATGTGAGTGTGGATCTGATTACATGTGAGTGTGGGTCTGATTACATGTGAGTGTGGGTCTGATTACATGTGAGTGTGGGTCTGATTACGTGAGAGTGTGTCTGATTACATGTGAGTGTGGGTCTGATTACATGTGTGTGTGAGTGTGGGTCTGATTACATGTGAGTGTGGGTCTGATTACATGTGTGTGTGGTATGTGTCCAAGTGGGGGGATGGTATTATCCAATGTAAAGCCTGGGCAGATCTGAGCAGAACTATTGTTATGGGAAGTACTTGTGTGCCTTTACTTGTTGGAAAAGGCATTCATCAGAATCATCGAAAAAATTGAAAAAACAAGCATGGATATCATTTGGACATGTGTGATTAACCATTCAGTCATCCGATTGCACTGAAATTTTTATATGGGAGATTTATATAGTGCTTAACGTTCTCTAAGCGCTTTACATATTAATTTCTGCCGTGTGAGATGGAAGTTTTTACACAATATATCACGCATTCACATTGGCCAGAAAATCTCAAGCCATTACGGCGAATATTTACTTTTCACGGCCTTATTATTCCAAATCACACGGGTATTTGGTGGACATTTTTTTTATCTATGCCTATACATTTTTGCCAGGAAAGACCCTTTTGTCAATCGTGGGATCTTTAACGTGCACACCCCAATGTCACTGTACACGAAGGTACCTCGGTTTTTCGTCTCATCCAAAAGACTAGCACTTGAAACCACCACCTGGGCTAGGAAAGGGGGAATAAAATTGCTTACGCCCCGACCCAGGGTCGAACTCGCAACCTCTCGCTTCCGAGGCAAGTGCACTTTACCACTCGGCCACCCTTTCCCTCGAAATACATCTTGTTCTCTACCTTTCTTTAAACAAGGGGAGAAAGAGACAGGGGGACGACACGTACACAGTTAGAGAGATGGAGGGAAAGTATAGGGGAAGATTGCCTAATATGGACCGGCTCCTAATATGGACCACCTCTTGTTCTGACAAACTAACAGTGCTAGAGCGCTCAAAACAATTTCATTTGCTGGATAACTTGCACATGTCAAAACATGCAGAAACACAAACCACTAAACCGTTAATCTTTTTCTCTTTTTTACACTTTTGGCAGCTTTCACTCTAAATTTGACACTTAAAACGGACTGGTTTCTGTCCACAGCCAAAGCTGTTATCACACAAAAATTGCCATATATAACAGCTGAGACTGTATTTGTTACATTTTAGTAGTGTTGTCCCCGAGTCTGCCAAACAAAAAGAAGAAAGCAAAATGTGGACGACCTTCAACAAATCAAATCAAATCAAATCTAAAGGCTGGTTTTATTAAGTCATTAAGAAGCTTGCTGAAAATAAACTATTAACTAGCCCTTGAGCTTTAAAAAAAAGTATAACAAATAGTCTTCTTTTCGTGAAAGTTGATAATTTCATTTATTGTCCTGTTTTATGGATTAGTTTCTTTAGTTTCCTGTTGTGCTTCAAATAACATTCTCGTCAAACCAAAACAGATGAATCGAAAGTATTTTTGAATTAGTCTGACTTGCACACTAAGTTGTATTATGTTATTTTGAATTATGGGGGCTTTTTACAGTGATTCGTGAAGGCCTCTTCACTGGTCCATATTAGGCGCCCAGGCTCCTAATATTGACCATTTGTGAATTTGTCTGTATATAAATTTTGCTGAATTCTATCAAAGCTTATTCGCTCTAATTTGGCCTAACGGTTAACCTAAGAGAGAAGGACTACCAAACACAAAATGAAACTTATTTGCAAGAAAACAACCTAGTTATCAGCATGAAACAAAAAGTGGTCCATATTAGGCAACCTTCCCCTACAGACAGACAGTCATAGAGAGACAGACAGAGGCCAGAAGATCATCTGAGAAAAAAAACTTTAACAATTTTAATATGCTTGAAATAGAACGTTGGAAGATGACCCCATAATCTATCCCGTGCAGGTGTGGAGCGCATGAGCAGTAGAAAACGAGAGGTTTTTGTGTCCATTTTGAGGGGTACCATAACAAAAAGCGCTGTATTTCCATACAAGACTTACCCTGGGTAACATTTTGGATCACTACATGTTTGTACTCAGATGTTATGCACTCTTCCGGAATATGTTTTTATACCCGTCACAGGTTTGTGAATTTACATCCCAAAGGTTCATGACTTTGCACGCATACAGACAAACGGTTGTGTTTACAGGACTAGCAAACGTAAACTAGTGATTGTACTTTAAATGAAACTTTGGCAGTATTAGTAACACTCATTTGTCTGTATGCATGCAAAGTCATGATTTGTTTGGATGTAAGCCTTTAAACCTTTTCCAGAAGATTGCATATCATCTCAACGAATACATGTAACGATACATTTTACCGGACGTATGCTTTGTATGTAGACTTAAAATCTTGAAAGTTTCGAAGCAATCCATTCAGGCATTGCTGAAATACTGCGCTTTTTGTTATGGTACCCCTCAAAATGGATGCAAAAAAACTCGTTTTCTACTGCTCATGCGTTCCACACCTGCATCAGTAGAAATGACATTACACAAGAGATAAAATATGCTTAAAATATAGCAAACCAAAACATAGATAATTTATTTGGATTTCTCCTCTTATGTAAAGGTTGCCAAGTTAAGCCTATTCTGAATTTTTTTCGATTTTTTCATTGGTACCTGACGTTTTTGTCAGGTCGATTTTGGGGGTACCCTTACTTCGGTGGCGGTCACGTCATACCTATAACAGAAATCTTTGATCCGAAAAGCATGCCATATAGCCAAGTGAAAGGCTTTTAATGGCACATAAAGTTTAAATGAAATGACACGGAAATAAATGTTTTAGTTGGGGTACGAACATGGGTGCAACAATGTTTTTGCTCAGTTTATATTAATTTTAGAATCAGAAAATCATGAGGAATAGGCAAAAGTTAATTTTGTCTCTTATTCCAAAAATAAAGAACTGAAGTGGTTATTTAACGGGTTTCTTTGTTTTTAAGCATATTTTTCACTAAAACACAACAAAACCATATATCTTTTTAGATACAGGACGCAATAGGGAATACAATTATATCACTTTTCTGTTTCAAATTCCAATGTTTACAAAAGTGAAAAAGTTACTTTGAAGGAACATTTTTATGAACGAATTTTTAAGGTACCAATCTGAAATGCAATCCCATAGTCCGGATTAGGTCAAAGATTGTGTGATAAAAATGTCGATTAAATTTATGAGAAACTATGACTGACAGGACCGCCTCAACTTTTGCAAACAGATATGACGTCATCGAACTGTTCTATCAAAAATCGGAGAAAAACGTCACATGAAATTTCCCTCAAAACTATCCATGTCAAATTTGATAAAGATCCATTTAAATGATTTAGTAGTTTTTGAGATATGATTTAAACACACACACACACACACACACACACACCCCGGGAGAGAAACCTCACCCTCCGCCCTCGTTAAAACATTCAGTCATTACTGGACAATGTAAACATTTGCTTTGAAATGTGTTCTGCACTTCCGCTCATAGCAAAGACGCCATGATTACTGGGAAGGATGTGTTTTTTTCGTTATGTGCATCACAAACTATGATTTTAGATTATTGACTTTAAATGTGTGTGTTTTTATAACCAGCTGATACAATTTCTACACATAATAAAATATTGAAGGACAAAAACTCTTTTTTTAAACACAGAACGAAATACAGTCAAACACGCTTAAGCCGAACTTGCCCGGGGAATGAAAAATCGTTTCGCTTATCCGAGTGTGTGCATATCCGAGTTCGGATAAGCCAAACCTTTCCCGAGAAATTACCCTGCAGTTCGGCTTTAGCGAGGTTTTTTCAGGATAAGTTGTAAAATCACTTGGAATGTTTCTCTCTCTCTCTCTCTCTCTCTCTCTCTCTCTCTCTCTCTCTCTCTCTCTCTCTCTCTCTCTCTCTCTCTCTCTCTGCGTGGTGTGTGTGTGTGTTTAAATGAATAAGATAAAAACAGTGACAAGTTACAAGTGCTTTCTTCAGTGGGGCTTTATTAATACCTCAAAGCCAACTGTAAAAATAAATGGTGAAAACAGTGACACATCTCAGAAACAAAACCAAAGATTCTACAAGCAACTACGCTTTTGTTAAAAGGATTCCAAGTAAATCATAATAAATGTAATGTTTATGAAACCCTCTCCATTAAAGAAAGAAAAGAAACAAAATTAGAGAATTTGTCTCTGAGGTCATAAATCAAGATCAAATCTCCGTAAACATAGATTGTAGGCAAATGTTTTGTTTCGCTGCATGTTAATTGTGGTTTGATCTTCACCACTCACTCAAAATGAGCACATACATTCCTCAGGTAGATTTGCTCTTCACAAAGATCTCTTCCTTCTACACGTCATCAGTTTCCCTGCATACTCAAAAACAGGTTTCCGTAGGATAATTATAGCCGTGACGAAATATATTTATCTTCCTGACGTGTTTTTCAAGCAAAAAATAAAATAAAGTCTCTCCGACAGTGCTTAGAGTTTGGCTTATCTGTCATAATCACGTTTGAGATGTCCGTGTTTGAGTTAGCTATTTTTTGACAGAGTTTGGCTTATCCGAATTAGAAATAGTCTTACAAAGAGGGGGGTCTGGCGGGGAATTGGTTTCAGATATCCGAGTTTTTTGCTTAAGCGTGTTTCGTTTAGGCGAGTGCGGCTGTAGAACATCGCTGGCTAAATCCTCTGCTCATAACGGGTTGAATAAGTGAGTGACACGAACAGACGTTGAATTTGAGACTAATGCTCTCAGACGGTCACATAGGGGAAGGGCTCCTAATGTGGACCGGCTCCTAATATGGACCACCTCCTGTTCTGACAAACTAACGGCGCTAGAGCGCTCAAAAAAGTTTTATTCGCTGTATTCACCCTCTCTGGATAACTTGCACATGTCAAAACAGTTGCAGAAACACAAATCTCAAAACCGTTAGGCTTTTTCTCTTTTTTCACTTTTGGCAGCGTTCAGTCTAAATTTGCTGCCTAAAACGGACTCGTTTCTGCCCACAGCCAAAGCTTTTATCACACAAAAATTGCTATATATGACAGCTAAGACCGTATTTGTTACATATTAGCAGTGTTGACCCCGAGTTTCTACTGCAAACAAAACATAATAGCAAAATCTCAAAGTATGCGCGAGTCCCCTAATATGGACCACCTTCAACAAATCGAAGAAAAAAAAAGCTAAAGGCTATTTTCATTAATTCATTAAGAAGCTTGCTGGAAAAAACCTATAACTAGCCCTCGTGATTTAAAAAAAAAATAACAAAAAGTCTTCTTTTCGTGGAAATTGATAATTTCACTTATTTTCACTCTGTTTTTGATAAGCTTCTTTAGTTTCCTGGTGTGCTTCAAATAATGCTCTCATCAACCCGAAACAGCTACATCTAAAGCATATTTTAATTAGTGTGACTTGTAGCCTACAATAAGTTGTATCATGTTATTTTGAAGTATAGGGAGCTTTTTACAGTGATTCGGGAAGGCCGCTTCACTGGTCCATATTAGGCACCCAGGCTCCTAATATGGACCCTTTGTGATTTTTTCTGTATTTAATTTTTGCTGAATGTCTATCAAAGCTATTTCACTCTAATTAGGCCTAACCGTTAACCTAAGAGAGAAGGACTACCAAACACAAAATGAAACTTCTTCACTGAGAAGAAAACAAGCTAGTTATTAGCATGAAACAAAAAGTGGTCCATATTAGGAGCCCTTCCCCTAGGTTTTTTTTTAACAAAAACTGTGCTGCGTCAGAGCTCTATGAGCCTAAATGATGACGTAGACAGCAACTTTTCAACCGCCGCTCAAATAAGGGTACCCACAAAACCGACCAGACAAAAACGGAAGGGCCGAATGAAAAATGGACAAAAAAATCACAATAGGCATAACTTTGCAACTTTGACATACGAGAAGAAAGTCAAATCAATGATCTACCCTGAACAGATTGTTTTGTTTAGCTACCTTGCGTATTTCGTGTGCTATGCTATTCCTACTGCTGCCGGTGTCGATCGCAAGAGCGGTCAAAAACGGGACTTTTTGCGTCAATTTTTAGGGGTATCATGTCAAAAAGCGCTACATTTTAGCAATGACTTGATGGATTGCTTTGAAACTTTCAGAATATTTGTTCAGCATACTAGAGATACTTAGTGCGAAAGTTTGGATCGTTACAATTATTTATTCAGATGTGACGCAATGTTTCGGAAAATGTTGTTAAACTCGTCATAGGATTGTTTACTTATGTCCAAAAAATCCATGACTTTGCATGTCTACAGATAAATGATTGATACGGATACTGTCGAAGTTTCATTTGCGTGTAGCCACTGGCGATAATTTGCTAGTCATGCAAACACATGAGATAAAAATGGAACGTTCACGCTGTTTCTCGCTGACTGCTGTTATCGCTGTGTGCCTCTCAAAACATGCTACGGTCACGCTTGGGTGGGCACATCCTGAACTCGGGTCAAAATGAGTTCGGCTCATTCTCTCCCTGACAGGATGCCTTGAGTTTTTTTTTTTTTAACATATTTAGAGCTTTTTGTAATGTATTATTGATATAAGCAGATTCGCGATCGTCGATAACGATTTTTCATGGTGTTTTGTAATTTTTAAATTACAAAGGAATTGATATGTAAGACAGTTTCAAGCGAGCTATTTTTCGCGGCTGTATTTACTGTGCAAACAACTCTAAATATGGCAAAAGTGTCACGTGATAATCAACCGTTTGGTTTCGCGCTCACTGGAGCAGACGATTTTTTCTGTAACCAGTTGACAGTGATGAAACCATATATTACGGTCTCCTTCCGGCAGCAGTCCCAAAATTTCGACTTGTTTTGACCTTGGAACGATGTCTTTATCCTAACTGTGAAGAACAGAACGGAGATCACTGTCGAAGTCGGCCAATCTGCAATCATTTTCGTCTCGCGAACACTGATCTCAAGTTTAGATCAGTGCTCGCGAAAACCATATGGGAAATAACTCTGTATTTTTGTTTTGATAGATTCGCGTAGGACTGTAGCGTCCGGTCAGGGAGAGAATGAGCCGAACTCATTTTGACCTGAGTTCAGGATGGGGTGGGCATCGCTGTGGCACCAGAATCATCGCTTAAATATCAAGCCTAAAAGTCGGATATGACTGACGTCATCAAAGACATTTATCAAAAGACAACAACTTCTGGGAGTATCATTTGGAAGAATTTTTAAATAAAAAGAAAACACACCAGTAACCAGGTTAGGTTTGTTTAGGGGTTTGGAAATTTGGAAGAATTTGTATGTAAAATTTCATGAAGATCTGTTGAATATATAGTCTTGAACACACACACACACCACCACCCGGCACCACCACTATCGTCTCGATTCCTGCTATGCGTCTTCCCAGCGAGTTTCTTGGAACATTTTCTCAGATAAGTTTATTATCGGTATTATACGTGTTTTTCAGTCGAAGTAGGAGAACGGCTCCTAATATGGATCGGCTCCTAATATGGACCACCTTCTGTTCTGACAAACTAACGGCGCTAGAGCGCTCAAAAAAGTTTTATTCGCTGCATTCACCCTCTCTGGAGAACTTGCACATGTCAGTTGCAGAAACACAAATCTCAAAACCGTTAGGCTTTTTCTCTTTTTTTCACTTTTGGCAGCGTTCACTCTAAATTTGCCGCCTAAAACGGACTCGTTTCTGTCCACAGCCAAAGCTTTTATCACACAAAAATTGCTATATATGACAGCTAAAACCGTATTTGTTACATTTTAGCAGTGTTGACCCCGAGTTTCTACTGCAAACAAAACATAATAGCAAAATCTCAAAGTATGTGCGAGTCCCCAAATATGGACCACCTTCAACAAATCGAAGAAAATAAAAGCTAAAGGCTATTTTCATTAATTGATTAAGAAGCTTGCTGGAAATAACCTATAACTAGCCCTCGAGATTTGAAAAAAATGCAACAAAAAGTCTTCTTTTCGTGGAAGTTGATAATTTCACTTATTTTCACTCTGTTTTTGATAAGCTTCTTTAGTTTCCTGGTGTGCTTCAAATAAAGCTCTCATAAACCCGAAACAGATAAATTTAGAGCATATTTTAATTAGGCTGACTTGTACACTACGTTGTATCATGTTATTTTGAAATATAGGGGGCTTTTTACAGTGATTCGTGAAGGCCGCTTCACTGGTCCATATTAGGCGCCCAGGCTCCTAATATGGACCCTTTGTGATTTTTTCTGTGTTTAATTTTTGCTGAATGTCTATCAAAGCTATTTCACTCTAATTAGGCCTAACCGTTAACCTAAGAGAGAAGGACTACCAAACACAAAATGAAACTTCTTCGCAAGAAAACAAGCTAGTTATCAGCATGAAACAAAAAGTGGTCCATATTAGGAGCCCTTCCCCTACAATGATTATAACGGGGTTTTTAAATTTATTTTTTTACACATTAAACGCTCCAATAACATACCAATCTTGGTCTTTGGTTCTGAATTTTGGAACGTAGGGATGTTTGTAAGGTACCAATTA
The DNA here is from genome assembly GCF_037325665.1 of Littorina saxatilis. Lineage (NCBI taxonomy): Eukaryota > Metazoa > Mollusca > Gastropoda > Littorinimorpha > Littorinidae > Littorina > Littorina saxatilis. The sequence continues at coordinate 34,899,416 of NC_090253.1, forward strand.
AAACAAACTACGACAATTCAAGTTAGGCACAACTTGGCAACTTTTACGTACGAGGGCAAATACAAATCAGTTATCTGCACAGAACAGGTTGAGTTTGTTGACTCTCTTGTTAAGTTTAACGATCTGTTGAGGAATTTGGGGAAAAAATTACATGGAGGAGCACGTGACCAGTCCCCCGTTTCTTAGACGCTAGAAATTGAGAGTGTGGCGAGGACGCAGCGTTTCTTAGGTAACTCTCGCCGCGATGAACTCTAGGATTTAGCGAACTGAACTGAACTGAACTTTATTTCACAAGGATTAAAGCGTAAGGCTAGGCCTTTTCATACAATTTGTCCTTGAGACGCATAAACACACACACACACACACACACACACACACACACACACACACACACACACACACAATATATAACATCGAGGACGACCCCTTTGAGGCAGTCTGGTTGAGGCAGTGACATGGAGCATCGTTGGACCGTTCTCACAAGATCAGTTATATTTGTTTTGTTTTGTCCTCCTAATTTGTGCATCTTTACAACTTGTCTGTTTCATCTGTTATACGTGGTGTCAATTGGAAAAAAGTGCACTCGAGAAGGTTTTCACATTTAAATCGAAAAACACAATGTCCCTTTCAACCCTTATGGGTCCCCACACATGTTAATCACATTCCAACAATTACTGACTAATCGAGCAACACTATTCCTTCTTCGAGATAAGTTTAGCGGGAAAAACTGTTTCAGTTTCTCCATGAAACAGACGAATCTATGTGCTAAAGCGGGCAAAGTGTAGCAGAGGACACCTATCGACGGATTTTACCATGGCTCACAGTCGCATAGTCTGACAATAGGAGTTTCTGGAATCTACAAATGGTGAACTATTTTGCGTTTGTGTAATGATTTGTGAGCAAATATCATACAGAATAAAGTTAATCGACATTGATACAATTTTTCATAACAAGAGCACTACCCAACACAACACCACCCCCCCCCCCCCCCCCTTTTAAGTGTTCTTCCATTTTCTTTCTCGTCTGCTGAGGCCATTCACTCGCTGGCTGTGCGTGACCGCGTGTGTTCTCACGCTTGTTTATCCTTAGCGGATTATGACTTTATTCAGTTATTCTGCAGAAAAACAGAAATGCTGGAGAAAAAACGGGTTTTCTCCAGCATTTCTGAATAATGTCATCTTCCACCGAAGCATCGTTTTTTTCTGAAGCAAAATAGTTTTTTTCTGCAGCATTGTGTTTTTATGTTTTTCTGCATCATTATTGCGATTAACTTTTTCTTCGGAATAATCTGTGACAGTTTTTCTGGAGAAAAACTAATGTTCTTGTAAAGTAGCGTTTGTACCCGTCTCCCCCCGGGATATCATGAATAGCTTGCTCCACTCACTCCACGTGCGCGTGCACACTATTAATTCTTTGATATCCCAACCCCATCTATGTATTTGACGTAGAATGTCTTCACGGCCATCCGTGTGACCTATTCACTTACCTGATATTTCTATCACCATCTTATCCATCTTGAAAACACATTTATTTTTTCTTCTTTCCTCCTCTCCAAGCAGTCAATGCAAACTTTCCCTCTTACTTGTGTTCTGTATAAAGTCATGCTCTGTTTCCCCAGAGGCTATGTGAGAGCTAGTCCCTGTCCATTGTCCAGCCACCTTTCTCATTGTTCGGCGTGGGGTAGAGTACCACCGTTTCGGCCCTGGATTTTAAGCATGTACTTCAGATATGCTATTACCTAAATGCCTGTTGATTTTCTAACTTCCAGGGCTAGAGTCGGTGGTTTCTGTTCCAAGGCGGCAACTCTTTCACAGAAAGTATTATTTAACAATGTTTTTGACGTTTGTATAGCAATAGCCATTGTTGTTAGAAGAAGCAATGGTGTGAATTTAGCTATACACTTCGACTATAGTTACAGTCCCGACGAATCGCATCAAAATAATTCTGAAAAGGGTTCAGTAATTATTAGCAACCGTGAAGTGCGCTCGATTCCTATAAGTACGTTGTGTTTTTTTTAGTAATACTAGTTTTTTTAGTCTTGAAATTGATGTTATGTGGGGACAATAATCCGAATCCGGGACCAGTTTCTCCGTTAGAAAATGGTAAACTTATTGTAGCACACTTAAACGCCAGAAGTTTGAGGAACAAACTTGATATTGTGGACAGTGAAATTAGAGATTTTGACATTGTAACTTTATCTGAGACTTGGTTACCTGATGGTAAGATGAAAGACCAATTTAATATTAATGGTTTCCATCCACTTGTGCGAGAGACCAGACGGAGCATACGGTGGTGTGGCTATAAATGTTAAAGATTACTTATGCTGTAAAGATTCCTAACCTCGAAGCCACATGGATCGAAACCAAATTAAATCAAGAAACTATATTGATAGGCTCGTTTTTACCGGCCACCTATTGCCCCTGTTGCTTACTAGCAATTGATCGATTCTTCTATTAAACAAGTTATGGCCACACCATATAAATTCATAATTCTTGGTGATTTTAATTCTGATTTTAATGACAACCCACCAAAGCAACTGACAGACATTTTGTATCTGAATAGTTTAAAGCAACTAGTTACATATCCTACACGGATAACTGAAGATACGTCCACCTGTATCGACCTGGGCCCATATTCTTGAAAAAGCTGCAACATTGTGTCCTAGAAAGTCAAAATGTCGTTTAACTACCACCCAGTATTTATTTTTACTGCCCAGTAATTATTTATTTTCCACCGGTATTCATGTGTGTCTGGCGGAAGGTCGGTAGCTACCAGTGTTGGTTATTTTTAGAATAGGAGATTCCCCATGCTTCCTCTTCTCTGCGCACGCGTTACCGGCGTTTTCGCCGGCGTGTCAGTTTCAAAGTCAATAGCAACAACCCAAGGTAAACAAGAGGCGAAGCCTTCAAGGCTCACGTAAGAAATCAACAAACAGTAACACAAACTCAATCACTCCGTCACACATACACACACACACACACACACACACACACACACACACACACACACACACACACACAGTAAGCATAGGTGAAACTATGCAAGAAAGCGAGACCCTGGATCTGCCAAGAAGTCTCGGCCCGCTCACAATAACAATGACCGAGACTTTCAGTAATTCCTTTGCGTGACGTCTAACCCTCTTACGTCATAATGTGACGTCTTCAAATAGTTTCTATCACACACGTCGAACACTTTTGACCGAGACTGACGTAATCCATAGACTCGGAAATGTTAAAGTTTCTACCACAGACATACACACATACATACATACATACGCACGCACGCACAGACAGACAAAGTTTATCATCGCATAGGCTACACTTACGTGAGCCAACAAATTAACCTGTTAAGGGTAGATAATTGATTTGACTTTCTTCTCGTATGTAAATGTTGCAAAGGTTTGCCTATTGTGATTCTTTTGTCGATTTTTAATTGGGCCCTTCCGTTTTTGTCTGGTCGATTTTGAGGGTACCGTTATTTGAGCGGTGGTCACGTGATCGACACCTGCATCATTAGGAATAGCATATAGCACACGAAATACGCAAGCTAGCTAAACAGAACAACCTGTTCATGGTAGATAATTGATTGGACTTTCTTTGCGTATGTAAAAATTGCAAAGAGTTGCCTATTATAATTTTTTTTCGATTTTTAATTGGGTTGATTTTGATGCCTCAGGCTACCCTTATATTTAAGTGGCGGTCACATGATCCCTGTGAAAGAAATCTTCAATCCAAAAGGTGATCCTGATAGTTAAGTGAACGGCCTTAACTGGCATGTACAGTTTTAATGAAATGACACTGGAATTAATGCTTTAATTTGTGTGCAAAACTTGTTGCAATAATTTGTTGGCAAAGTTTAGATTCTTGGGGGTCTTTAAATAGAGGACACGCACCTACACACCTGTAGTCTTCTCCACTGAAAACTTAATTGTGTAGATTACTCGTAAAAGTGTAAAAAAAATCGATAAGCAAATAAAGAGAGTGATGATGTTGAAGCTGATCCGTGCTGTCAGCTGGTTGAAATGAGCCTCCAGGATCAGTCCTCTGTGTCGGTTTATAAGTGTCACCCAGCATGATAGCCTTTTGCAGTGTCAAACTGGTTACTTCATTGACCTGGCTCTTACCAATTTTACACACCCATGTTCCGACATCAGACATATAGGACATAATGAATAGCTGATGTTCAGAATGGACTGAACTTACAGCTGTCTCCCTTAAATAACTGAAGCAAATATTGACATTGTCAAATCGTGTCAAGTTTTACCAATCATCAAAGTTAAAAATGAGCATCCATTTGCATTTGTGCATCACTTTCACCACGATCACTTGGCTGCCTACTGAAAAGTCGCCACATGTTTTCTTACACTCATGGCGACTGTTCAGTCACCAGCTAAGCGATCAAGATTGCCATGATCGAGAACTCACATTGCATATTTTCACACACAAAAGGCATTGTATCGAACAGACACTACGCAAAATGCACATCAGAGATCATGTTCCACTTTGATGATTCTGATCTTCATCACTTACGTAGGCCCCGAGCGGCGCACAGGCCATGGACGTCGTTTCTCTATCGCACTCTGTTCTGGGTTGTCCTTTCTGCCGCTGTCCAGCTGTTGCCATGCCTCCGTGTCCCGCCTCTGCCTCCAACTGTTTCTTGGCCTTCCTCTCTTTCTTTTCCCCTGCGGGTTCCAAATGAGAGCCTGGCGGGTGATGCTGGATGTTGGTTTCCTGAGGGTGTGTCAATGATTCTGATCGCTTGACTAAATTTATCAGTGACAATATTTGCTTGTGTTTTAAAGTACGCAACTGTAGCACATCCTATTTTTCTGCGAGACAGTTACTTCTGGAAACATTAGTATGATGCGTTGCATAGTTAGAAAACCCTAGTAGTGTGTTGAAACTGAGGCAAAATCGTGATGAAAAGTGATAATTTTTGGCTTTGAAATTCGATTCATTCCATACATTTTATGTGCATATTCCAGACTGCTGACGGAGAGAAATAATTTGGGACACTTGACCTGTACCACATAGTTACTATAGCTGATTCTTACATAAGTTTGCACGTAAATATGAGGTTACGATCCAGAAGAAAATACTCTAAAAAGAATTCTCTCTCCAGCACAGGCACCACGCTCTGGCACTGGTTTGCCACGGATCTGGATCCACCATTCTTACTCTTGACACCCACGCATGCACACACTCACACACATATATTCAAACAACTCTGGCACGGGTCTTGATCCACCATTCTCACAGGTTTGGAACCACAGTTCTCGTTCTGGCACTGGTTGGGTCACACACACACACAAACATTCATACAGAACTATTCTTCAGAGTGGGATTCGAACACATCACTTGGGACTTTGAATAGTGTTGCTCTTAACCCTTTGGCCACTGCACTCGCTTGGAAGATTTCAGAAAATTAGTATGAAGAACTAAGAACTAACATGAACCGGTTTTGGGACCACAGTGATTATCACGTCCATTGCCTTGCTGTTTGTGATCGTGACGGGGCAAGTTAAGCAGACAGACAAAGAGACAAACTGAGAAACACGCGCACACACACACACATAGAACACACAGATGGACTGAGAGACAAGCAGAGAAATAGACTATGCAGGTTAGTTTCACTGTGTAAAAAAATTCCCTTTAAATGTGTTTCTGTCTTGTTGGTATCTTTCGCACTTAAATAACAACATCCACAACAGTTGTCAAGAAAAATACCATGCCAAGCTCGAGAAAAAAATAATTCTCTAGAAAAACCCCACGTATTATGCCGAGGGGCGTTAAAGTCCCCCAAGGGTTTGCCCCTTAGTTATAACAACTGATTTAAAGGCATATTTAACTTGTGTTGTTTATTAATCATTTTTAGGACACGATAATTTATATGACTCGCAAATATGTAATAACATTAATATACATTCTTCAAAAAAAGTTAAGGATCACTTTTTTACAAGCACGCCACACCCGTCGCGATATAACCTTCGTGGTTGAAAACGACGTTAAACACCAAATAAAGAAAGAAAGAAAGCACGCCACACAAAAAAGACAAGACCGAATTCTTTCATTTCTAAAAAATTATATAATTGAACAACCAAGGAGTAATGACAAACAAAGCAAAGATCGAACGCGGCAGCGACAATTTAGCTAGAGTGTGTCAAACGTGACAACCTTCGAAAATGGAATTCACAACAATGTGAATCAGTGTCAATAACGCGTGTGCCCTCCGTTGTGTGCCAAGCATTCAACACATCGTTGGCGCATGGAGTGGATCAAGTTGCATATGAATGCTCTGGGAACTCCATTCCACTCCTGCTGGAGCCATTGCAGCAGTTGACCCAGATTGGCAGGAGGAGGGTGATGACTTGCTGTACCCGACGACAAAGCTCGTCCCACATGTGCTCTATGGGGTTCAGGTCCGGGCTGTTGGCTGGCTACAGCATCCTGTTGACCCTGGCCTGCTGGATGAAGGTGTTTACAGCTGCAGTGCGATGGGGAGGTGCGTTGTCATCCTGAAGAATCGCACGAGGGCCGATCGCTTGGAGGGCTGGAACGACCAGGGGTTGCAGGATCTCATTCTGGTAGCGGACACCGGTCAAGTTGCCCACTACATGGCACAGAGGTGTCCTTAGACGTGTGCTGATCCCTCCCCAGACCATCACAGAGCCTCCGCCAAAACGCTGTCGTTCCAGAACAGCGCCTTCTGCGAAGCGCTCTCCGCGACGCCTCCACACTCGGATGCGACCATCAGCAGGTTCCAAGCAAAAGCGGGACTCATCTGTAAACAACACCTGAGCCCACTGCTGACGTTGCCACCTCACATGTTGAGTGCACCAGGCTCGGCGAGCTGCTCGATGATTAGCAGTCAGGGTTGTTCCTCGGACTGGACGCCTTGCACGCAAGCCAAAGTTGTGTAAGCGGTTTCGGATCGTCTGACCACTAACAACAGCTTGTAGGCGTTGCCTAATGTTGTTTGCCGTAGCCATTCTTTGTTGCATGGCCTGCCTCTGAATGAAGCGATCCTCTTCCAGTTGCGTGGAATCTGTTTTAGTTTGATGATGACAGAAGGAGTCACTGCAAGCCTCTGGGCCACTTGCCTGGCAGCAACACCGTCTTGTAGCCATCCAAATCCCTTCCTCTATCCAAATCGCTCAGTTTTCTTCGTGGGGGCATGTTGCTACTGTGCATAATTGTGTCAGCGTGTCAACCTTTAAACACAAGCTGGTGAGCGATGTTCATAGCCAGGACCCTGTTGTAGCACGTGCATCACAACCTTTTGCCCTGGCATGCGTTCCGCAAATTTCATGGGGCTATAAAAAACACTCTTTTTCTTCCAAAATGCTGAAGCTTTTGAGAAGTCCCACAAAGGGAAATAACTCTGCCTGCCAAACAAAATTCTAGGTCAATACTCATTGTTCATTTGTTAATTCAAACACATTAATCTTTTAATTATTATGTCGATGTTTAATTTTTTGGCAATTTTTTATAATTAGATCCGTTTTTTCAACCGATCCTTAACTTTTTTTGAAGAGTGTATATCGAGGGGGAAATATGTACAGGCGAAAGATGAAATCGTGACACCGGCTGCTGATTGTAGTAGCGCATCTACTGCCTCAGTTCATTTACACAACAACACATCCGACACCTTCATTAACTTCACTTGAGTGTGTATTTTTCTTCTCGTGATAGAAAACCGTCATAGCGCTCTGTGTTTTCTAAGTAATTTTGGACGAGTCCATCTCTCAACAGAGAGGAATCTCACGTCTCCAATATTATAATGAGCAAGTACAAAATGCTGCAGAAAAATTGTAAACAGTTTTTCTCGAGTAAAACAACATCACCGTTTTACTGCAGCATTCTTGATTTCAATTGTACTGCAGTAAAATATTTTTCTGCAGACAAAAACGATGCTTCGGCGGATGATGACATTATTCAGAAATGCTGGAGAAACCCCGTTTTTTTTCTGGAGAATTTCTGTTTTTCTGCAGAATAACTGAATAAAGTCATATTCCGCTAAGGATACTTCTTCCCCCCTCATTCTGTTCTGCACTGGCCAGTCTCAGTTTGAGAGCCTCTTATGTCACCCCTCCCTCTCTCTCTCTCTCTCTCTCTCTCTCACACTCAAACAGAATTGTTTAACCGTAAGCAGTTTTTGGTAGATTATGACGTCTCTTTGCCTTTTCATTTTCAAAACTTCTATTTCAAAATATTTCAAGCTCAAAGTTAAGCAACATTATTTTTAAAGATCAATGAGTGATGGTTTCGTCTTTTTTACTTGAAGCGAAAGCTTAAAGGCACAGTAAGCCTCCCGTAAACCATCACATATACTGTCAGGCTTTTACACACAGTACAAACACCCTTTCATTTAAACACTCACCGCTTGAGAACATCATAGGCGCCCTCCGTAAAGAGCGAGCAATTTTCAAAGAATTTATTTTTGTGTGGTTTATCTTACCCCTGAGCCATCGTGAACCCGTGTGATCCAGTTTCCCTTTTTCACAATGCAGTCGTCAGTAATTTGAATGCGACTCGCTGTGAGCTTATCTGCAATAGCACGTTATTATGTACCTCTGACTATGCACGAAACAAACGGCTGTGGTTCACAAGAACTCTCGCGATGGCTTTTGACTGTTCAGAGGAACTGGCGATAGGCATAAACCGTCGTCTGCTACGAGAACCACGACCTTGCGTGACCCTGCTTTCGGACGTTTCTTTTTTCAAACTTTCAAAACTTCGAATTGTACTGATCTTGTCTTGATGAAAAAAAGAATTCTTTTATGATTGAAGAATGTTTGTGTAACAAGCTGTCAATTTATTATTTACATTTTAAAAGTTAGGTCTAGCGCCAAAACGCACCACGGTCCGATTGTCTCTGACACAATCCGCAAAATTAATTCTTTGAAAATTGCTCGCTCTTTACGTAGGGCACCTAGGATGTTCCCGTTTGGTGAGCGTTCAAATGGAAGGGTGTTTGTACTGTGTGTAAAAGCCTGACAGTATCTGTGATGGTTTACGGGAGGCGCACTGTGCCTTTAATCATGTGTGTGTGTGTGTGTGTGTGTGTGTGTGTGTGTGTGTGAGGCATACGCTCGGTAATGTGGTGCAGAACACGATTAAGATAGCAAACGAGCGCGGAATCGGTGGTCTGAGTTTATTGTTTGTATGTAATAGTAGTAAGTAGGCGCTTTGATACACTTGAAGCTCCTGTGTATCCTTACTGCGGAAAAAAGTTTGCCCGCACATCACCTCTTCTTTCATCTAACACAACTTCGGCCCCTGTTGATTTTAATCAACTAACCTTCTTGTGTATTTCTTTAGTTTTGCCATTCCTACTTATGCGATTGCATGAGCGATCGAAAACAGGAGGCTTTTGCGTCAATTTCGAAGGGTACCATGACAAAAAGCGCCGTATTTCAGCAGTGACTAAGCGGATTGGTTTTAAACTTTCAGGATTGTATGCCTTCATGTTAGACGTACAACATTTCTGATCCTTACAGGTGCGTCTAGTATGTATAAGATCCTCAAAGCCTAAAAGCAATCCGCCGGGTCATTGCTGAAATACAGCGCTTTTTTTTTTTTTTTTAGCAGATGATGAAAATACATGTATTCGGTTTCGCTTCATAATAACTAAAATGCGACAGAAAAATTGCCTTTCCGCAGAAATACCGTGTATGGATGGATGGATGGATGGATGTTCGGAGCTTGGTCAAGAGCATCAATGGGCCCCCAAGAACCTATTCTGGCAACCGTCAAACGACGGAAGATGGTGTGGTTCGGCCACGTCACTAGGCATGACACCCTCTCCATAACCATTCTACAAGGCTCCGTCGAAAGAGGACGCAGAAGCGGGAGACAGCGGAAGAGCTGGTCCGACAACATTAAACAAGTCGCGTAAGGCGAAATTACTACATTTAGTCAAGCTGTGGAACTCACAGAATGAAACTGAACGTAGTCCGCCGCTAGTGCAAAAGGCAGTGAAAGTGACGAGCCTGTTTGGCGCGGTAGCGATTGCGCTGTGCTTCATAGCACGCTTTAGCGTGTTTTTAATCCAAACATATCATATCTATATGTTTTTGGAATCAGGAACCGACAAGAAATAAGATGAAATAGTTTTTAAAACGATTTCGGAAATTTAATTTTGATCATAATTTTTATATTTTTAATTTTCAGAGCTTGTTTTTAATCCAAATATAACATATGTATATGTTTTTGGAATCAGAAAATGACGAAGAATAAGATAAAATTGTTTTTGGATCGTTTAATAAAAAAATAATTTTAATTACAAGTTTCCGATTTGTAATGACCAAACTCACTCATTAGTTTTTAAGCCACCAAGCTGAAATGCAATACCAAACCCCGGGCTTCGTCGAAGATTGCTTTGCCAAAATGTCAATCAATTTGATTGAAAAATGAGGGTGTGACAGTGCCGCCTCAACTTTTACAAAAAGCCGGATATGACGTCATCAAAGGTATTTATCGAAAAAATGAAAAAAACGTCCGGGGATATCATACCCAGGAACTCTCATGTCAAATTTCATAAAGATCGGCCCAGTAGTTTAGTCTGAATCGCTCTACACATGCACACACACAGACAGACAGACAGACAGACAGACAGACAGACAGACAGACAGACACACATACACCACGACCCTCGTCTCGATTCCCCCCTCTATGTTAAAACATTTAGTCAAAACTTGACTAAATGTAAAAAGACACAGATGAGCTTTCCTGATCTGCCTCAGGGGACTGACGATGACGATGATGATGCATGTATGTGTGCTCGCAATGCGTAAGTGTGTGTGTGTGTGTGTGTGATTGGCGGAAAAATACTGAACAGATCGTCATGAAACTTTAAATATGAATTCTTTTACATAATATTCTCACTTTTTTTTCTTTCGATAAATGTCTTTGATTACGTCATATCCGGCTTTTAAGGCAAGTTGAGGCGGCACTGTGACGACCTCATTTTTCAACCACATTCATTGACATTTTGGGCAAACAATAGCGGATATAGGATTTCAGCTCAGAATCTTAAAAATTAATGAATTTGTTCATTAAAATCATCAAAATTATAATCAAAATTGAAATTTCAGTGATAGATCCAAAAAAAGGATAGCATTATATTCTTTGTCGTTTTCTGAAGCCAAAGATATATCATGTTTGCATACGAAAATGTACTCAGGATTAAAGGAAATTATGCAAATTCGCATAAAATTATGTAAATTCGCATAATTTGTTTCGACTAGCCATGCGTTTTTTACATATTTAGTCTCGGTGATGCCTGATCTTGGGTTTTCAGTGTTGATCTTTTAGATCGACAGATTGAATAAATATTTTGACGTGTGTAGTTTTTCCGGAAGTAAATGAAACCAAGTGTATAAAAAAAAAAAATTTTTCGAGACGAAGCCCGTCACACTAACAGAGTCAATCAATAGGCCTATAAAAGAGAACAAGAATTTAATTCGCCATAAAGTATAACAGCCATTGGTAATTGACCTGGTGTGGGAAGCATTCGTACACGCGTTACACTCTTCCAAAAAAAGTTAATTACCACTTTTTCAAACGCATGCCAAACAGATATGACAAGGTCAAACGATTTAATTTGTCCTTTATTGTTTTATTAAACAACCGTGGACAATCGATAGAAAATTTATTTTCAAACACGGCAGCTATTACAAAGCTACTTTCGACAACCCCCTGATTTCAAATTCACAACAGCAGTGTTTCTTCAACGAAGAACTGCAAAATATCATGCCGACTGCGATCACAAGTTTAACTGCCAACGACATGGTAGTGAGATAATACCTTCCCGGACCATCACAGAGCCCCCATCAAATGATTTCGTTCCAGAACAGCGCTATCTGCAAAGCGCTCTCTACGCCGACTCCAGACTCTGATGCGTCCATCAGAAGCGGGACCCATCTGTAAACAAGGACTGAGCCCACTGATGATCATGACGATTACAATCTCACATGATGAGTGCACCAGGCTCGGTGGGCAGCTCGACGGTTAGCAGTCAGTGTTGTTCTGGGGACTGGACGACTTGCACAGAAGTTGAAGGCGTGTAATCACTGCATCAGTTTCGAACAGTTCGATCACTTACACAAGAGTTGGTGGAAGATCGTTGTCGATGCCTGTTGCTGTATGGAGAAACAATTCTTTGCTGCATGGCCTTTATTTGTATGAAACGATCCTCCATTGTTGTGGTGACCATTACATGGTCGACGTCGTTACTACGTTCGTCCAATAGTTTGAAGCTCTGCCTTACTTAGTTTGATGATGTTGGAACGAGACATTTTGTAGCCATCCAATTGCCCTTGCCCTATAGCACATTTGCATTATTTTGTCAGCGTTTCATTTTAGGACAAGTTGGTACGCACACTTCGTGGCCAGTTCTTCTAACCCTGTTATACCACGTCTCCTAGTCCTAGTATGTTTTGCGCCGATTTCTTGGGACCTTTGTTCAAAAAAGCTCATTTTCCGCGTGTTAAACACGACATGGAAACACTGCCTGCCAAAAATGTTTTAGACCAAAACTCACTATCCTTTTGTGAATGCCAAACAAATCAAGTTTCAATCAAATTGATGAACCCTTGATTTTTGGGCAAATTGTTTAAGAGTGTGTATATTTTCATGACCGGCCCTTAGCTTTTTTTTTTAAAGAGTATACAGTGACAGAAAAAGACAAAGAAAGCCAGTAAGGCTAATAACAAGTCAAAGTCATAAAAATATTGTTCTGCTTTGCTGAACACAGCGGTTCGCAAGAGCTTACCAGGAGACAGCAGCATCTGACAGCTCTCTAAAACCTGTATGTGTCTCATAGGCAGCCAATGAACGCTCGAACTCTCGCATAAATAGCTCAGTGTTGAAGGCTGACAGACAACACTACAGAGCAGCTGCTGTGACAACGGAGAATACTGCGTCACCCTGTCACGTAAACATGAACGGTTAAGTTATTCTTTTCTCTTGAAATAGACGGGGAACGTTTGAATTTGTGCATTGCTCCAGCTGTAAAGCCTATGTTCCTTTGGGTTGTAGTCTAGCATTATACTCGATGCTTGTTGAGACGAGTTGAACATGACTGCGTTGTTGAAGATGATATGTCCAGCATCGTGAATGGCTCCTTGTAGGCTGCTTGTGTCGTATGTATAGCGAACAAAGGTGGGGGTGTCTTTGAAAGAGTTGGTTGCATACAGCACTCCACAGACCATGAAAGTGTTGCCAACGAATTTTTTGGGAAAACTCGTCAACCATGTTTTCTCAAGGACCAAGGAATGGGGATTAAGCTTGCTAATGACAATTTTTCCTGCAGAATCCTCAGTGGAGTAGATCACCCAAAGTCCTGAAAAAAAGGGGAGCAGAAATACATTACTGTAGCTTGCAACACAAAGAACGAGGAAGCTTAACATTCTCCAAGGTTCATATGGTTCCGCTGTCCCCTGTCTACTCTGTTCGCAACCATAGAATCTTAGTTTTAAATAGGTCATCCTTTTTTCTGATATTCAGAGTGCAGTGAGGTCAAGTTCGCAACCTTAACTATAAGCATAAGGTTCACATGTGTTGCGCAGTCGAAATACCACATGTTCGTGAACATTAGTGCATAAAACATAAACTACCTTGTAAGCACCAACCCCCTTGTGCACCAATTTCCCTCCAAGGGGGTAAGATACGTGTCAAATACAGCGTATTAAAAAAAAGTCCGGGCCGTTCACTCGATCTCTTTAAATCCGCCAAGGTCGACCTTAGATGGGTCTCTCAAGTCTTCGTCCACTTTTGGCCAGAGACTGCGGTGGCAAAAGTATGAACTCAACGGTATGACTGCATTGCAGCATCTTATCATTATTCACTATAATGATATATCCGTATTTGATGAAGAGGTTTAGAATCATCTAGAAACTGTTGTTGTTGTTGTTGTTGTTACACCTTTGGAACAAATGTGGGGGTTGGGCGTTTATATACGTTTTTTTACCCAAAGAAGGAGGTGGGCGATTGCTCGATTCTGGGCGCTTACAATGTAGTTTACGGTAAATCCGACTGTGAATACATAACAGAAAACCAGGAGTTGCAAAAAATACCTTTACTTGTTCACCTCAGTCGATAGAACAATCAATTTCCTGCCTAAAAAGATCATTTATCCTACCTAAACAATGGGGCGGGGATACGGTTCAGTCGGCTTCAAAACGAGTTGTCGCTATCGGCGTGGGTTCGATTCGGCAAGGGATTTATTTCACAGAGTCAACTTTGTGCAGACTCTCATCGGTGTCCGTACACCCCCGTGTGCACGCATGCGCACGATAAAGGTCCCAAGCTCACAGCAAAAGTCTCAAGGATGAATACGTGCAGGAAAAAGACAAAATATTGGGTATCGCCGTACTGTATGGCCGCTCGCTTTCCACAGTGAGAAAGCAGCCCCAATTTCCATGGGGGTACCCTCAGAGGACTATATGGAATCTTATCCTCATCCTTATCTTATCTTTAAGTGTTGCAACATGATGTAAGTGCAATTTGATTAGGATATTAAGGGTGTAAGAGGTCAATAGCCAATAGATCAACATACCCTGTTCATCTACCGCCAGGTCTATGTCACTCTTTAGACCGAACTGGTAAGGGTAGGTATTGGCCACGCCAGCTGAGGAAAGTTCTACCTCCGCGGCTATCGCCATCTTCTTCAAATTGTACTTGGCCACAGTGCGGGTACCCGCTTTGTGGCAAAACAGGGCATTTCGATACACCACATGTCCCGTCCCTTCACAGTAGAAAGGAAGAGAAAAGTACCTGCAAGCAAAGTCAATAAATACATTCATGATTCATATATGTGCAACAAATAGTTAGAGGTTGTTTTGATTCACTACAAGATACGATTTGCTTCAGTATACGCGGGTAGGTTCGACTGTCTTTAAAAATATACTGTCCACGACGCTATTTTGACGTCGTTTTCTGGAGAATTTGACCTAAAGGGAGTATAACCTGACCAAACACAGAATCAATGTACACATTTCTGACCACATTACCCCCAACCCTCCCACCCCCCCCCCCCCCAAAGAAAAGAAAAAAAAGTACTACACATTGTAATGCTAATCAGTGTTTACCATGTGTGCTAATTTTGCTAGTATACTTATATAGGCCTAGTATCTCACACAGTGTTCACAACTGGTTAAACAAGAAGGGCAAAGCCCATACGACTCACATGCTTGACCTTGACCTTTACATGACCTTGACCTTCAGCTAAACCTAGCAATGACATCATACACTAAGAACTGCTTTACACATTTTTCCTACCAAAATACATGTGACCTTGACCCAAGATCAAGGTCATCCAAGGTCATGCAACACAAAGCTGTTAATTCAAGACATAGGAAGTACAATGGTGCTTATTGGCTCTTTCTACCATGAGATATGGTCACTTTTAGTGGTTCACTACCTTATTTTGGTCACATTTCATAAGGGTCAAAGTGACCTTGACCTTGATCATATGTGACCAAATGTGTCTCATGATGAAAGCATAACATGTGTCCCACATAATTTTTAAGTTTGAAACAGTTATCTTCCATAGTTCAGGGTCAAGGTCACTTCAAAATATGTATACAATCCAACTTTGAAGAGCTCCTGTGACCTTGACCTTGAAGCAAGGTAAACCAAACTGGTATCAAAAGATGGGGCTTACTTTGCCCTATATATCATATATAGGTGAGGTATTAAATCTCAAAAACTTCAGAGAAAATGTGAAAAATGTGAAAAATAGCTGTTTTTTAGACAACATTTATGGCCCCTGCGACCTTGACCTTGAAGCAAGGTCAAGATGCTATGTATGTTTTTTGGGGCCTTGTCATCATACACCATCTTGCCAAATTTGGTACTGATAGACTGAATAGTGTCCAAGAAATATCCAACGTTAAAGTTTTCCGGACGGACGGACGGACGGACGGACGCCGGGACGGACGGACGGACGACTCGGGTGAGTACATAGACTCACTTTTGCTTCGCATGTGAGTCAAAAAAAGGGTGAGGTTTTGGCCATCGTGGCAGTACTGACCTGGATACAAGACCGTACTGGATGTCTACGTGTGAGTCGTACTGCAGCAGCTGGTCTGTTTCCTCGTCCACCTTCATGACCCACGTCCGGTCTGAGGCGTGGGCCGCGTCGGTCATCACCACTCCCTGCTCCCAGGGCACGCTCAGTGGCTTGCCACCCCCGATGGCCGACACAGCGTTGGGACAGTGGTCTACAACACACAATGTCCAAATGGAAAGGTCAACAGGTAAGAAAAAGTCCCTTGCCATAAATAAACTGTGCAAACAAAACTTTTTTGACACTTTTCACACCCGAACTAAAAAAAATCATATCGGTCCGTGTTATAATTTATTATTCACATTTCGAACTTTCCAAGGCCCGAAAAGCACTTGACTAGAAAATCAGGCACACTTTTCGGATTGAAGAATTTCTTCACAGGGGTGACATGACGGCTGCTCCATTGAGGGTACCAGAAGTCACCCCGACAGTAACGTAAAGTACCAAATCAAAAATCGACAAAATATCAGAATAGGCAAAATTCAGCAGATTGTACGCACTGAAAGAAAGTCCTATCGATTACCTATCCAGAACAGCTTATTTCGTATGACTATCTTGGCCTACTTCTTTTATCCGACTGATGCAGGTGTCAGCTACAGGGTGACTCCAAAAAATGTAACCCACAAAATCACTTCATAATTGGTATAAACAAATACGTATGCAGTCGTACTGAATGTACTGCAGTCGAACATGCGGCCTTGGCGACAACCTCTCGTTAACGAACACCTGCCAATAACGACCACCCCCAAGGGCTAAACTTCGCCACAACATTATTGCAACAAATTTTGCACCCAAATTAAAGCATGAAATCCCGTGTCATTTAATTAAAACTTTCTAAACCAGTTAAGGCCGTTCACCTGACTATCTTGATCACCTTTCGGATTAAAGATTTTTGTTACTGGGATCACGTGAGCACCGCTCAAACAAGGGTTCCCTCAAAATCGACCGGACAAAAACGGAAGGGACAAATTAAAAATCGCCAAAAAAATCACAATTGGCAAAACTTTGCCACTTATACATACGAGAAGAAAGTCAAATCAATTATCTACCCATAACATGTTGTTTTATTGAGCTAGCTTGCGTATTTCGTGTACTATGCTATTCCTCCTGATGCAGTTGTCGATCGCATGAGTGGTCAAAAACGGGAGTGTTTCCGTCAATGTTGAGGGATATCATGACAAAAAGCGCTGTATTTCAAGAATGACTTTTTGAAGCTTTAACAATATTTTGCCAACATACCAGATGTACTTCGAGTAAATTTTGGAGGTATGTGTTCTGCCTTTTTTTTTCAACCGTACCATCATTCCTGTACAAACTGCAAAGAGTCGATCACACACCACATACTATCCTGAAACTGCTAACGGTACTGGTCACTTCCGAGTGCGATACAGATCGAGTCACATCAGAATTACATTAAAGGCACAGTAAGCCTCCCGTAAACCATCACAGATACTGTCACAGTACAAACACCCTTTCATTTACACACTCACCGCTTTTGAATATCCTAGGTGCCCTCCGTAGAGAGCGAGCAATTTTCAAAGCCGTGTGATCCAGTTTCCTTTTTTCACAATGCAGTCGTCAGTTTGTGATTTCAATGCGACTCGCTGTAAGCTTATCTGCAATAGCACGTTATTGTGTACCTCTGAATTTAAACGCAACAAACGGCTGCGATTCACACGAACTAGAGCGGTTGCAGTTGACTGTTCAGAGGAACGGGCGCTAGGCACAACCGTCGTCTGCTACGAGAAAGACGGTTTGCGTGACACGTTTCCGGGCTTTTCTTTTTTCAAACTGTCAAAACTTCGAATTGTACTGATCTTGTCTTGATGAAAAAAGAATTCTTTTATGATTTAAGAATGTTTGTGTAACAAGCTGTCAATTTATTATCTAGATTTTAAAAGTTAGTTCCAGCGCCAAAACAAGTCGCCCGATTTGCCGATCAGACGGTCCACGAAAATAAATTCTTTAAAAATTGCTCGCCCTTTACGCAGGGCACATAGGATGTTCTCAAGCGGTGAGTGTTTAAACGAAAGGCTGTTTGTCCTGTGTGTAAAAGCCTGACAGTATCAGTGATGGTTTACGGGAGGCTTACTGTGCCTTTAAGGTCATATTATACCTATGATGGTCACGTATATCGGAGAGAGAGAGAGAGAGAGAGAGAGAGAGAGAGAGAGAGAGAGAGAGAGAGAGAGAGAGAGAGAGAGAGAGAATTAAATTGAGCGCTTTTTGTCTTGTACATTGTCGCAAAACCTCCCCTTTTTGACCGCAAGATAGCAAAACAAAACAAACTGATCTGCATAGATAATTGATTTGGCTTTCTCCTCGTGTGTAAAAGTTGCCGAGTTGTGCCTATTCTGAATTTTCGTCGATTTTAATCGGTACCATACGTTTTTGTCAGCTTGATTTTGGGGGAACCCTTATTTGGGAGGCGGTCACGTAACCCGTGTTAAAAAAAATGTTGATCAGAAAAATGTGCCAGATAAAGGGCTTTTAATGTCATTGAAAGTTTGAATTGACTCGGGAATGTATGCTTTAGTTGGGGTACGATAATTGTTTTGCCGGGTTTATATACATAGACATTGCACACACACAAACACGCACAAACACACACCGTGCACACACACACAATCATAGGAATATGTACGCAAACATCAACGTCAAACATCAACGAGGGGGGGGGGGGGGGGGGATATTAAAACGTTGGTCAAGACGACTTGATGAAAAAAAAATCTGAGTAAACAAAGGTTTTGAGAGGGCGAAAGTTTCACTATACCTTTTCTACTTGAACCTTTCTTCCTGTGTCGCCTGCGGATGGAGTTGGAGAATGTTGTACGCATGGCTAGCATGGTGCGGTTGATATGTGCCACTTCCTGCAGCAGTTTCTGCTGGGACTGATGGGCTGTCTCAAGCCAGTTGGAGGTCAGCGTCAGCAAAGAATCCAGCAGGCCAAGCACCTGACTTAGTTCCGCGTTATGAGCCAGGATAGCCGTTCTCATGAAGTTGTACTGGTTACGCATAGTTGCAATGATGCTTTCTCGAACGGCCGCGTCGTTAGGAGCCAGTCCACGTAGAGCCTGCAGATCTGATCGGAGATCATTATCTCCTCGGCTGAGAAGAGTACTGATATTGCTAATGGCCGACTTATGAACTCCTAGTCCTTGTCTCATTGCAGCGAGAGAGGCGGTGATGTTCAGATGCGATTCGGAAGCGAATGACGTTGGTGGGACACCTGACCAGGCATTGTAAGAGTGACCTGGACTGCTCCCTCCACGCCCATCGGTACCTGTGTCCGCTCCCTGTTGTGGACTGGGTGACATCACCTGGGCATTGCTAGCATACACGTTGACACCCAGAGGTTGACCTTGGCATTTGGCGCGTAGGGTGTTCCTTTTCAGATCGATGTCGTACTCACAAATGTCGTTACTGATTTGTGTTTCTTTGTGATCTGCCTTTAACTTCTTTGTCTGGACAGATGTTGTAAGAGCGAGTATCAGTAAGGCAGACTGCATTCTGTCGCGATAACAGCACGTCATTTCGATGTTTGAGTAAAAATTCAGGTAATAACAGACAAAAAGTCAAGCTGGGAACCGTTCCTGAAAAAAATACTTCATTCAACTGTACACAATCTTCTGGGGAAACCAGACTTGTTTATATGGCTACACAAACTGTTAGACAGCCGCCGCAGAAAGCTAATTCTACGCAAATGGCGTTCTCCAATGCCCTCGTTAAAAGCGCAAGCGGCAATATGAATATATGCCCCTGGAGATGTTTGTAATCAGTTTTTACCTTGATCGTCGGGTCTTATTTTGTCGCAGCGTTCCTCTCGCTCAGAGCTACCAGTTCTCGGCCAGCAAGCAGCCGTCGATCGATTGTGGCTGTAGCGGACAATTGGAAAATGTCACTGAAATTGTATGCACGTGCACGTTGACACCCCCACCGTCATCCAGTAAGTTCCCAGCTCCATTGCAGAGACCGGTCATAAACATTATGCTCACTAACACAATTATTTTTTATTGAAGTTTTAACTGAAAGTAAACGTCGGCATTTTTTCTGCATGATGACATACAAATCTCATTTTTGACAAAAAAATGAATTTACTGTGTTTTGCCAAATGTCGCCCTCTGGATGAGTCAGTTGTAACATTTGCATAAGTAGACCGGCCGTGTCGTATGTATATAGGGGCCTATGGTCTTTCGATACAAGTGGGAACCTAATTTGCTCTTCCAAGCTACACACCAACTTTCAGCTCAATCGACCCATAAACACCAGAGATCAGTCTTAGTGCGGACAAACAAACAGAGTGAAACCCATACACCCCCAAATGATGGGGGTGCAAGCCTAACCGCAATAGATTATACACGGGATAAGAGCATCAGTCCAAAGTGTGTACTGTTGCATTAATTAGAAACTCAATACTGAGATGTATCATGTTCTTATTTCTGATTGCAAGTTTATTTTGATGACACCACCATTTCGCCGTAGGCTTGTTGTTGTTTTAACTTTATGATAATGTAAATTTCATCAACATGTAAAACATGAATAAAACATTGTTTAATTAAACCAGATGTACCATAATAATCGCTTATGAGCATTGTCATGTTAGCCAACATACCATACAGTCTGATATCTAATGAAAGATGTTTTTCTTTTGAATATAACACCAACAGAGACATATAATATGGCCAAACCCAAGCATGCCCTCATGTTTAATCCTTAGATACAACTGGAAAGTAGACAGCTCTATATTTGTCATGTTTACTGTCGGATGGGGTGGGTGGTGGAGGGGGGTTATCGGGGAGTTTGAAGGGGAATTGTGAAGCCACTTGGGGCTACCGCAACTGGAAGAGCGTGGCCAATACTTGTTATGCACGCTATCAACGCTTGCCGAGGAGGGAAGGATAAGGACTGTGCAAGACGCGTGTTTCTTCAAGGCGAGACATGCTTGCGGCTAGCCGCTCGCGGAGCTAGGAAGCGTGAGTGTAAATGAAACGGTTTGATGGCCAGCTATGCAAGAATTTAAACTCCATTGGTTGATTTAGAAAAGGTCGTCTGCACTGGTCGGTAAACAGCCGTGGACAGCCAATCAGATTGGCAGCTGCGCTGCTGCCATTTTTTCTCGCGTAACGAGCAACCCCAAGGCTACCTCGCGTTCGCTTGCAAAAATTCTAGCGTTCCTCGCGGCGAGATTTGCCCCAGAAACGGTACTTCCTCGCCCCACTCGCCAATTCTCGTCTTAAAGAAACGGGGGACTGACGCGGTCGCCATCTTTTCTCGCCTAGCGAGCAAGCCCAAAGCTACCTCGCCTTCGCTTGCGAGATCCTAGCGTCCCTCGCAGTGAGAATTGCCCAAGAAACGGTACTTCCTCGCCCCACTCGCTTCACTCACCAATTCTCGCCTTAAAGAAACGAGGGACAGCTAGGTTACGACGAGCCACAAACATTTACGGCGTAATGTGTTAATCATCTGAGTGGTTTCCAGCAGACTGGGACAAAAATCAATTGATGTATTCGATAATGTGAGCTGGCAATGCAATTGTCTGCGAAGCAAAAATAAAACACATTAGCGGCACTGGGTATGCCAATTACGATAATTGCTTTCTGACGGAGAGTCGAGTACTCTCTCTCTCATCTGACAATATGAACGGCGCAATTCAAATATTCTGATTACTGGGGGGAAAAAAGCTTTAGCGGCGGGGTTTTTACTTGTTAGTCCGGTCCGTTCCTAGGAATCTACAACTTGCCAGCATGGTGGTTAGAAAATGTAGGGGAAGGTTGCCTAATATGGACCATTGCTTAATATGGCCCACCTCTTGTTCTGACAAACTAACGGTGCCAGAGCGTTCAAAACAATTTCATTCGCTGTATTTACCCTCTCTGGATTACTTGCACCTATCAAAACAGTTGCAGAAACACAAACCTCAAAACCGTTAGGCTTTTTATTTTTTTTGGCACTTTTGGCAGCGTTCACTCTAAATATGATGCCTGAAACGAACTAGTTTCTATCCACAGCGAAAGCTGTTATCACACAAAAATTGCAACATATGACAGCTAAGACTGTACATGTATTTGTTACATTTCAGCTGTGTAGACCCCGAGTTTCTACTGCAAAAAAACCACCATAATAGCAAAATTTAAAAGTACGTGTGTGTACTAATATGGACCACCTTCTACAAATCGAAGAATATAAAAGCTAAAAGTTTGTTTTCATTTAATTCATTAAGAAGCTTGCTGAAAATAACTTAGCTCTCGAGCTTTCAACAAAATATAACCTCTCTTGTTAGCGTGTTTGTTCGATTCAGCTTTAACATCCAGAAAATAGACTTTAAAGGTAATCAAATCAGGCGAGGGGAGGTGTGACGCTCAAATAGAAATATGAGTAGTCGACACAATGCCAATGCATATTATGTGAGCTGTCTTTATTATCCATCTTGCCAGTTCAAATTATAGTGTTATCCCTTCTACATTGAAATGCTGTTTTCAGATCACGATGTTTCATTCTGTGCAGTAGATTGGTTCCTTTTTCTCCAGATCTGTAAAAATAAGATCTTTGATGATTTATTTTTGATTTTGATTTCACAGATTTCTGTAGATAAGAGAGAGATTAATGACGATTACAGAGAGTGAGATACTGCTGCAAAAAACAAAAGAACACAAAAATGTGGCCATTCCACATTTCTTGACCCCCCTGCCAGTTAACATAAACTTGGCCAAACAGTTATTGCAACAAATTTCGCACCCAAATTAAAGCATTAATTCCCGTGTAATTTCATTAAAACTTTACATGCCAGTTCTTCTTCTTCTTCTGCGTTCGATGTTATGGCCGTTAAATCCTCAGGTTGGTGGCTGCCAAGAAGTCCGCAGTCTTCTGTAGATCGGCAGTGGGTCCCGAGAGCTTGGTGCCCATGTTGGTGTCTTCCGTCCAGTAGTGCTGGCGTGCTGTCTTGGTGTGGGCATGTTTGTAGAACGTGCTCTGGGGTTTGTTCCTCTGAGCCGCACTCACATTTGGCTGTGTCGCTGAGTCCCAGTCTCTTCAGGTGTTTTTTCAGTCCATAGTGACAAAGTGCGCAGACGAAGAATGGTGGTCTGGCTTCTTCTGTCAAGTTTGTTGATTTGGTCTTCCTGTGGGTTGTAGTTGTTGTTCTTAGTCTTCCACTACTGTCTGAGACTTTCGTTTAAGAAGAGTCTTGGCTTCCATGTAGGAAGTGGAGATGTGGAACTGGGGAAGACCTGCTCCTTCCTTTGCGAGCCTGTCTGCACTCTTATTTCCGGTGTTGGGTGGGTTGTTGTCTGCCACACACATAGTGTCAGTTGAACAAGTTAATGAAATTGTTTTGGATATTAATGATATTAAAAACAAGAGCGAATTCACTTGGATTTTTTCCTAAAAGTAATAACGGAAAGAGAAAAAACGAAAAAAAACACATTCCAGTGGCCTTGGTTTAATTCAACTTGTGAAAGAAAAAGGAAGACATTTTTTCGAGCCAAAAATGTACACAACAGATTTAAAAAAGTGTACCCAAAGATGACCGAACACGAGCTAGCCGTGATTATAAAAGGGAAATAAATAAACAGTTTAAAGCACACCAAGCGAAGATTATAAAACAAATACGATCACTTAAGTCCCGAGACCCAAAGGCATATTGGAACATTTTAAATGGTAATGAGAAACATGAGAAAGAAGAATTGTTATCCCGAATTTCTTGTGAGACTTTTTTTCCAACACTTTAAAGAAATGTTTACGATTTGATGACTCGAGTACAGATCATGTCCATGGTGATTTGGAAAATGCATTTTTGAATCAGCCTTTTACAGAAGATGAAATTATTAAGGCCATACGTTGCCTCAAAAATAATAAGTCCTGTGGTAACGACCAAGTGATTAATGAGTTTTTGAAAGCATCCTCAGGAAAATTAATTACTGTGTTTACAAAGTTGTTTAATATTATATTGAGTTCCGGTATGACGCCTGACGAATGGTCGATTGGTTTATTGATGCCAATTTATAAACAAAAGGGAAGTAGTGATAACCCTTCTAATTATAGAGGGATCACTTTGTTGAGTTGTTTTGGGAAACTCTTTACCAGTGTTTTGAACAACAGATTGACTGCATTTTTTTAGCATTATTCAATTATTGGGCCTGAACAAGCTGGATTTCGTGCTAACCACTCAACCACTGATCATATATTCACCCTGCATAGTATTATTGATTATTTTCTGTCCAAGAAAAAGCGACTATATTGCGTATTTGTAGATTATGAAAAAGCTTTTGATTATGTTAAAAGATCATTTTTATGGCAAAAGTTGTTCTTTCTTTATTTGGTGTTTAACGTCGTTTTCAACCGTTCAAGGTTATATCGCGACGGGCAAAAGTTGTTGGATTCTGGTGTGAATGGACGCATACTTTCGGTTGTGAAAGAGATGTACCGTAAAGCCAAGTCACGTGTGATGTTCCATAAAGAGCGATCAAATTATTTTCACTGTGGCTCTGAAGTTCGACAGGGTGAAAATTTGTCACCGGCATTGTTTGCCATATATCTAAATGACTTAGAAACATTTTTGTCAGAGAGGATCGAAGGCCTGCCATCATTAGCACATGACGTAAGAACTCTTGCCATGGGGGAAGATGAAGAAATGGTAATGTTAAAAATGTTCGTTTTATTGTACGCCGACGACACAGTCATCATGGCAGAGACATCAGAAGCATTACAGTTGGCATTAAATACTCTTTCTGAATATTGCGAACATTGGGATTTACGTCTGAATTCAGGAAAAACAAAAGTATTAGTATTTTCTCGAGGGAAAATACGAAATATTCCCACATTCGTTTATGCGGGTCAGAAATTAGAAGTGGTTTTGGGCTATCAGTATTTAGGAATGTACACTCTTCAAAAAAAATTAAGGATCACTTTTTTCAAGCACGCCACACACAACAGACATGACCGAATTCTTTCATCTTTTTAGAATTATATAATTGAACAACAAAGGAGTAATGACAAACAAAGCAAAGATCGAACGCGGTAGCGACAATTTAGCTAGAGTGTGTCAAACGTGACAACCATCGAAAATGGAATTCACAACAATGTGAATCGGTGTCAATAACGCGTGTGCCCTCCGTTGTGTGCCAGGCATTCAACACATCGTTGGCGCATGGAGTGGATCAGGTTGCTCTGGGAACTCCGTCAATCAATCAATCAATCAATATGAGGCTTATATCGCGCGTATTCCGTGGGTACAGTTCTAAGCGCAGGGATTTATTTTTAATTTTTTTATTTTATTTGATTTTATGCAATTTATATCGCGCACATATTCAAGGCGCAGGGATTTATTTATGCCGTGCGAGATGGAATTTTTTTACACAATACATCACGCATTCACATCGGCCAGCAGATCGCAGCCATTTTGGCGCATATCCTACTCCATTCCACTCCTGCAGCAGTTGACCCAGATTGGCAGGAGGAGGGTGATGTTGCTGTACCCGACGACAAAGCTCGTCCCACATGTGCTCTATGGGGTTCAGGTCCGGGCTGTTGGCTGGCCACATCATCCTGTTGACCCTGGCCTGCTGGATGAAGGTGTTTACAGCTGCAGAGCGATGAGGAGATGCGTTGTCATCCTGAAGAATCACACGAGGGCCGATAGCTTGGAGGGCTGGAACGACCAGGGGTTGCAGGATCTCATTCTGGTATCGGACACCGGTCAATAAATCCATGCGCCTTGAATCCGTGGTTGAGATATGTGCGCGATATAAATTGCATATAATAATAAAAAAAAGTTGCCCACTACATGGTACAGAGGTGTCCTTAGACGTGTGCTGATCCCTCCCCAGACCATCACAGAGCCCCCGCCAAAACGCTGTCGTTCCAGAACAGCGCCTTCTGCGAAGCGCTCTCCGCGACGCCTCCACACTCGGATGCGACCATCAGCAGGTTCCAAGCAAAAGCGGGACTCATCTGTAAACAACACCTGAGCCCACTGCTGACGTTGCCACCTCACATGTTGAGTGCCCCAGGCTCGGCGAGCTGCTCGGTGACTAGCAGTCAGGGTTGTTCCTCGGACTGGACGCCTTGCACGCAAGCCAAAGTTGTGTAAGCGGTTTCGGATCGTCTGACCACTAACAACAGTGTTGGTGCTAGCTTGTAGGCGTTGCCTAATGTTGTTTGCCGTAGCCATTCTTTGTTGCATGGCCTACCTCTGAATGAAGCGATCCTCTCTTTGTGTGGTGACTCTGGGCCGACCAGAACGTTGTCGCTCCTGCACTCTTCCAGTTGCGTGGAATCTCTGTTTTAGTCTGATGATGACAGAGGGGGCCACTGCAAGCCTCTGGGCCACTTGCCTGGCAGCAACACCGTCTTGTAGCCATCCTATTGCCCTTCCTCTATCCAAATCGCTCAGTTTTCTTTGTGGGGGCATGTTGCTACTGTGCATAATTGTGTCAGCGTGTCAACCTTTAAACACCAGCTGGTGAGCGATGTTCATAGCCAGGACCCTGTTGTAGCATGTGCATCACAACCTTTTGCCCTGACATGCGTTCCGCAAATTTCATGGGGCTATAAAAAAACACCCTTTTTCTTCCAAAATGCAGAAGCTTTTGAGAAGTCCCATAAAGGGAAATAACTCTGCCTGCCAAACAAAATTCTAGGTCAAGACTCATTGTTAATTTGTTAATTCAAACACAATAATCTTTTAATTATTGTGTCGATGTTTATTATTTTGGCAATTTTTTATAATTAGATCCGTTTTTCAACCGATCCTTAACTTTTTTTGAAGAGTGTATATAAATTATAATAATAAATTCAATGTAGCCCAAAAATGTTTGTATGTAAAAGCCTCAAGGGCTATGTTTGGCCTTTTGAAAAAATATAAGAAGATAATGTTACCCCTAGATATCCAGTTAGAATTGTTTGACAAGATGATTGTGCCAATTTTATTGTATGGATGTGAAGTATGGTGTCTTGGTATGCTCAATTTAGCTTCAAAGTTGCAATTAAGATTTTATCAAATTGTTTTGAAGTTGGGTAAGTCAACTCCCAGCAAAATGGTCTGTGGTGAAACTGGAAAGTACCCACTGGAAATTCAGGCGAAAAATAGATTGTTAAATTTTTGGTTTAAGCTGTTGAATGTTAATTGCAAGTATACGTTTTCCAGTATACTTACTTACTTACTGCCTTTCATGCCTGGT
This sequence comes from Littorina saxatilis, assembly GCF_037325665.1. Classification (NCBI taxonomy): domain Eukaryota; kingdom Metazoa; phylum Mollusca; class Gastropoda; order Littorinimorpha; family Littorinidae; genus Littorina; species Littorina saxatilis. The sequence goes on from NC_090253.1 coordinate 34,926,664, forward strand.
GGCGTGTAGGGCAGCTTTTCCAGTATAGTATACCGTTTTTTGTATCGCCAGTATGTAGAGAATATTTATAAATCACCATATTTGAATTGTATAGAAACAACGTTAAATAACCTTGGCCTAAGTGGAATGTGGATAAACCAGTGGAAGCTGAGTTGTTCTAGCCATTGGTTTAAACTAAAAACATTACAGTGTTTGAAAGACCAATATGTACAGATGTGGTTTTCTGATTTAAATTCCAGTGAGATGTTTTATAATTATCGGCTTTACAAACAGACGTTTATGTTCGAAAACTATTTGAAAGTACTCCCACACAATTTGGGAATAATATTTTTGCGCTTTAGAACGCTAAACCACAAGCTGCCAATTCAGACAGGAAGGTTTATAAATATAATACAGAAGGAAAGAGTGTGTACAAAGTGCAATAATGGCGATATTGGTGACGAATTCCACTATGTGTTTAACTGCAGCTTCTTCAACGAATTAAGAAAAAAATGTATCCCACTCAAGTATCGCAAAAATCCAAATGTAATAAAATTTCAACTTTTATTTTCAACAACAAATAAAAAAAATATTGTTAAATCTAATTCACTTGATCAAAGGTATTTCAACAAAATTTTAAACAGGTGTTGATAGGGGGGAAAAAAAATGATATAGACAGCTGATTGTAGGGTTCTTTATTCCCACGTAATGTTATGTAGGAATGAACTCAGCCATAAAACGAGAACGATTATTCTGGAAATTTGATTTCCACATTGTAAAACAAGTTATTTTATATTTTCAACGGAACGAGTATGTATTGATGGAACAACCTGCATTCCTCTCTGTATTGTTCTTGTATTTTTTTTTTCATGTACCCCCAAGGTTTTTTTAAAAATAAAATTTGACTTGACTTGGCAACCCCAACATGCGCAGGTATCCACTGGAGCACAACCTGGTTGTTATGGCACAGGGTGCTGAGGCGTTCATGAAGAAGTCGGGTGGGGAGGTCGGTGGGCCCAGACATGAGAGACTGGAGAGTCGGTGAGCAGTACGATGTTTTGTTGTTGGCAGCCTTCTCCTACGAGGTGTTCGGTGGCAGCGGTGAGGGCGTGGACTTCTGCTCTGTAGTGGTTCCATCAGGATTACGAAAATAGGCACCACTGCCTCCATTCCGGATGGCATGCTCTGCAGAACCGTCCGTATAGGCCTGCGTCCAGGTGCTGCGTGGAAAGCGATCCTGGAGCATCTCCAGTGTGAAGGCCTTCTGGAGTGTCTGGAAGGGTCTTCCTTGGAGCCCAGACAGTAGGTGTGAGCTTTTCACATTGTCTGGGGTCTGTTTCCAGAATGTCTGCATGTACTTTGTTGAGGTCCTTTATTTGATGCTTTAGACTCTTTCTTTTCAGACGTTTTTTGGTGCCTTGCTGAAGTTTTGTGTGGAGGGGATGTGATGTCAGCCTCTTCAGTTTTTCTCCTTGGAGAGCGATTTTGTGCTCCCGCCTGGTTTCCAGTGGTTGAAGGTCTGCTGTTTTCTCCATTTCCTAGATTGGTGTGCTCTTCATGGCTCCCAGAATCATCCCGAGTCCAATGTTCTGCACTCAGTCAAGCTTGGACTTGTTCGTTTTGGAGGCAGTGTTCCATGTTGTGGAGGCATACTCAGCAACTGGTCTTACGGTGCCTGTATACACCCTGTCTTCTTCTTTTTCTTCTTCTGCGTTCGTGGGCTGAAACTCCCACGTACACTCATGTTTTTTTTGCACGAGTGGAATTTTACGTGTATGACCGTTTTTTACCCCGCCATTTAGGCAGCCATACGCCGTTTTCGGAGGAAGCATGCTGGGTATTTTCGTGTTTCTATAACCCACCGAACTCTGACATGGATTACAGGATCTTTTTCGTGCGCACTTGGTCTTGTGCTTGCGTGTACACACAGGGGGTGTTCGGACACCGAGGAGAGTCTGCACACAAAGTTGACTCTGAGAAATAAATCTCTCGCCGAACGTGGGGACGAACTCACGCTGACAGCGGCCAACTGGATACAAATCCAGCGCGCTACCGACTGAGCTACATCCCCGCCCTATACACCTGTCTCAGTATGCCAGCATTTGCGCCCCATTTGGTTCCTGCCAATTTTTTCATTAGTGCGAGCTTTTTCATTGCCTTTGTTTCTGTGGCTTCAATGTGTGGCTTCGCACGTTAAGCGTGTGTCTAGGGTTACTCCTAGAAAAGTTGGCGTTTCAACCTGTGGAACTGCTTCGTTCTTCAGTTTCAGCGAGACCTTTTCCTTGGATGTGGAGAGGGAGAAGAGTGTGCTGACAGTCTTGGTTGAGTTGAGCTGGAGTGCCCAGTCTTCAGTCCAACTGCATACTTTGTCAATGGTGTTCTGCATGCGGTGAACAGCTGTTGTTGTGTGTTCCTGGGCACACCATACTGCGAAATCATCTGCATGCAGGGTGTTCGAGACATGACTTGGCACTGTGGTTGTGATGTCATTTATGTAGACAAGAAAGAGGGTTGGGGAAATGACTCCGCCTTGGGGAACGCCCTCTCGATCTCAACCTTACTAGGTTGCTGGCTGCTCCGTCTACCTTCACTCTTGCTGTCCTGTTGAAGAGGAAGTCTTTCAGCCACTTGTACATCTCGCCCTGAATACCCACATTCAGAAGTTTTAATAGCAGCCCTTCCTTCCAGATTTTGTCGAAAGCCTTAGACAGATCAAAGAATACTGCTAGAACTTTCTTCTTCTTTTGAAACGCCTCTTCAATGTCCTGTGTCAGGAAGGCAAGTTGTTCTTCGGTGCTGTGGTATTGTCTACAGCCAGTCTGTGTTGATGCGAGTGCAGATCTTGACTCCATGTACCACAAAAGCCTTTTGTTAATGACTCTTTCCATGAGCTTTCCAACACAACTGAGTAGACTGATCAGTCTGTAGAATGCAGGATATCGCTTGTCCTTTCCCTTCTTTGGGATGGGTCTTATTTGGGCCAGTTTCCAGCTTGTAGGCACAGTGCCTGTTGACCAACTTTGGTTGTAGATGGACAGAAGGAAACGTTTTGCTTTTAGACCTAGATGTCTCAGCATTTCGTTGGTGACACCGACAGTGCCTGGAGCCTTCTTCTGTTTCAGCTTTCTCAGTGCATCTTCTAGCTCACGCATTCTCAGACGTACTGACGGGCGCAGTGGCGTGGTGGTAAGATGTCGGCCTCCTAATCGGGAGGTCGTGAGTTCGAATCTCGGTCGCTGCCGCCTGGTGGGTTAAGAGTGGAGATTTTTCCAATCTCCCAGGTCAACTTATGTGCAGACCTGCTGGTGACTTAACCCCCTTCGTGTGTGCATGCAAGCACAAGACCAAGTGCGCACGGAAAAGATCCTGTAATCCATGTCGGAGTTCGGTGGGTTATGGAAACACGAAAATATCCAGCATGCCTACTCAACGAAAGCGGAGTGAAGCTGACTATGATCTCAGAGTATAATTTGGGGAACCCAAATGGGCAAACGAGCTCACAGGTAACCAGACAATTCTGGAACGCTGAAGAAAAAGAAATCAGACGTTCGGTCATACAGTGGTCCAGATCTGCAGTGGTTTTGCTTTGAAGCGCAGCTCGTGTTTGGGACCTGACATCTCTTGCTCTGTCGGGTGTGGGCGAGGCTGTGCTTGCTTCCCTTTAACAACTTTGGCAAAGACGTTCGCCGCTGTTTTTCCTGTGACAGCTCCACTGGTGGTTTGAAGCGTGGTTTTGCGCCTGTCAGAGTTGTCTTCATTCAGTGACTTAGCCAGTTGCCACAGTTTCTGCGTGTCTTCTCTCTCCAGCTAGACTGTGTTTGGTGTAGCTTTGCTTTGTCAATATCTGATTTTAGCTGGGAGTGCCTTGCTACATTCTGCTGTGTGGGACTTTTCTCCATTTCATCTCTGGCCTTGCTCAGCTCTTTGTGCAGGTTATCCAAGGTTTCATTCCAGTACGGTTTGTAGTCATGCCGTCTGCCTCTTGGAATTGACTTCTTTGCCGCTTCGAGGACTGCGGAGGTGAACACGGAGGCGTTTTTGTCTACACTGTGCTTGCTGGTGGTAGCAGACTTGATGTAGAGGTCAGTCAGCTCGCTGAAGAGCTTCCAGTTGGCTTTCCTGTAGTTCCAGCTCGGTGGTTGTTTTCCAGTACTGGGGGTCACCTGCTTGGCGATCGTCAGGATGACTGATTTGTGGTCACTACCTCCAAGCTGCTCACTAAACTCTCTTTTGCCAGTTAAGGCCGTTCACTTGACTATCAGGTCAAAGTATCCTTAGTATGTTGGTAAATTATTCTGAAAGTTTCAAAGGAATCCACCTATAGTACAGCGCTTTTTGTTATGATACCCCTAAACAAATGACAAATGTCTGGTCGATTTTGAGGGTACCCTTATTTGAGCGGTGGTCACGTGATCGACACCTGCATCATTAGGAATAGATAATTGATTTGACTTTCTTCTCAAATCGAGTTTAGAACTGTACCCACGAAATACGCGCTATATAAGCTTCATATTGATTGATTGATTGGGTGACACTGTTATAAACCGACACAGAGGACTGATCCTGGAGGCTCATTTCAACCAGCTGACAGCACGGATCAGCTTCAACATCATCACTCTCTTTATTTGCTTATCGATTTTTTTACACTTTTACAATTAAGTTTTCAGTGGAGAAGACAACAGGAGTGTAGGTGCGTGTCCTCTATTTAAAGACCCCCAAGAATCTAAACGTGGCCAACAAATTATTGCAACAAGTTTTGCACACAAATTAAAGCATTAATCCCAGTGTCATTTCATTAAAACTGTACATGCCAGTTAAGGCCGTTCACTCAACTATCAGTATCACCTTTTGGATTGAAGATTTCTTTCACAGGGATCATGTGACCGCCACTCAAATATAAGGGTACCCTGAGGCATCAAAATCAACCCAATTAAAAATCGACAAAAAATTATAATAGGCAACTCTTTGCAATTTTTACATACGCAAAGAAAGTCCAATCAATTATCTACCATGAACAGGTTGTTCTGTTTAGCTAGCTTGCGTATTTCGTGTGCTATATGCTATTCCTAATGATGCAGGTGTCGATCACGTGACCACCGCTCAAATAACGGTACCCTCAAAATCAACCAGACAAAAACGGAAGGGCCCAATTAAAAATCGACAAAAGAATCACAATAGGCAAACTTTTGCAATATTTACATACGAGAAGAAAGTCAAATCAATTATCTACCCTTAACAGGTTAATTTGTTTACCTAGCTTGTGTATTTCGTGTGCTATGCTATTCCTACTGATGCAGGTGTCGATCGCAAGCTAGGTAAACAAAACACCCTGTTCAGGGTAGATAATTTATTTGACTTTCTGTGCGTAAGTAAAGGTTACTTTTTTTGTTTGTTTGTTCGTTCATGGGCTGAAACTCCCACGGCTTTTACGTGTATGACCGTTTTTACCCCGCCATTTAGGCAGCCATACGCCGCTTTCGGAGGAAGCATGCTGGGTATGTTCGTGTTTCTATAACCCACCGAACTCTGACATGGATTACAGGATCTTTTTCGTGCGCACTTGGTCTTGTGCTTGCGTGTACACACGGGGGTGTTCGGACACCGAGGAGAGTCTGCACACAAAGTTGACTCTGAGAAATAAATCTCTCGCCGAACGTGGGGACGAACTCACGCTGACAGCGGCCAACTGGATACAAATCCAGCGCGCTACCGACTGAGCTACATCCCCGCCCACAAAGTTTTGTCTATTGTGATTTTTTGACGATTTTTAATTGGGTCCTTCTGTTTTTGTCTGGTCGATTTTGAGGGGACCCTTATTTGAGCGGCGGTCACGTGATCCCTGTAAAAGAAATCTTCAATCCAAAAGGTGATCCAGATGGTCAAGTGAACGGCCTTAACTGGCATGTACAGTTTCAATGAAATGACACTGGAATCAATGCTTTTAATAGGGTTCGAAAATTGTTGCAATAATTTTTTGATGATGTTTTGATTATGCATGTAGGGCAGAAAGATTGTGATTATTTTGGACATGTAAAGACACTTGCGTCACGTGGATTTTGGGTACAAAATTAGTGGCGCTTTAGTAATAATAAGTACTGGCATATGTATCTTCTGCAATTGAGCCAAGGGTTTTTGGCCTTGTAGACTGTTTAAAAACCTGCCTTTTAGTTCTTTGAAGAAGGTATCCGCTGCATGTCCTCGATTTGGCCGCCATAACAATCGAGTTTTGTTCACAAAAAAATAATGGAAAATTTCCTAAATAAATTTTCATTTAATTAATATACTTACCCGAATCACATTAGCATTGAGTCACCTGAGATGCTTATCACTGAAAAACGCTTACCCGGCTAAAAAATTTAAAGGGAAGCAACCCCATCACCAAAACGAAAGTGAAAGTAGCTTTGGTAATGGGCCAGTACACCGGGAGTTACCTCCCATACGGATGTACGCCACGTCACTTCCTCTAGGAACACGTGCCTCTTATCATACGGCTTTAAAAAATCTTAAAACCATAAGCGGGGCAGGTGGGAGGGAATACAGTATGTGATTCGGGTAAGTATATTAATTAAATGAAAATTTATTTAGGAAATTTTCCATTAAATATCATATTCTTACTCCGAATCACATTAGCAGATAACATCAACAAGGCGGTGGGCTAGAAATGAATCAAAACTCACCATCAAGTTCTGGACAGGAACTGGCCTGCTGCTATGAGCGCTGGAAGGCCTCTGGAGCCATCCTGTCGAAGAGCTGTGACGTCCCGAAGATAAAAGTTTATAAAAACATCTTCGGAACGCCAATACGCAGTTGTCAGCACCTCCTCTAGACGTCTGGAGCGCAGAACTGCCAGAGAGGATGCCCACGCCCTCGTTTCATGGGCTCGGGCCGAGTCAAGTGGCAAGGAGGGCATAACCCCCCCCCTCTTTGTGCGACTCCACTCATAAGCCTGCTTGATGAGCGAGGACACCCACCGGGCCAACGTTACCTTCGACAAATCTTTCTCGCGCCTAGTAAGGAGAGAGATAAACAACAACTTCTGAGAACTAGACCGAATCGGCTGAGTCCGGGCTAAGTACAGACGAAGTGCCCTCACAGGGCAATTGACCGAATCGGGGTCATCCGGGGCCAACGCGCTGGTCAGAGCCTTAACTCTAACCAGCGGAGAGGCCTGCCCCGGAGACTGATTCTTGGCCAGGAAATCAGGCCGGAAACGCAAGGATGCGGAACCGTCCGGCTCAAAGGAGATATCTCCAGGCTGACCCGACAGGGCGTGGACCTCGCTACCCCGTCGGGCCGTAGCCAACAAAAGGAGAAACAGCGCTTTGCGAGTGACATTGAACAGACTGGCCTCGCTTAAAGGCTCAAAATCCGCAGAACGAAGGAATTCCAGGATTAAAAACAAGTCCCACTTGGGAGCGGGCAAACGAGCTTTAGCTTCCTTAAGAGCAGCCCCTTTAATGACTGCAGCTATAACACCCCCGACTCGAACAGAACGACCAATCTGCTTAAGAGTCGCCGAGATAGCGGAGCGCCGGACCCTCAACGAGGAGACTGAGGCGCCCTGCGAAGACATGAAAGAGAGGTGGTTAGCGACCTGAATAGAGCGCGGAGCCACCGAACTCACCCCTCTAGCTGAACACCAGGCAGTCCATGCCTTCCAGTGGGAAGCATAAACTGAAGAGGTGGACGCTCTATGCGAGCGAGCCACCAAGTCCAGAGTCAAAGACGACGCCCCAGAACGCTTCAGCGAGTCCCGAACAACTTCCACACGTGAAGCTTCAGAAGACTGGGCTCCTCGTGTGGAATGCCTGTTCGGGGCTGCACTAGTTCCCCTCGCACGAGTGCGAGAGGAATGGGGGGCCCTTGGGCGAGCCGAAGAAGATCTGGAAACCAGACCTGCGACGGCCACAGAGGAGCGACCAGAAGAAGAAGGGCCGGCTCCTCCATCTCCGCTTTCCGGATTACTCGGCTGAGTAACGGAAAGGGAGGAAAGGCGTACGCCTCCAGACCCGTCCAGGGAAAGTCCAGAGCGTTCACTCGCCATGCCTGAGGGTCCGGGAATGGCGAGACGAACACCGGAAGCCTCTTTGAGTACCTTGTGGCAAAAAGGTCCACCAGAGGCTTTTGGACCTGGGCCCAAAGGCGAAGCAGTGCCCCGTGAGTGATCGTCCACTCCGACTGAAGCACTGTACCGGAACGACTGAGCGCATCCGCCAAAGTGTTCAGCCTCCCTGGAAGGTACCTGGCCGAGATCGTGATATGATGCTGAAAGCACCACACCAGGATCTCGCAAGCCCTCTCCGAGAGAGACGGGGACCGCGAGCCTCCCTGCTTGTTGATGTACGCCGCCACTGACATGTTGTCTGTAAACAGACGAACATGTTTGGCGTACAGGGAGGGCAGAAACTTGGCCAGAGCTAGAGCAACTGCCTCTAGCTCCAGCAAGTTGATGTGCCACAAGGACTGCTCCGTCGTCCACAGACCGGAAGTAGTCTGAAGATCTGTATGTGCCCCCCAACCCTCCCTGGACGCATCTGTAAAGAGGTCCAGGTCGGGGAGGGGCACGACGATCGGAACACCTCTGCAGACCCACTCCGTGTCCAACCACGGGAGGGTCGCAGACTGGAACCATCCCTGCAAAGGGATGAGGGCGTCCCAGTCCACCAGAGGAGAGTCCACAAACGGCTTCAGCGCGAACTGAAGCGGACGTTTGTGGACCCGGCCCAGTGAAACCAGAAGAGCCATAGACTCCATCTGCCCCAAGATGGAGGCGAGCGAGCGGATGGAAGCCATCAGGAGAGGTAAAGTGGAGCGAATCTGGGCTTGGAGCTTGTCCACCCTTCTCTGAGAAGGCTGGACAGTCCAAGCGACCGTGTCGAAAGACATCCCCAGATAAGTGAATGTCTGTGACGGGGTCAGCTCCGACTTTACCCGGTTGATCGAGAACCCCAACGAGTTGGATTCTCGAAGAACCGTCAGGGTATCCTGCGAACAGCCGCTCTGGGACTGGTTCATGATGAGCCAGTCGTCCAGATAAGCCCGCAGACGGATACCCTGGGACCTCACCAGTGCACAGACCTGTCTCACCACCATGGTGAAAATCCATGGTGCGAGAGACAGCCCGAAAGGGAGTGCGCGAAACTGGTAGATCTGATCTCCCCACCGGAAACGAAGCCATTTCCGGTCGGCCGGATGCATAAGAATGTGAAAGTATGCGTCCGTGAGATCGATCGAGGTCACCCAGTCTCCTGGGCGGAGAGAGTCTCGGACAGAGGCTGGCGTCTCCATCTTGAATTTTATCTCCCTCAAGAAAGTATTGAGGAGAGATAAATCCAACACGGGACGCCATCCTCCTGATGCTTTGGGAACAGCGAACAGACGCCCGTAAAATCCCAGGGAGCTGTGGACCCGAACTCTCTCCACCGCGCCCTTCTGCTCCAGGGAGGCAATTTCCGACTGCAAGACGGAACGTGCTTCCTGCGAGAAGGGGGGCTTGAACCGCGGAGGCACTCGGGTAAGAGGCGCCTTTTCCTCCCGCCAGAGTAGACGGAAGCCCGATCTCACCACTCCCACAATCCATTGGCTGTCTACTACCGACATCCAACGAGAAAGTGCCCGGGAGGGGCCTCCCGCCATCACCAAGGTGGAGGGCGGGAGGGAGGTGAGATCGGGAGCGCTTCATTGGGGGTGTGGCTTACTTCCAGAGCCGCCACGCCCCCTCCCCGATGCCGTCCTCTTCTTCCCACCACGAGCGGCCGGCGGAGCCTGCCGCTTCTGAGCTGGCTTGGGGTTAGACGATGTCTGAGCCTGCTTCTGTTTAGAAGGCTGAGACTGTTTCACCCCCTTCAGAGTGTAGTCAAGGAACTGACTGTCCTTGTTTGACTGAATCTCCTTCTGTCTGGCATCCAGTGCCAGCGGACAGAAGAGAGACTCCTCTGAGACCGGGGAGACTCTCAAGGTCTCCCTAGTAGCCAGTTCCGTGAATTGGGACTGCGAGAGGAAGAGATCCCTCCTGCAGAGTACCGCTTGGGTGTACTGCAGGGAGGAAAGACGCAATTGTTCCTCATTGACCTTGGCCAATGCGGTCAAAAGCGCAGAGACATCGTCCGCATTCTGTTCTTCACTGAGAGTGAAAGGAACTAGCGAATCGGTCAATGCCCGAGACAGAGCCCGAACGAGAGTCTCCGCAATGGAGGACAGTTCGATCTGCCGACGTCCAACCTCCTCAGCAGAGAGGAGGGAAGCCTCGGAAACCGGCAAAACCGAATCACGCTTGATCGGTTTAGTCAGAAGAGGCAGCAATTCCCGGGAAACCGGAAGGGTAGCCCTAGGGAGAGCAAAAGACGCCAGCCAATTCTGGCTCTGATTGGGCATGCCAAGCTTCCTATTGACCGTAGGCACGAAGGAAGAGGCTTGGGCAGCTGAAGCCACCCACTGCTGAGCTGCTTCCGGAACTGGACCAAAAGGAAGCAGTAACGGAACAGGCACTGGCCGAATACCACTCCCCGCATGTGCTGGACGAACCAGTGAATGCGAAAGTTGGTAAGCCACTGACGGAGACTCGGCGAACCGGAAGGAAGAAACATCCTCCTGTGCCGGCCGGAAGTCCGCCATGGCAGAAGGAACGAATGATGCGGAAGAGTCCGCAGCCACCACCCCTTCAGGAAAATAACGAGACGTTACTTCCGCCGCGACGTCAAGAACAGACTTGAGCTTCGACGGAAACACGCCCCGCGACTCCTCGCTGACCACTGATGGAGCATCAGAATAGTCACACGTGGAACCATGACCGAAGTCACCAGTTCCGGAAGCAGAAGCATGCCCTGGCAAACCGGAAACCGGAAAAGCCTGAGCACTAACGTCATCCTGCTGCCCAAAACCTTGTGAAGGTAAAGGGTAAGCAGGACGACCATCCGCAAAAACCGGAGCTGGATGAGCTGACGTCACTCCCCCGACTGAGTGGAGTGATGCCTGCTCAGGCCTAGTTGCTTGAAAGCCGGAAGGCGCACGCTGTAATCCACTATCTGGTATCCGGAAGGAACCACCAGAAGAGGAAGAAGCGTTTCCGGCCGAAACCGGAAGTGTAGTCAACGGAACCGCAAAATGCGGAAGTGAAGACTGCACTGGTTGACTTCGCGATCCGGAAGGACCGGAAGTCAGTGAATACTCCATCCTGCCGCGACCGCCGTAGCGTGCCGGAGCGGACGGATCATCACTTCCGGCAAGTGCCGGAAATGCGGCAGTCGAAACCGACTGCCGCCGCTGTTCGAACAAGTCCGGGGCCTCGTAGGTTATCGCCGGAAATGAAAGATCAGCAAGGTATCGGTCGTGACCCGATGCGAAAGAGCTGTCCCCCGAAGGAGAACGTCCAGGCGCCTCACGAGGGCTATCGGACCAGCTCTGCTTACCAACCGACGCTGAAGAGGGAGGACGCTGCTCCAAGCCGGAAGTGGAGGCCAAAGACACGGAAGCCAATGCCCGGACGTCACTGCCAGATGCCGGAAACGCCGAACTGCTGGCGACGGAACGCTGAAATTCTGCCTGCACCAAGCTGCGGATTTCTGGAACCAGTGACTTTAACAGAGAGGAAACCAACGCACCTTGTCCAGGTGCTAACAAAGAAGACGGAGTCTCCGAAGTAGAGACAGGTGCAGAAGTAACAGTAGCGCTAGGCGCCGCAAAAGAAGCAGAAGTAGTAACAGCGCTAGGCGCCGAAATTGGTACAGCCAACAAAGTGTTACGTTCTTGGTCTGTAACAAGTAACGTTGCTTTGGAAGAGGAAGACTTAGGCTTAATTTTCCCCTTGGGGTCCGACTTGCCACGGCGCTTGTCTGAATCAGACATGTTGACAACAACACGTGGCAACGCGAAAAAATTTACTGAAACATAAGTCTAAACGACTGGAAAATTCAGTAAACACACGCACAAATGCGTTAACAAAATACTATAGCTAAACTTGCCCCACAAGCAGAGGCACGGAGAGCTACAAACAAAGTCACACGAGCTAGAAAACTAACTCACACAACAAAATGGCGACACGCAAGACACTGACACAAACGTCAACAACACGTGGCAAAGTAAAAAGATTTACTGAAACGTAAGTCAAAACGACTGAAAACACAGTAAACACAGACGCTTACGCGTCAACAAAATACTAAAGCTACACTTGCCCAAACAGAAAGAGGGCACGCAGAGCTACTAGCAAAGTCACACGAGTTAGCTAACTAACTCACACAACAAAATGGCGAAACACGCAAGTCACTGACACACAAGTCCGTAAAAAACGGACAACGTACAGTAACGAAACAGCGCAAACAACCAACAACAAACGGGAACGAGCTCACCAAACTGTAGGCAAGGCGAGCAGACAAGCTGGGTAACGTGGCCGGCGGGTGTCACTCAAACACACAAGGTCAGCCACAGAGCGTCAAAAAGTGAACCGTCCTCTCCGAGGTGAAAAAGACGTATGATAAGAGGCACGTGTTCCTAGAGGAAGTGACGTGGCGTACATCCGTATGGGAGGTAACTCCCGGTGTACTGGCCCATTACCAAAGCTACTTTCACTTTCGTTTTGGTGATGGGGTTGCTTCCCTTTAAATTTTTTAGCCGGGTAAGCGTTTTTCAGTGATAAGCATCTCAGGTGACTCAATGCTAATGTGATTCGGAGTAAGAATATGATATTTAATTTGAGATTACAAGTCTCAAATTGAATTGGATGTTCACAACCAATGTGAAAGAAATGTTCATTGTCTGACCAATATTTCAACATAAATTTCAAGGTGTACAGTTTTATATTTTCTTGTTAAAAATACCTGTGAAAGAGCTAGCATACCCCTTCAGCCGCCATGTTTGGCCCAGTATCATGCACCTCCACATATCGGTGTGGATCCTTTGGGGTGGTCATTGTAAGCAAGTGGTGGTTATCGAGAGGCGGTCCCCAGGCAGATTCAACTGCAGTTGAAATATCCAAACATGTATCTGTTCTCATTCTCGGCATAGGAGAAATTACCCACATGATCAATCTGTCACACTTCTCAAACAACCAGTCAATTGTCTCTTGCTTTATTTGCCTGTGAATTTCCATTTTGTCTAGGGCAATAACAGAGGTTTAAAATATTCCCCACATAATTTTACCACACCCTATTGTTATTCTATGCTCTGTACATTCTGGTAAGATTTCAAAATCAATCATTTATGAAGATAATAACACTGTTCACTTTCAACATATATGCACTAGTACATTTGTTTCAGCACATTATACTGTAATAGTATTGCATCTAAAGATGTCAAGAGATGCAAAAGTAATGCACATTCGTGAAAAGCACACTCTAAAAGTAGTTCATCTTTGCAACTTCCTGAAATTCAACTGTTAATGGCAAAAGTCCATGACAAGTGAATCCTGAGAAAGTAAAATTCTAGTCCTCAGACTGCAAAGATTTTCTTCCTTAAAGATTTACAAATCAACACTGGTCACTTTGTTAGGAAGATCCTCACTGTTCACAACCAGTCGTCCGTGAGACTTTATGGCATCCTGCAAAATACAATGCAGTCTTTATAATATAGACATAAGGTGGCACCAAAACATTCCACCAAACACTCCCAACTGACTGGGAACCTCTTCTTATAATGAACAACTTTAATTAGGCACTGACTTTGTTTCTGACGACGAAACTGTTTCATGACACACGACTCTCAATGTCTTGTGGATGAGAGCTGGCCAAAGTGACACAAAGTCTTCAAACTATATGCAACATAAGCATTGCGTCTTCCAAGTTACAGTGCTGAATCAAACTTTGAAATGTTTAGAACAGAAAAATAAATTGCACTATAGATGATGCACAGAACAATATAAAACGGTCGTATTTCTCACCACGTCATTGCTACAGCAGGTATAAAATCCTACCTAGTGTTAAGAAAATCATGGAAATCTCCTAATGTCTTAAATAAGACATTCTGATTTAAATTTGTTCTGTAAATGTTGTAATGTTTGCACCAACAACTGATTCCGTTCATCCACCGGATGTTTCCGTTCATCCGCAGGATGTGTCCGTTCATACAGCCCCATTTTCGTCACTTGCTTCGGGAAAAACGTTGTGGTAAGTCGTGTGGGCAGCGCGCTTGTGTGATATTGAAAGAATAAGGTAGCGAAATGGTTGGGCTATGTGTACGATAAGTACCAAGGTGCTAGTGAATCCTAATAATAACACACGCGGGCCGAACGTGGCAAAATTGCCTGATTTTTTAACATTTTCTTGTTTTTCTCGCTCTGTTATCGAATCTGACCCTTGATTTGCACATGATCACCCAAACCATTGCCTGTTACGACATTTCGCTTGAACAGAAGTTTATAGAAACCCATGGCTTTTGTACAATCACTTGTCTTTTGAAAACATACAGATTCCGTTCATACCCCATGTTTCCGTTCGTACAAAAGTGCATGTTTCCCTTCGTACGAAAAGCGTTTCCGTTCATACACATTCGTTAGATCAGAGTGAAACAGGCCCCCACTACAAGTTCTGTGTATTCCAATCGTTTTCAAATAGCACAAAGTACGAATGCGTGTGATATTGGACCTATGTGAACCATAAGACGAATTGAATTTGCAAAAAACAGTTTTGTGTCCGTTCGTACTGATTTTGACGGGAAAATGTGTCTGTTCGTACCACTTTCATCAAATTGTTTCCCTTCGTACCCTTTTCAGTAATGTGTTCAGTGACGGAGCTTTCTGTGTGTTTTGATAAGAACGAAGATTGATTTGTGCAGTTGTGCTTGCTTTGCAGCACTGCAACTAAGACTGAACTAAGTAACATGTACATTTGTATGTTACTCCTATCATGCCATTTGCTTCACCTGTGATAATCATGAGCAGAATTTAGACAAATCAAGAAAAAACATTATCCAGGCTCTATCAGTCCTTTTTACATTTAGTCAAGTTTTGACTTAATGTTTGAACATAAATGGGGAATCGAAAGGAGGATCGTGGTTTATGATGTATGTGTGTGTGTGTGTGTGTGTGTGTGTGTGTGTGTGTGTGTGTGTGTGTGTGTGTGTGTGTGTGTGTGTGTGTGTGTGTGTGCGTGCGTGCGTGTAGAGCGAAACTACTGGACCGATCTTTATGAAATTTTACATGAGAGTTCCTGGGATTGATATCCCCGGACGTGTTTTTCTTTTTTTCGATAAATATTTTTGATGACGTCATATCCGGCTTTTTGTAAAAGTTGAGGCGGCACTGTCACACCCTCATTTTTCAATCAAATTGATTGAAATTTTGGCCAAGCAATCTTCGACGAAGGCCGGACTTCGGTATTGCATTTCAGATTGGTGGCTTAAAAATTAATTAATGACTTTGGTCATTAAAAATCTGAAAATTGTAAAAAAAAATTTTTTTTATAAAACGATCTAAATTTACGTTCATCTTATTCCTCATCATTTTCTCATTCTAAAAACATATAAATATGTTATATTTGGATTAAAAACAAGCTCTGAAAATTAAAAATATACAAATTATTATCAAAATTAAATTGTCGAAATCAAATTAAAAACACTTTCATCTTATTCCTTGTCGGTTCCTGATTCCAAAAACATATAGATATGATATGTTTGGATTAAAAACACGCTCAGAAAGTTAAAACGAAGATGGTACAGAAAAGCGTGCTATCCTTCTCAGCGCTACTACTACCCCGCTCTTCTTGTCAATTTCACTGCCTTTGTCATGAGCGGTGGACTGACGATGCTACGAGTATACGGTCTTGCTGAAAAATTGCATTGCCTTCAGTTTCATTCTGACAGCTTGACTAAATGTTGTATTTTCGCCTTACGCGACTTGTTTTATAAATGTCTTTGATGACGTCATATCCAACTTTTTGTAAAAGTTGAGGCCGCACTGTCACACCCTCATTTTTTTATCAAATTGATTTTAAAACTTTAGCCAGGCAACCCCCGTACTATGGGATTGCATTTCAGCTTCAAAGCTTAAAAAATGATAAAAAAAAGTTTGGTCATTAAAAATCTGAAAATGCTAAAAGACTGAATGTCTAGGTTTAGCTTGCAGAAAGCATATTTTGAACAGGTTTCACATAAGTTTAGATCTTTGAAATGACATTGTGTAAGGAAACTGGAAGAAGACACACTTATCAAAATGTTTGCTCTTCAGTAAGATTTTAAACAGGGATGGTATTGCACCAGAAAAGCCACAGTCGCGTGTTGTTGCACTCATGAACAACATGCATTATGGGTTATACATAAGTCGAATTAGGGATATTAAAATGCTAATTGCACAAGCTTTCTACCAAAAATCACAAACGTCATGAAAAGCGTACGAAGGGAAACAATTTGATGAAAGTGGTACGAACAGACACATTTTCCCGTCAAAATCAGTACGAACGGACACAAAACTGTTTTTTGCAAATTCAATTCATCTTATGGTTCACATAGGTCTAATATCACACGCATTCGTACTTTGTGCTATTTGAAGACGATTGGAATACACAGAACTTGTAGTGGGGGCCTGTTTCACTCTGATCTAACGAATGTGTATGAACGGAAACGCTTTTCGTACTAAGGGAAACATGCACTTTTGTACGAACGGAAACATGGGGTATGAACGGAATCTGTATGTTTTCAAAAGACAAGTGATTGTACAAAAGCCATGGGTTTCTATAAACTTCTGTTCAAGCGAAATGTCGTAACAGGCAATGGTTTTGGTGATCATGTGCAAATCAGGGGTCAGATTCGATAACAGAGCGAGAAAAACAAGAAAATGTTAAAAAATCAGGCAATTTTGCCAAGTTCGGCCCGCGTGTGTTATTATTAGGATTCACTAGCACCTTGGTACTTATCGTACACATAGCCCAACCATTTCGCTACCTTATTCTTTCAATATCACACAAGCGCGCTGCCCACACGACTTACTACAACGTTTTTCCCGAAGCAAGTGACAAAAATGGGGCTGTATGAACGGACACATCCTGCGGATGAACGGAAACATCCGGTGGATGAACGGAATCAGTTGACACACCGTGAACAAGAAAATCTGTTGCCTGGGCTGTTCTGTGGATGAGCTGGTTTCATGCTGTAAAAAGGCAAAAGGCTCAAAGACTACCAACCTTCTGTGCACTTAGTCTCTTCATCTCTTCCCTTAATCGATCCAAAATGGCTTGGTTTGGCCGATGACGCTTGACCTCATTGACCTCCTTCTTCTGGAGAATAGAACAAACAATAGCTATCAAATTAAGAAAATATATTTCCTGCATTTCCATGCAATTTTCTCAAAACAAAACTGATCTTCGCACATATCTGTGACATCCTTTAATACCAAAATGCAGCTATCATTCTACCTCAAGCAATATTTCATTTTTCATTTCTTGCATTTTTTATATACAGAGTATGAAACCCCAGCCATGAAGTTTATTCTTACCTGCTATTGTAAGGTCATTCTTTGGTTCGAAAACACCCCGAATCATTCCTTTCCAGTTTATTTATCTGTTCATCAAACTTATCTATATTCTTTGAGTGGTCTGACAACCATAAAAGCCAAAGTTACTTTAATGTCCTGCTCTTTCACTGTTCATGGCATTACTTTTTTTGCCATGGTCAAGTTTTAAGGGTCAGAATTATCTTCTTAAAATCATCAATAATAACTGTTAGCTACTTCTGACCATACAAGTACCTCTCACATTGTGAAAATGGTGCAAAACTGAATTGGGGAAGGGAATACTAAACACATGATGCTTGAAAAGACAGTGAGTGCTCAATAGACAAGAATGAAATTAAACTGATAATGGACAAAAACGTTTAACCAAAACATACCTCCCAAAAAGCTTTGTTTTGTCATTTATGGTAAAAGTTTATAAGTTGGCAGCCACTGTTAATGGCTGATTCATGACTAACCTGAAAGGTCTCAAATGGCTGATTCATGACTAACCTGAAAGGTCTCAAGTCCTAAGGCTAAGGGTTAGGATTATATTCTTAAAATCATCAACAATAACTCTCAGATCATTTTGGCCACATAAGTACCTCTCACATTTTGAAAATGGTGCAAGACTGAATTGAGGCAAGAAATACAAAGCACATGGTGCTTGAATAAGAGAATGAGTGCTCAATAGACCATGTTCCGAAATAACTTAAATTTTTTTAAGTGGTGTGGGATGAGCCCCTTTGTCACCCAAGCGTTTTAACTTGCAACGAGCAAATAGCTCGCTACTGGCTAGCTTTAACTTTTCATTGTGACTATCAAATATGTCTGATGTGCTTAAAATAATACTAATTGGAGTTCAGGATTTGTTGCAGCAATGATTGCTGGCCTGCAGTGATGGCTGACAACGTGTTTGGACCGAGGCCACGGGGTTTGGTCATGTGAATTTAGGAAAACACACGTGCTTAGTGATCACTGCCAGTGATCAGCAAACAATCGGTGGTGATTAGTGGCTGCAATGTGCATATTTTTGAAAGAAAAGGGTACCTCTTGACCACACACTGCATAAAATACACAACAGAGTTGGTTGTTTGTTGTGATGATAGGTTAAAGCTGGTCAGTATCGAGTTAATTAAAGCCCCACTCCGCCTAACATGAGGTTTACAGAACGATGACATCTTTCACTAAAACAGCAATAATTAACTTATGGGACACACTCACAATAGCATTCAACAACATTAAATGACACGTACAGATCTCTTGAATTGCTATTCAGCGCGCGTAAACCACACACCAGTTCTCGTGGTTATTTCAACCCCCTAGCCATCCATGTGACCCACTTTTTCATACATCATCAATTGAGTGGTTTGCACTTTCAATCTTACTCTATATCTGCAAAAGCATGTTATTGTGCACCTCTAAATCTAAAATACAACAAAAGACTGATAGTGACACAAAACAGAGTGACGGCGTCTTCAAAGAAACTGTAGCGGTTTGCGGAAAATTTGTCTGGTAAGATGCAGCTACTTTGATGTGATAGTCGCCCTGTTGCGGAAGTACGTTTGTATGCGCGCAATACTCAATCTACACAGGCACAGCAACAAACAGTATAAAATGTTTGAAATCTCAGTCGACCAGCATCTTAAAAAGGGGAAAGTTGTATCGTTTTCAGTAGCCTACTTCCCCGTCATCAACTGAAAAGAGCTGCAATTTACACGCACTAGTCATCTCACTCATGTTAATGTTTTTGTACTGTATGTAAAAGCTCGGGGAGCTCTGTGATCAGAAACAGATGGTTTACGGGAGGCGGAGGGTGGCTTTAAAGAATACAGAATAATTTTGATTAAAAAAATGTTTTGGTACTGCATTATGTCTATATCATAAAGACTGCATTATGTTTTGCAGGATGCCATAAAGTCTCACAGACAATTGGTTGTGAAAAGTGAGGATCTACAGTGAGAAAGGATTTCCTTGTGGATCTACAATTTCAATAAATGTTGAATTTGGTCACATGCAAACACACTGAAAGTGGCACCATGAGGCATACCTTAGCACACTGCCCTCTATCAGCTGTGTTTCCATACAGTCGCAACAACGATCCCCAGCTTGGAACGTGAGGATGTAGTTTCTGCAACCAAACAAATGCTGCGCTTAAGCACAAAGCCTATACAAAGGATTTCTCAGTCTTATTGAGTCTTATTCATAAATTGCCATTTTCATGAGACAGGTCATACAAATGTAGTCGCCAAACGCTGACGACAACAATCAAGCAAAATTTGAAGACTAGGGAATACAGTGATTCATCATAAGTAAAACAGGAGTTACCTCTTCACCTCTTATGAGCACATATATCATTATACAATTTAATTCATCAAACATTCAGTCTTTTCACAAGAATAACTTTCAGATTAGTTATTTCCACATGAATACTCTTTGAAAAAAGTATCACACAACATTATTGTTCAGAAGTTCAGTCTTTGCGCGAGGATACCTTTCAGCATAAGCATTTGTGTCTGGCAGATTGACTGACTAATTTTACCTGTAGTATAGCCTGTGCTGCTCTTTGCTTGCCACTCCGCTTACTTTTTGCAACCACCTTCAATGAAAAAATGCAGGTATCTTGATGTTATCAAGTGATCTTGATTTATTATACCAATCACACAAAACACAGGCACATATATACTTGTAACAAATCACAAACAAACTTTGAAGTAATTGAAAACATGGATCAAGTATGCAGGGATATGAAAAGAACCGGGAAGACAGACAGAGACAAGCACAAGGTGGATTATATAAAAGGTATAATACATTTTCAAAGACTTTTATAGATGAGTTTAAATGATTATTGAGCAGACGACACAAATATACAAGGCTGCAAACTAAAGTTGATGATAGGGTGTACACATTTTGATCCCAACTTGATCCATCTTTCTTTCTTTATTTGGTGTTTAACGTCGTTTTCAACCGTTCAAGGTTATATCGCGACGGACTTGATCCATCTTTCTTTTCTTTCTTTATTTGGTGTTTAACGTCGTTTTCAACCACGAAGGTTATATCGCGACGGCTTGATCCATCAAGCTGATGCCATATAACAATGAGTAAAAGGCAAGACCAATAAAGCAAGTATACTTCTTCAAAGTGTTAAAAAATAAAAAGGTATGCTAAATAGATGATACACACAGAAATCAATATTTTGCTGCCTTCATCTTCAAAGAAATATCTGTTAATATTAACCAACCATTTTTTACAAGCTAAACTCTGAAAATGTCAGGAAAAAAGTGCCAGCCGGTCACAATTCTTCTTGTTGTAACTACAGTTGACAGTTTCACCATTTAAAAGACAGTTTCCACAGTGCTCTTGTGACTAGTTTGACTGATTGAGTAACAGTTTTTGTGATGACTCTTCTAGAATTTTAGGTTCAGTTTACAAAAGCACACTAAGAGTGCCAAAAGCTGCTGCAATATCAAAGTAACCTGTGAGACCTGATAGTATCATCTAAAGCTATGGTGGGGGGCATTGCCCCAACTTTGACACTCTTGGCTCACCACTGTTTGGGCCTCAGCTTATGGTGGACTGGGCTGATGGTCGGCCATCTTGTCCACAATGCTACTTATACAGAAAAATAACTATTCAACATGTCATATTTTTAAACATATATTGGTGTGTACTGTGGATCCACTGCAGTAAATCATGTACATGCTATTCCTCACCGTCGCTTTGTGTTTGCCAACTGTTATGGTGAATTCACAGTTCTGATGTTTGAGTGGCTTCATGTCCAAGAGGCAGTCTGTGTCCCCCATGCCATAGTTTCTGTGCAATTGGAAAATGTCAAAATGAATAGACCTTTCAAAACATCGTGTCACACTGGAACATGCTACAATCACATTTACTGATATGCATCTGCAAGAGAAAGTATCGTAGCACATGTCTGGATGGTTGTTTTCTGTTTAAAATGAGTACACCTTATAACAACAAATACAAATCTTAAAGAAAACCATCAGATAATTGACTGAACATTTAAATTTAAATTGAAACTAGTATGGTGTGATATGAAAAAGAGATCGATGCTCTGCAAAGACGGCGTAACCACTCTTTGTAGTTGTTATTTCCTTTTCTATTCTTTTTTTTGTTTTTGTTTTTTTTGTTCACAGTATTTGTCTATTTCTTTCTTATAACATGTTACATGAACGTACTACCTGTTTAATAATAATACAGTCAAATAATAATTCTTTCTTTCTTTATTTGGTGTTTAACGTCGTTTTCAACCATGAAGGTTATATCGCGACAGGGGAAGATGGGATAGAGCCACTTGTCAATTGTTTCTTGTTCACAAAAGCACTAATCAAAAATTTGCTCCAGGGGCTTGCAACGTAGTACAATATATTACCTTACTGGGAGAATGCAAGTTTCCAGTACAAAGGACTTAACATTTCTTACATACTGCTTGACTAAAATCTTTACAAACATTGACTATATTCTATACAAGAAACACTTAACAAGGGTAAAAGGAGAAACAGAACCGTTAGTCGCCTCTTACGACATGCTGGGTAGCATCGGGTAAATTCTTTCTCGTCCCAACCAATATGGGACTCCCCCTAACCCACGGGGGGTGACATATTAACTACACACTCGAAACTCAGCAGCGAGAGAGAAGCGTCGGTGTCAGAATTATCCTACAAGTTTGATGGTCTTCAACACGTTTAAATACTTCACTGTATATCAATGTGCCATGCTGCTTGCCGGTAGGGCTTAAAAGGAACTACATGGACAGACCACCTTCTCCCTGTATACATGCTGGCTGACAGTCGGGGCGTCAAGGTTTCTCCGCTGTGCGTTTTCACCGCATAAGGATTCAGCGCGAGAGGAGGATGACGGTATTTCTGTGACGAACAGAAGTCATTCGAAAGGAAGCGGATTCGCTTAAAAGAGAGCTACCTACATAAGGCTGTTGAGGTAATAAATCATTATTTAACGCTGTTGACGAGTCTGTGTTTGTGGAATGAAATACTCTCTGTTGTTCTTTCCAGGTAGCGCATAATTTGCTCTTTGTGACGCTAAAGTACTAATCTGTATATGGTTTTTGCAGATATGGAGAGAAGGAAGGAAAATAGCTGATTTGTTGTTGTAAAAGTCCGTTTGTGCAGGCCCACGTGCTCGATGAAACATGTCAGGGTGACATGTTTAAAGGTGGTGTGTGAGGGGAAGCATGACATGTTTAGTGCACCAATGCTTTTTGTTGCAGCCTTCTGTTACTGCCAACGTATTCTATTACGTGCTACGCTGGGATGCTGTAACCAGGTCGTCCGCGGCATTGCTGTAACCTGCTAACCTGCTATACTGGTGATTTGCTGTCGCTGTCGCCGTCCTACCAGCTACACCTCTACTTTTCTGGTAGACTACGGGAGGACCTTCAGCGACTGAGTGAGGCGCCTG
The DNA here is from genome assembly GCF_037325665.1 of Littorina saxatilis. Classification (NCBI taxonomy): domain Eukaryota; kingdom Metazoa; phylum Mollusca; class Gastropoda; order Littorinimorpha; family Littorinidae; genus Littorina; species Littorina saxatilis. The sequence goes on from NC_090253.1 coordinate 34,949,489, forward strand.
ATGTCTCCACTGTTCCCTGCTTCGTTGCCACGCTAACCGGCACTACATTCAACGGAGCAGTTGTGGAGACTACAGACTAATTACGGGCCGCCCACTCAGTGGCAAAAAGCTAAGTTGCACCATGTCTTTTGCACCCTTACCACCAAGTCATCTGTATTATTTGTGATTATACTCGAGTGGTGACGACGTGGGGTGTGTGACACCTGCATATAACCAGCACTTTAAGGCAGACAGCTATATTTCCTAACTATACACGGGATCAGCGTGTTATTATTATTTCCTGTACTTTAACTGGCATTTTTGTCAGTGACCACATGTTTTACGTTTAGAACGTAAAAAGAACATCTTTTGGAGTGAAGTCTCGAGGGAGGTGGCGTGATATTACATAAACAGGCATCTGAAACTTATACTTTTGTTGATTCTATCTATTTGTATGACTGCGACAGTGGATCGTGGTGTGGTTAGTTAGTTAGAAGTAACTAACCGTTCATAATCACCTTAGTGTGATATTGAAACGTGACATCCTTCATAATTAATTTCCAAAATGTTGCTGGTGTTTGTCGAAAATTTGACTCCCAATACATTAAAAATCCCAGGGTCCCAACAAAAGTTCATATCCCTCATATATCTTTCTTGTGAATTTCGCTTTCTTCCGATCCAGACAATTTGAGCTTTTTCATTATTTATCTTTTATCCGGAAAATTTAGAAAATCTCTGTAAAGTTTTAACACATTCAACAAACGATTCTTTACTGCCATCCAAATAAAGAGTTGTATCGTCCGCAAACTGAGACAATAACACTTCCTCGTTATTCAATTTCAATCCTTTTATCACAGAATTATTACGTAACATTAATGACAATATCTCGGAACATATTAAATACAAATATGGTGAGAGGCTATCGCCTCTTCTTATATTAAACCAACCAGAATATTGGCCATTTACTGTAACACATGTCTGTATATCCTGATAAAAAACTTGTACCCACTGTTTTACATCATTTCTTTTCTATTCTTTAACCAGAATCATTATGCAAGTATTCCACATACATGTATACATAATTTTCATCTTGTGATTTGTTTAATAATCAGTTCAGAGATGTTGAAAAGACAATCTCCTAAGTAGGCGGTCTTTGTGTGCAGGCAGGCAAGTCTTTATCCAGTGTAACAAATGAAGTATGAATTATGGTGTGAAATACCACTGACAAATTATTTCCACAAAATGTCCATTAGTTACATACCATCACACAATATCAATACTACAAGGAGCAAGCAGAATATATGTGTTTCTCTTTATTCCTACAGCATCACAGAGAATATAACTATTAGGAGAATCAGAAACAGCAAGAACAAATTCCTTTTGAAATGCTGAATTAACTTTTCTTTACTCTATCTCTTGAACCCTTTAACATGTGAAATAGCCATTGGTACAGATGAAAGAAACACAGTACTGTTAGGGAGTTCTTCCATATTTTGAAGACAAGGGAAATAGATGAAGACAACCAGTTCAGTTTAGACATACATCAGACATCACAAACAAGGTCTGGACAGACATCACAAATTCTCCACCACAAAGATGCCACACACTCACTGACCGACTGAGACATTCCCGCAGTATCTGATATGGGCTGGGTTGACCAGCTTTGTTGCCAAGTTCACTGATACGAGGGTCTTCAATCTTGATCTCGTCAAAAAACTGGAACACAACCAGACATGCAATGCCACTTTAGAGTGACTCTAAAGTTGGTATGCACAAGACCAAATCCTCATACTACTCACCCTTGTCACATGTAATATGTGGCCATTTCTGCGAAAAGGGACACTGTTGATCTAAGCCTCTGATTGGAGAAACGCGGGGTCAAAGTTAGACCAAAATGTAAACAAACTTTGCTGTGCTGACTGACGCCCACTTCAAGTTGAATTTCTAAAAAGTTCAATGAATTATCAGCGATAGCACAATGAACAGCAATTTAAAGTAATGGAAAATAGTCTTGGGATCAACATTACAAACTTCTGAAAATGTTTATGTTCATTCCTCCTCAGGAAAAACACATCGAACAGATGACGAGTTGACTGCGATCATGCCGAAAATGGCGACAGAGTGTTTTGTTGTGCTTCGAGATGCATTTTTTCGTCGCTAGTTTTGGTCAAGTTAAAACAACTTACCGGTACCTATTTTTTTTTAAATGTTTAACAATGATATAAACTTTCATCTAGAAGCACATTCAGGAAAGTGATGTAGCCAAATCATCGCACAGCCACATTTCACTAGACGGATGATGATCTATACGCATAGTTCAGGTAGATCTGACTTTCACGCGACCGTAGACTAGCACTGTATAAAGAAGCAGACGACAAACGCAGTTGCCCGATGAAGAACAGTTACTCCCCGTTTTCGTCTTTAGTTGCTTCCCTTGCTAAAGTTACTGACATTTTAGATCAGTGGTTAAGCTTACTGACTGGCACCGCTCTTTGCATAGTGGAAGGGCAAGTAACCCTTCTCAGTTGAGCACGGGATGTTCTGCTGACAGAAGTCACTTTGGGATAAGACAACGATTTTGTTGACGAGGTCAATGCTGTTGATTCAGAATAATAATTTATGTTGCACTTCGCCCGGACATTTGTGACTCCAAAGTCGAAGCAGATACTTTGATCACAATGGTGTTGTAAACGTTCATGATGACAATTACGCCTACTAGAATACAAATCGGTAAAAGACTTTTCCCAGAGCATATTGCGCGTGTGTCAGTGTGTGTGTGTGTGTGTGTGTGTGTGTGTGTGTGTGTTTGTTGTGTGAGGGTTTCTGTATGTGTGTGTGTGTGTGTGTGTGTGTGTGTGTGTGTGTGTGTGTGTGTGTGTGTGTGTGTGTGTGTGTGTGTATGTGTGTGTGTGTGTGTGTGTGTGCGTGTGTGTGAGTGTGTGTATGTGTGTGTGTGTGAGTGCGTGTGTGTGAGAGAGAGAGAGAGAGAGAGAGAGAGAGAGAGAGAGAGAGAGAGAGAGAGAGAGAGAGAGGGGTAGATAGAGAAAGAGAGAGGATAATGACGATGATGATTATTATGATGATGATTTTTATGATGATGATGATGATTTTTATGATGATGATGATGATGATGATGATGATGATGATGATGATGGTGGTGGTGGTGGTATGTGTGTAGCCTATGTGTAGTATGCTTTTAAACTCCCTTTTTTTTAACCAATGTTACTCTCTTTTTCTCAGTTTGCTCGCGTGGAACAGCAAACAAGTCCAGCAATTCATCGGACAGTGCAACAACTAAATACAGCAGTGCCCGGCCACAAAGCAGGTAAGGGGGAAAATACAGTTATATTTGTGTTTATGTGCTGTTTTCTCCAACAAAGAAGCACAAACACACACACACACACACACACATACACACACACACACACACACATTTTCAATAATATCACCATGACCAGCTTAGAAATGGCAAGTAGATAGGTACCCAAAACCAGACTTGAGCTGTGCAAATAGTAGTTAGTAAATAATATATTGATCAACTCTGTGGTTGCCTTTGTTTCAGAGAAGCAAGTCTTAATTCTACCTTGCGAATGAGGCAGCGGTACAGAGGAGGGTAGCAACTTCAGTCTTCGGCATGGTGCATCAATACTTAGGCATGCAGTTTTGTGTGTGAATGAACACCACGAATCCAATTTGAAAATTTCTTGATCGTCGACCACATCAAGTTTGACACTGACTGGCATTTCAGTTTGTTGAAAGTAAAGGGAGACGTTCGATAGCAGAGTGCAGGGATGACATTTTCAATTCAGTGAAGTGATGGACAGACTGACAGACCCACGTGTGCAAGGACACACAGCACCATGTTACTTTCTACAACTGGAAGCTGTATTTACCATGAAAACTGAACAATTAATCCTTGTTATGAAATTTAGAAGTACCACAACTTCAAGTCGACAAGCAGCAGAATCTGGTATTGTTTTCAGCAGACAGCCTCAAATAGTTTGTGTTTGTATGTGCGTGGGTAAAGAAAGAATAGAACATGGAGGGGGGAGAGGTAGTGTGAAAGAAGAAGAGATATTTGAGAAACAAATCATATGGCTGATTGTTGTTTCTTTTGCATGAGAGGAGAGAATGATAGAAAAAGACGAGAAAAGTACAAATTAGGGTAACGTTACAAAAAGGGCAATAACTCTGGAATTAAACATTATTTTGACCTAAAACCATACAAGTCATAACGGCAGATGATTGAACTTGCTATTTCCCGGCAAAAGTTTGTTTTTAAAAGTTTGGCCATTTTAAGTCATTTGGGGGGTATCTCCGAAAAAGGGTCATAACTCCGTGAATTTTTTTGTTCAAGGTCTGAAATTTTCACATCACGTTCTAAATATAACAGTCTGTCAAATAAAATCAAAAACTCAAAATCGATAAATTTGTCAACAGTGTCCCTTTTCGCAGAAATGGCCACATATATGAATCGGAGAGAAACTATGTGCCGCTAAATATATTTATTACCAATTCAGTGCCCCATATGGCCTTTTGACCAATCAGGACGGATTCTAGGTGACCCTCTAAATGTTATAACGTTCAGGCAGGGACCCTTTTTGTTTATCACGCTAAAAATTAACAAGACAAAGTAAAAATGTAATTCAACAATATCAGCGTGATTTATTCTAAAGAATGACACTTCAATTGCTGTCAGATAATACTCTCTTTATCTAAAAAATACCGAAAAGCGAGTTTTGTCGGTGGGTGCGTTACGGAACAGCAAGGCACCGCCCATCCTCTGAGTGTGCAGTGCCGACCGCTCACTTGAAATCTAAATGATCAAAGTTCGCAAAAATGAAGTGAAATTGCGTGACTCGCTTTACATCAATCTATCTTTAGGTCATTTCCCATCCGTCTGGAGTCGGTTCTTAATCTGTCGCTCTCTGTTCAACGAGAAAAAGCGAAGAAACCAAAACGCATGTTCAACATGGTTTATCTTGTGAGATTGTTGGGTGTCAAAGGCATTTGACCTGTGAATATTCATCACGTCAGGTGTGTTACTCTGATTGGCTGACTCAGGTCACGAGAATTCTTTGACTGACAGGCATAATCAGGTAGAAGCCCTCAAGTTCCCATTGCGGCTGTTCTGTCTAATTCGCGGGGTCGCTTCGAAATTTCTTTTGGTCGAATTAAACGGTAATAAAACCGTTATTTCTAATATGCTGACTGTTAGCAAATGATAACAGACATGTCTCACAAACGATATCAGCATTCGCCTAAAAGGCTCATGCTTGATATCTTTTTTCTCGACATGTCTTGTTATCATTTGCTAACAGTCAGCATATTAGAAATAACTCATAATAATATAAATATAAATATAAACACGCCCCTGAGGAAGGCCTGGCAATAGGTCGAAAATTTGGGCTGCCACTTGACATTCTTTGTTTGGCTTTTCTTTTCCTTGATTTTGTTATATATATATATATATAGAATTTAGAATGAGAGCGCCGCTAAAAAATGCCAAAATGTGCACTCAAATTGCTTGGTAATTTCAAATAGAAATTAAGAATAGATTTATATCAAAAGCGAAAATGCAGAAGAATAATGTCATGAGCAAGGGAGGTCAGCCTTTACTCTGTGTGTCTTTGCTGCTTACACACCAATTTGGTATTTTGAAAGTAGCAAGCACAATAGAGGAAAAGGAAGAGGAGACGGGCTGGGGGGGGGGGGGGGGTTAGAAATATAGAAATAGATTTGGAAAGAAGTCTTCACAGACAGCCTACTGGTAACATCAAACCCCTTTTGGAGCTGATTGCAACACTGATCGAAAGAATAACCCAGGCAAAGTCCTTGGTTAAGAGGACGTATAGTCGCGCGCAATGGCATTCTCCAAAGAGTGCTGAACCTGAAAAGGTCCATTTTTGTTATTTTGCCAAGACCGCTACCCTTAGTTTCGACCTAAGAAGGTCTCATCAGGCAGTCTCTCGGCATGAAATGGAGAAGAATTCTCAAACTCCTATGCAATAGAGAAAACCACATTTCTGTGGTAGGCTCTCTGCTTGGAAGAGAATCTTCGTTTGATCCCCCTGTGATTGTCTGTGGAAAATGTTGAGTGCTACAATCCGGTTACCGTGGCTACCACTCAGTGCCAAACATTGTACTTTTGAGTTGATCCTCCAATTTTGGAATTATTTTTGAAACACACAAACTTGAAACTTTGTGAACTTATCATCCTACATATATCAAGCTAACGTACACCAAATATTAAGTAATTTTCTCAACAAATTTAGGAGTTATTAGCATTATAGTGGGTGGAGGGTGTGGATACGCCCTAGTGTCCACGAACAGATCACCCAGCTATGGGCAAATAGCACCTTCAGGGCATCCCAACGGTGGAACAGGCGGATGAGGAAGAGAATTCCCAACAGCTGTGAAGGCGGAGGAGGATGTCCAGACCAGACTCAGTTTGTAGCCATGGCAGGCAACTAGTCTAGGAGAAGCAAACTCCAAAGTCAAAACCCTGCACCGGCAGGATATCCGGGCCTCAACGGTAAGGCAGGCGGAAGAGGAGATTTTTCTCTCCCAACGGCTGCAATGGCGGACGAAGGCACTCCAGCTATGGGGAACTAGCCGGGAAGAATGGACTCGTCAGCCCAGTAAGGCAGCTATTCTTGGGGAGGGAGCAACCCGAGTAAAAGCTTCAACCGGGGTGGGATCCTCGGAGAAACAATCCCCCTTGTGCTCCCAGGGTAGGACATATGGGCCAGGAGCTAAGGGTGGGGTAACCCCTACAGAAAACCTAGAGGGCTGAAGACGGAGGTATGGAACCTGCATGGCGCTTCTCGAACAAATCACCGTACCACGCATTATCTGCCATCATGACACTTGGATAGTGGGTGGGATTTGTTTTTTTTAGTCACCCTGTAACAAACACCCAAACAACTTTTCATACTCACAGAAAGATCCTCTGTGTTTTTCTGGAGCTGTTCATCTGTTAGGGTATTCATCTCTGGGATCAAAATCTTCAGGGTTTCCTTTGCTGCCAGATTATGCAAACACAAATAAATAAATACATAAATCAATCAATATAAAAAAGAAATGAATCAATCAAACCATTTATTATAAAATTGCAAAAAAAGTGGCCGGGATGAAACTAAGAACATAGACATGTACCTAGGGTAAAAAAAAACAAAAAAACTCCAGAATAACACAGAGGAGCTTTCTGTGAGTATGTATAGTTGTTGGTGTGTTTGTGTGAGAGAAAAAAAAGGAAAAAAAGATGAACTCTGTCACATTGCACATCAGTTTAATTAAGTAGAAGTGCAATGCCAAGGCAGTGTACTGCATACCCCCAGCGAAGGACACATCCCCTTTCTCTCTCTCTAGCTCTCTCTCTCTCTCTCACACACACACACACCCCAAGTCACACACACACCGCAAGTCACACACACGCACACACACTCTCACACGCACTCACTCACTCTCTCACACAAACTTCATACACACAAAACACACACTCATACGCACATATAGACAGACGGACACACACACCTTTACAAACAAACTCACACACACACACACACACACACATACACACAAACTTATGCACACGCACATACACACACCCACTCACTCCCTCTATCTCACACTCACACACACACACAAGTACAAACTCATTAACATGCGCACGCACACACACTAACAGTAACACTAACATGTGCACAAAATGCACACACACCGCGCAAGAGAGAAAGGCTGCAGGGAGGCATGACGTCATGATGCATAAATTGACGTCAAAGACTTTCGACGTCATCTTCTTAAGTGAGCTTAATCCATAGACTTGGAAACTATGGAATTTCTACCCGGCCAAAGCGGCCTTGAGCCAATTGATGGGACTCGCGCTGTAGAAAAGTTATTTACTATTATCATTATTATTAATATAGTGACAAGCATAGACATACTGAGTTGGAGGAGAAGAGAGGCCATCTGCAATCTTTGAAGTCTTTGCAAATGGAGTGTCTTCAGCTTCGGAGAAAAAAAACACCACATAGAAAGAAAAAAAGAAACAAGTCGCGTAAGGCGAAAATACAATATTTAGTCAAGTAGCTGTCGAACTCACAGAATGAAACTGAACGCAATGCAACGCAGCAAGACCGTATACTCGTAGTCCACCGCTCACGGCATAGGCAGTGAAATTGACAAGAAGAGCGGGGTAGTAGTTGCGCTAAGAAGGATAGCACGCTTTTCTGTACCTCTCTTTGTTTTAACTTTCTGAGCGTGTTTTTAATCCAAACATATCATATCTATATGTTTTTGGAATCAGGAACCGACAAGGAATAAGATGAAAGTGTTTTTAAATTGATTTCGAAAAAAAAATTTTGATAATAATTTTTATATATTTCTGTCATGTGAGCGTAGATGCGTTGTGCTGCCGTTACGCGCCTGACAAGTCAGGCCCAGCACATCCGACTTCAGCTTGTTTTTATATCAGAGTGTTCGCTCTCCTAGATTGATTGCTTTACCGGGCTGCCGAGTTCAATCTACCCGTTTTCTGGATGGCCGTCGCATCTTCCGCATCCATGCTGACGCCCTGAGCTGTCCAGTCTGCTGTTGTATTCGCCTTCGGTGCCAGGTTGTGGGCATATCTGTCCTGTTGCCACCTCTGCCGGATGTGTTCCCCTAGCAAGTTGGATGTGACATGGGGGTGACATGGGGGTTTCAGCTAATGGGTCCAACCCCCCAGGTTTGTCTTCAGAGTTTTCCTTCTCCTAGGAATGCTGCCTACCTTGGCTAACGAGTCGTTCCTACCCAGCGCTTGTGGAAGCAGCAGTAACATGGAGTATCCTCGTCCGCCCAGCCAGCCGTTGGGAGCAAGCTCCTCGTCCGCCTGTCTGACCGTTGGGATGGGTGACTAGACGTCCTCTTCCGCCTTCGCTGCCGTTGGGAGTTCACTCTCCTCTTCCGCCAGTTCCTCCGTTGGGATGTCTAGTCTTGGTATTTCACCCATACCTGGGGATTTGTTTCATGGGCACCAGGGCGTATCCACACACGGGTGGGCCTGCGTACCGCACGTACGGAGAAAATCTCCTCCGCGCCCTTTCATTTTAGCCTGGGAGCATAGGGCTCCCAGTTTCCACCCAACGCCTTTTATATATTTAATTTTCAGAGCTTGTTTTTAATCCGAATATAACATATTTATATGTTTTTGGAATCAGCAAATGATGGAGAATAAGATAAACGTAAATTGGGATCGTTTTATAAATTTTTATTTTTTTTTACAATTTTCAGATTTTTAATGACCAAAGTCATTAATTAATTTTTAAGCCACCAAGCTGAAATGCAATACCGAACCCCGGGCTTCGTCGAAGATTACTTGACCAAAATTTCAACCAATTTGGTTGAAAAATGAGGGCGTGACAGTGCCGCCTCAACTTTCACGAAAAGCCGGATATGACGTCATCAAAGACATTTATCAAAAAAATGAAAAAAACGTTCGGGGATTTCATACCCAGGAACTCTCATGTCAAATTTCATAAAGATCGGTCCAGTAGTTTAGTCTGAATCGCTCTACACACACACACACACACACACACGCACACACATACACCATACCCTCGTTTCGATCCCCCCTCGATGTTAAAATATTTAGTCAAAACTTGACTAAATATAAAAAGGATCAAAGAAAAGCTAAAGCTGAGGAGGGTTACCTGCTTCACTCTTGGCGAGCTTTTTGCTGATGGCACAACCAGTGCCGTACTCCATCTCATTTATCATCACAGTTGCGCTGTAAGGGGTTTTGGAGTTTTCTAGAAAAAACAAAAAGAAAAAGATAATAGCAATGTTGTTCATGGTTATAAAATTATTGTCCTTTGAGAATGTCCATGTGGAATTGGAGGTATATTCAGAATGTGTTTAGATCTATAAATGCACACACACATAAAATGAACTATTCTGCATGCTTGAAGTACAGCCCAGTGTACACTGCACGCATCAACTGATCCAATGAACTAGGAGCAGAACAAATAATACCGCTGAGTCTGTTCTACTTCAATTCTAATCCTGTCTCATAATTGGTCCATTTGTCAACTCTATTTGCTTTCTGGTTTTAATTTAAAGGGATACACCTGGCCAAAAAAATTCCCAATAGCTACACAGTTCGGTCTCGGGTTTGAAATAATGAGATCCCACACAAGGCTTCTCATAAAATTGGTGTTCAATTATTCAAATTGTAAACATCGCGTTCCTTTAGTTTTTGCAGACAATAAATTCTCCGTGTTCTCCGTCTTCATGTTTGTCACCCTGGACTGCAACTTGCTGGCATATGATAGATTACAGGTAAAATCCACTGAAAAAATATGACAACGAACTGAGTCAGGACTCCAATACTGAAAAGTAAGTATGTTTTCTCGATCTTTTCTCAATCTTAACAATGAAAGTAGACAACATGCAGACTTGGGTCATATTTTGAGCTTCAAATCTCTAACTTCAAAACATCAGAGAAATTGATAATTGTTCATGGTTATTTTACCCAACAATGACCCCGCTTTAACTTTGAAATTCAACTAGGGTTAACCAAGCTTGCGCAGTGTGCGCAGGTCTAGATTAAAAAAAAAATCCCCCAAAATTATAACTTACGTTTTTTATGCCTGAAATTGACCCCTAGCATCCAGAAAATCCAGGAAAAGCTCAAAGCTAATTTAGTTCGTCTACAGCCGGCTAGGCCTAACCCTTCTTATTTCAAAGAGTAAGACTCTCCCGATAACTCAGGTGAATCAAAAAGTGACATGACCTCCGAGTTTATGCAAATCTTACCGAGTTCTTTAAAGACATAGAAAGGCTGGACCTTCATTGTGTGTTGAACATATTCATGAAGAATGCATACATAGGACTTCCCTGAAGGATTCAGGAAAAATTCTGCAAACAAAAGAACAAAAGGATTAGCAGAAGATTAAACAAATCTATTCAAGGATTTTGGTACTATCATACAGACTGGCCATAGACGAAACATATACAGTGGCACCCAGATTTTAAGACCCCCCATTTTAAGACACTCCCTCCTTTTTAAGACCTTGTTTTTTCAGACTTTCTGTTCATTACCTCTGTTAAATTACCCCTATTTTAAGACTCTTTCCGTTCTGAGACCAGATTTTCTCAGATTTTTGGAGGTTTTATGGGCGGTTCCACTGTACATTTTATTCCAAACATCTCATTTAGGGGTCAAGGTCTCATTTAGCTATCTGTTTGTATGCGGACCAGCCACATTTGTTTGTTGAGCTTAGGAGTCATGTCAAGTGAGGCTTGCCAACAATTAGGAACCCTTAAACCTTGCCAGAAGATAACATGACAGTGTAGGGAATGAACCGTGAAAAAATAGCATTAGTTCTGAAATCAGGACAAATTCATCAAGTTCAGATTTCTGTCATGTTGTTATTGCATGACCACACATTCTCTTGGTCTGACCATCCACTCAGGAACTGCTGCTTTCAAAGTGAGTGCAAGCACTTGGCCGTTCTGAGGACGCATTCAATCTTTTCCTTCCGACAGATAATCTTTCTCCAGCACATATTAATATTTGTTTCTCTTTGGAAAAAAAAGAGTGACCACAGACCTTTCCCTTTGTTCTTCTTCTTGTCAGGAGACACTGCTGCGGCTGGCAGAGAACATGTGATCAGCTTGGTACTAGCAGGCTGCACATACAAGTACATAAGCAATGAAAGTCGTTACAGACTTTTTTTCTAACATTGTTAATAATCGAAAATTTCAATAAGAAATTTTCATTTGATTAATATACTTACCCGAATAACATAAAAGCATTGACGCAGTCGAAGATGCTATAGGTCTGAAAATGCTCTCCCGTCTACAGTTAAGGGAGGCAACCCTTCAAAGAAAAAGCTGCCTCAGTGTGTTAGTCAGTGCGCTACTCCCTGGGAGTTATCTCCCCTATGCAGCGCCACCACCAGCTGACAGCACGTACGCTTATCATTCCGACTTTAATAGAATACATAGAAACTATATAGGCAGGTTTCATGGTATTAGGCCATTTTGATAGTCTCAGATTTGCTTAGTCTTTTAAATCCATATCTGTGAGAATCTGCTGTATTTGTTGTATTAACATGCAAACTAGTTGTTGTTTAAATACTTTTTTGAAAATAAAAGTTGAAATTTTTTATAATGTGTTTATTTATGTGCGTGTGAATGGTGGCGATCGTCAAAATACGGACGGATGAATTTACTTTTGCCACAGCATCACTAAACAAAGAACTAAATTCCAACACACACATGCACAAGTATCAATGCTGTGGTGGTTGAGAGTGCCAGAACACATTGAAATGATTGTTTTTCAACAACAATCGATATCCATAACACAAATTCTAACTTATACTAGCTCCGCAAAAAAAATGTATGGGGATTCGGATCTGTCCGTCCGCATAGCGATATCAAGAGCATCGAAACTAATTGTGATTTCACAGGACAAAAACACAAGTTTACCTAATTTTGTATACTGTAAATACAAGTTTGTGCACCCTTGAAGTGAGTTATAATGTTGCCGAGGTCAATTTGCCCTTGATCGAGGCACGGTGACCCGAGTTTCAAAGTTGCGATCCTGTCCGTCTAAACAATGTAACGATCGCCACATTTTTCTTTTCATTCAAAAACTAACCGTTTGGGGAGGAAGTGACCTCACGTTGTTTTACGTTGACGCTCGCGCTCGACAGAAAAAGACCGCAACAGTTTTTCAGTTAAAAAAATCGCAAAGTAATTACATTTTCTGAGGTTTTCTAGTGTCCGTCTAGTAACAATCGCCACTCTAGCGATCGCCACTGAGTGTTAAAGTCACATTTAACTCCATTTTCGACTGTTTTAAGAAACTATTTTGACGCTCAATCGTCACGTTTCAGTGTCGAAACACGTACTGTGCATTTGCAATCAGCCGGTGTGTCCAAACTGAAATGCGAGTGATGCCTCGATTTGTGGCGATCGCTCACGTGGTTGACGGACAGAAATACCTTCTTAGGGGGTAGGGGAACAGTTACTCCTCCATACAATAATGGTGTTTACAAATGATTGCAAACTTGTCTCTTTATAAACTGTTCAGACATGTCTTCTCTTCAATAATTTTCAGTTTTGCTCGGTTTGTTAATCAGGAGCACCCTGCAGTAAATGTTTCATCTGTAACAATGCTGGAAATGTTGACGTAATTCCAATGCCCATAACCTTCTCTTGTTACCTCATCTAGCCAAAACCATTGAAGATAGAAAGACATTTATTGAACAAACTAGATGCACAACACCAGTCTTAACACGTTTTGGTCTTACATGTATATGAAAATATTGATGGCCATGGAATGGTTTGAAAAAAAGACGGTTTTTTCCTTCAAAACGGTCTAGGTCTGCCGGAAGTCGTATTTTTTCAAACCATTCATTTGAGAATCAATATTTTGATGTACATACAAGAACAAAACTTGTTAAGAATGATGTGGGGCATATGTTTTGTTCAATAAATGTCTTTCTATCTTCAACGGTTTTGGCTATATGAGCTATATGCATGCATAGGATGACCGTATTGCTTTTTTTGCGTTTTCAGGGTATGCCGCTTTGCGCCTGGTTTTTAGATATAAATAAGGACCAGGACTATAAAATTTTTTACTGTTTTTAGTTGTAACAAACTCACTTTGTTGGAAAAACATGTCCTTTGAATTGTGTGCCAACATTTATTTTGTAGAATTTGAGTGTGTAAATAGTAAATTGCTGAACACAATACTGTGAAACCTGCCTATAGCAGGGCCGGTGGGAGGGACTTAACCATGTGATTCGGGTAAGTATATTAATCAAATGAAAATTTATTATTGAAATTTTCGATTAAATTACATATTCTTACTCCGAATCACCTGCTACTGGTGTATATGCCTTGCCGTGGCGTAGCAGCTTGCATGCCCTGATGATCCAAAGAGCTATGCCGGCCGGAGCCTTCATAGTGCTCCTGGCAGGTGTAACCACGCCGGACAGGTCTGAGGTGAATGGGGCCAGACTAAGTATACACCCTGGCCCTCCAGGTTGGGGGTTGTGCGAAGGGCTAACAACCCATCCATGGAAAAAAAAATACCCGTTACAGAAACGTCAACAAGAGATACAAGGAACATTTCGGCCCTGGGAGAAGATGGATCTCCAGCTGGAGAGCTTATGAAGCACGGTGGCGAAAGCCAGATGCCTCTGGAAACCACCGAGCCGACGACCATCATGTCGACCAGGACCACCACCACTCTCGGGACATGGAACGTCCGGACCATGTTTGAAACCGGCAAGACTGCGCAAGTGGCAGCCGAGATGAGGAACTACAACCTGTCCATCCTGGGAATCAGCGAGTCACGATGGACAGGCTCCGGACAGAGAAGACTCGTTACTGGAGAGATGCTGCTGTTTTCGGGCCACGAGGAAGAGGGTGCTCCACACACCAGAGGAGTGGCCCTGATGTTGTCCAAGACGGCACAGAGAGCGCTCATTGGATGGGAAGCCCACGGACCACGGATTCTCACCGCTACCTTCAGAACCAAGAAGCGGAGGATTAACCTGGACATCATCCAGTGTTACGCACCCACCAACGACACTGAGGAGGAAGACAAAGAGGAGTTTTACAACCGAATGGCCACCATAATCCAGAAATGCCCAAGTCGTAACATCACCATTGTCATGGGAGACTTGAACGCAAAGATCGGCAGTGACAACAGAGGCTATGAGGAGATCATGGGGCAACAGGGTTTAGGAGAGATGAATGACAACGAAGAGAGGCTTGCAGACTTCTGTGCTACAAACAACCTGGTCATTGGAGGGAGTCTCTTCCAACACAAAAGAATCCACAAGGCCACTTGGATATCACCGGACCTGTCGACGGAAAACCAAATCGACCACGTGTGTATCGGGAAGAAGTTCAGACGATCACTTCAGGATGTCCGCGTGAGGAGAGGAGCAGATGTTGCTTCCGACCATCAGCTCCTAGTTGCCAGACTGAGGCTGAAGCTGAGAAGGAATTGGACAGAGGGTTCCAGCCAACGTCAGCGATACAACACCACGGCCCTCAAAGACAACACTAAGATGCAGGATTTTAAGATCGCTCTCTCCAACAAGTTTGAGGTCCTGCAGGAAATACTCGAGGAAGAGACTATAGACAAGCAGTGGCAGGGAGTGAAGGAGGCCGTCACATCAACCTGCAGAGAGGTGCTTGGTCCTTTAAAACGCAGCCACAAAGAATGGATCACAGCAGAGACAACGAGAAAGATTGAGGATAGAAAGCTGAAGAAATCAGAAATCAACAACAGCCGCACCAGAATGGGAAAAGCAGAAGCACAGAAGAAATACACAAGCGCAAACAAAACCGTCAAAAAGAGCATCAAGGCCGACAAGAAAAACTACATGGATACGATGGCAACAGAAGCAGAGGAAGCCGCCTACCATGGAAACATGCGGGACCTTTATGCCACCATCAAGAAGCTGTCCGGAAAGTTCAGCAAGCCTGAGAGACCTGTGAAGGACAAGGAGGGCAAGTCAATATCTGATGAAGCAGGACAAAGGAAAAGATGGATGGAACATTTTGAGGAGCTGTTAAATAGACCAGCTCCACGGGATCCACCAGACATCCCAACAGCCAACGGAGACCTCTTCATCAACTGCAACGCGCCGACAAAAGAGGAGATCAGCCAGGCCATCAAACAGTTGCGAAACGGCAAGGCGGCAGGACCTGACAGTATCCCAGCGGAGGCGCTAAAGGCTGATTTGGCGACCAGCGTGGAGATGCTCTATCCCCTTTTCTTTAAGATCTGGGAAGAAGAACAAGTCCCATCAGAATGGAAAGAGGGGTACCTCATCAAACTGCCCAAGAAAGGAGACCTGAGCGCCTGTTCAAACTACAGAGGGATAACACTGCTGTCTATCCCAGGCAAAGTGTTCAATCGAGTGCTACTGAACAGACTGAAAGATGCTGTCGATCCTCAGCTGCGGGACCATCAAGCAGGATTCCGAAAAGACAGGCCATGCACGGACCAGATAGCAACGCTGCGCATCATCCTTGAACAGTCACAGGAATGGAACTCGCCTCTTTATGTTAACTTTATTGACTATGAGAAAGCGTTTGACAGCGTTGACCGACAAAGCCTCTGGAAACTGCTGAGACATCATGGAGTGCCAGAAAAGATCACCAACATCATCAGGAACTCATACGAGGGTTTGACCTGCAGAGTAGTCCATGGCTGTCAACTAACAGATGCCTTCCAAGTGAGAACAGGCGTGAGACAAGGATGTCTACTATCGCCTTTCCTGTTCCTACTTGTGATTGACTGGGTGATGAAGGCATCCACAGCCCAGAAGCGGAACGGAATCCAGTGGACACTCTGGACACAGTTGGATGACCTGGACTTTGCAGATGACGTGGCCCTTCTTTCCCATACCCAACAACAAATGCAGGAGAAGACCAGCACTGTGGCCAACAACTCCGCTCGATTTGGCCTCAACATCCACAAGGGGAAGAGCAAGGTCCTTAGGACAAACGCAACAGCCAACACGACCCCCATCACGCTGAATGGTGAAGCACTGCAAGAGGTAGACAATTTCACCTATCTCGGAAGCGTTGTCGACAAGCAGGGTGGCACGGACGTTGATGTTAGAGTCCGGATTGGCAAAGCAAGAGCAGCTTTCCTTCAACTGAAGAACGTATGGGCATCAGCAGACCTGAGCATCAACACCAAGCTCAGGATTTTCAACACCACGGTGAAGTCAGTCTTGCTGTATGGAGCCGAAACCTGGAGAACTACAGTTGCCATCACAAGAAAAATCCAGACCTTCATTAACACCTGCCTCAGAAGAATCCTCCGAATTCGCTGGCCTGACACCATCAGCAACAAAGACCTTTGGCAGCGAACAAAACAGTTATCCGTAGAACAGGACATTCTGCAAAGACGCTTCTGGTGGATTGGCCACACACTCCGCAAGACGACAACCAGCATCACGCGACAGGCCCTCACATGGAACCCGCAGGGCAAGAGGAGACGAGGCCGGCCAAGAAACACCTGGCGTCGTGACTTGGAGGCAGAGGTGAAACACATCGGCTACACCTGGAGACAACTGGAGAGATTGGCCCAGGATCGGAGTGCCTGGCGAGCTCTTGTTGGCGGCCTATGCCCCGGACGGGGTCAAAGGCATAAATGAAATGAAATGAACTCCGAATCACATAAAAGCAGATAGCTTCAACAAGGCGGTGGGAATCTACAGTATACCTTGGAACCTACTGTTAAGATCTGGAAAGGACTTGCCCTGCTGCCACCATGGCAGGTAGAGAACGTGAGCCATCCTGCCTGATGCCGGAGATGTCTCTGAGGTAAAAGTTCAGGAAAACATCTTCTGATTTCCAGTAAGCTGTGCGGAGGATCACAGTATTGATATCCTCTGAAGTGGACTTGACCCGCTCCTGCTGCCACAATGCGGGCGTAGAACGGGGGATGTCCTATCTAGTTCCGACGACGTTTCTCAAAATTGATAAAACGTCGTCTGCCTTCTAAAAAGCTGTTCGTAGAACATCATAGAGTCCTCCTGAACTGAGGACTGCTAGAGGCGTTGCCCAAGTTCTAGAATCGTGCACTCTTGCCGGTGCTGGAGGAAGGGCTGACTGCCTGAAAAACCTACTGAGCGGTTGCACTCTGGTGACCGGTGGGTGTTGGTCTGTTTAGATTAAAGCCAGAAAGTCTGGTCTAAACCTGAGTGAAATTGACCGTAAGCTTCATGAGTTACGTCTTCCGGACGACTGGAAAGAGCGTCAATCTCGCTGACTCTGTCTTGCTCCTGACGGACGAAAGAAGTGAAAACTTCTTGCAATCAGTGAATCCAGGAAGACAGTCATAACTCTAAAAAGAGAGCTGTGAGAGTTCTTTCTTTCTTTATTTGGTGTTTAACGGCGTTTTCAACCAAGAAGGTTATATCGCGACGGGGAAAGGGGGGGGGGGGGGGGGGGGGGGAGATGGGATAGAGCCACTTGTTAATTGTTTCTTGTTCACAAAAGCACTAATAAAAAAATTGATCCAGGGGCTTGCAACGTAATACAATGTATTACCTTACTGGGAGAATGCAAGTTTCCAGTACAAAGGACTTATTTCTTACATACTGCTTGACTAAAATCTTTACAAACATTGACTATATTCTATACAAGAAACACTTAAGGGTAAAAGGAGAAACAGAATCCGTTAGTCGCCTCTTACGACATGCTGGGGAGCATCGGGTAAATTCTTTGTGAGAGTTCAAAAGAAGAAGACGAACCTTGTCTTCAAAAGAAAACGAGAGTAGTATAGCTAGTATCAGTGTAAACAACGAACAAAAACCTGTGCGTCTACCTTTCGGATCGAACGAAGGGAGTTCCAGCCGACCAGGAGTGTAACCCTCCGGGGAGTGGAGCACTGATGGTGTTGAGCTTGAGTAAGCCACAGTACCATAGTCTCCATGAGGTAGCTGCTAAATTGTTCGTAATGAACCAGAGACAAGAAGACGTGTCTCTTGTTCGCTGGCTAGAGGCAGGAGAAAATGTCGAGCCTCATTCTGGCATTTTCTAGACTTCTACATCGAAGAATCGTAGAAAATGTCTTAAAACCGAAACCTAAGGAAATAACTTCCAGTTTCGACGAATATGCGTCCTCTCATAAAAGATGGACCGAGATTCGCTAATCAGAGAACCTGCGAGCCCGAAAATGCAGCCCGATTAAACTTATACGATAGCCATGCTGCCATGTCGAGAAAGATATCTTCTTCCCGCGTGCGCTGAGAAACTGCGACGTTCCGTAAAGCCCGTGGTGATCGCGCTAACAGGAGCACCGCTAAAACTGCGGTTCTCTTGCGGGCGCCGCGTATGCGGGCGCCGTGTATGATTTGCACGCAGTACATAACCGTATCGGAAATCGCTGCGCTAGGTGTTCCCAAGCGGTCACCCATCCTAGTACTAACCGAGCTCGAAGTTGCTTAACTTCCGTGGTCGGCCAAGAACCGATGCTCAGGACATGGAAAGAGACGCCTGTGTCAGGAGGGTGTAGCTATAGGGAAACCTTGAGTTATCCAGTTCGGTTCCAACCTTAATATTCCAACTTGGAATAGACTTGATTCAGTCTTGAGCGGGTGAATCCTCGAGCGGCTTTAGCGCTAGCGGGAAAGGTTTTAGTGTAATTTTCCCTAGCGAGTAACCCTGGATTCCAATTGACCTAGGATGGAAGCAAGAATCCTAGTGGGCGCTTGCTGTAGTGTCGACATGGAACGAACAGTGCCTGAGATTGTCCACTCGTTACTGAGGAGGACGAACTCTCCAGGTGACCGTAAGAAAATCATGCCAAGGTATGTAAATCCTTGGGATGGTGTGAGCCCCGAAAGGGTCTAGGAGATAGAAGTCAGCTCTAGAGAGGCGCGACCTATCTCCTCACGGAAAGCGAGAGTGACGCCTGAGTACATGATACCAGAGTCCTTCTCGGTGGGAAAAAGCTCTTGGTAGAGCATAAGCGTTCCTGAAGTTCCTTGAACCTCTGCGAACGCTCACCTTCCTACCGTAGCTGTGAATCACGGCCTGTTCCGATTCGGTTAGCCAAAAGTAGGCTGCTGCTGGTGCATGACCTGCTTCGAGTACTTGCCCAAGCTTGGCTGGAAGTGTGACGCAGTTCTGCTTTTCTGCGTTAGAGTCCGTGTCTAACGAAGACAAAGACTCATTGTACTCATGGGTTGTGACAGGAAACACCGATGAATGAACATGGCTGTGACCTTGAACGTCGTTACCCGTCGAGTATGTTTGACCAAGGGTGCCGGAAACCGGCAGTCATGTTGGTCTCAAACTGACTTTGAATACTTCTTGCCAAGGCGGAAGAAGTTAAAAGAAAGTCCGAGCAAATTCCGTTGTGAGACCGGAAAAGAAGGTGTGTACCCATTAGCCGACAGCTGTCGTGTATGACCTTCTTGCTACTTGGATTTGTGAGTCTGTTCATCTGCGTTCGAACCTAAGTCATATGCTGATACCGATTCGTTGTAAACCTGTGTAGCGGCGGGAAACGACAAATAATGGGACGAAAAATGTCCATAAGCATTGTTTCCTGAAAAGAGACAGTCGGAGGAACTGGAAACCAGAAACCACCCGACCAGAAGTTGTCTTCTACCACTTCGTGCCTCAGCAGGCTAAGATGGTAGGAGGTAGCAGCCAGAAGGCCGGAAGTGAGAGACGTGTCTGTTCAGCGGCAGTTGACTCGAAGTCAGAGAGTCACTGACACCATGAGATGGGGCCGGACAGGCCGCGTGATGGGACGGGATGTGTCCGTAATCAGCAGAGCCTGACACAACGGTGTGGTCGGCTTAACCAGAAACCAGAAACCCAACTGACCGCAAGTTATCCTCTACCGGTCCATGTATAAGCAGAGAGAGACGGTACGAGGAAGCAGCGACTTCCGGTTGTGCGTCAGCATCGAAAGTGCGGAAGTCACGGTGGCCGAAGCCTGGTGTGACTGGTGCTGCGTGAAAAACGGCTGGAAGCCGTATGCCCGTAGGCCAGTCTGCTTGTCGGCGATTGACTGCGTATCAAAAGCCGAAACAGACAGGCAAAGAGCATAGTCATAGTTGCCTAAATCAAAAAAGGCTGGTCGGCATAACCGGAAAACGGGAAGCCAACCTGCCGGAAGCCTCCGAAGACGATGTGCCCTCAGGAAATATCTGGATGTTACTTCCGCAGCCAGTTCAAGTGCCACCTTGAGTTTGGCCGAAAAACCAGAACTCGTCTGCTCACCGACGAAAGACTGAGAGTCAGACGCGGCGACAGACGGGCAAAGACTGTAGTCATAGTTGCCTGTGGCAGAAGGGTGATGGGGATAACCGGAAGACGGAAATCCGACCGAACGGCAGTCGTCCTGCCTCACCTCATGCCTAGGGTGAGTAAGATGAAAGGCAACAGATGGAGATTCTTCAAAACAGAAGTAAGCTTCATCCTCCTTTCCGGTCCGGAAATCGTCCATCGCCGAAGGAGCAACCAAGAAGATGCTTCAGAAGACGAGTCTGATCAACAGCTGATGACTGCATGTCAGAAGCCGCGACAGACGGGCAAAGACCGTAGCCTAGATTTCCGGAAGCGGAAGGCTGATCAGCATAACCGAAAACCGGAAAGCCAACTGGCCGGAAGTCATCCTGCCTCACTTCCTGCCTAGGCAGAGGATGGTGATAAGAGGTGAAAACCATTTCCGGCCGAGAAACCGGAACCATACTGGTCGCCGAAGCCGACGGCTGATGCGACTGTATGGTGGACTGCGGCCGGAACCCGTGGTGCCCGTAGGCCAGTCCTATGTCCGACGCCGTTACAACACCTGGGTGTGCGCTTACGGGTGGACCTGTCCTTCCGGTAAAACCGGAAGCGCAGCAGCCACGGAAGCCAAAGGCTGGTGTGGCTGCTGACTTTGTACCGTATCCCTTGTGGCATGAGGACCGACGAAGGGCATTGGTACAAACAAACCTTGCAGGTCGTGACCCTGCATTGGCCGAGTCCCCGAAGAGACATGTCCCCCCGAACCCCCACCCAAGGTGGGATACGGTAGAGGCCGGCCAAGAAGAGACCTTTCTCCCAAGAGAGATTGACTGGATGTACCAAGAGTACGATTAGTCAGGTCTGAAGCATCGGAAGGGCGGGTGACAATAGCGGAAACCACATCAGTGACGGAGGTTGAAGTCCCCAGCGTGGCAAGAGAACCCCTAGAGAACAGCGGGGGGAACTGCTCATCGACGACAATCTCTCCTGAAATTCGGACTGAACCAAAGTGCGAATTTCTGGAATCAAAGAACCAAGAACACTTGCGACAAGAGCGCTATGGTCAGGTGGGGGGACAGGTGTAGGGACGGACGAAGTACCGGCAGAAACACTAAGTCCACATGTGGATGAAATAGGTACAGCAACGGCGATATTTTCATTATCAGACACATGAACAATGGCTTCAGTCACCCTTTTAGAAGATGACCTGGCTGGCTTAGCCGT
Source organism: Littorina saxatilis (assembly GCF_037325665.1). Lineage (NCBI taxonomy): Eukaryota > Metazoa > Mollusca > Gastropoda > Littorinimorpha > Littorinidae > Littorina > Littorina saxatilis. The sequence goes on from NC_090253.1 coordinate 34,971,467, forward strand.
GCCCTTGACTTCCCCCTTTAAATTGCGTTTGGAAATATCTTTGTCATCCAAAATGGCGGCCAAAAATGTCTACTGAAAATCACACAGTCAACACTGTGGTTAACTAACAGCAGCCAAAGCAAACATGCCAAAGAAAAATAAGAAAGGAACGGTCTCACCAAAAGGAAGACACAGGAGACGATGTAGACGAGTAGTGACCGGTGGGAAGCCTTGCAAAAGCAAAGTCAAGATCGGTCACAGCAGAGCAAAAAATTTTGTGACCACTCGCTCTCGCTGAAAAAGTCGGAATGATAAGCCACGTGCTGTCAGCTGGTGGTGACGCTGCATGTCCCGTAGGGGAGATAACTCCCAGGGAGTAGCGCACTAACACACTGAGGCAGCTTTTTCTTTGAAGGGTTGCCTCCCTTAACTGTAGACGGGAGAGCATTTTCAGACCTATAGCATCTTTGACTGCGTCAATGCTTTTATGTGATTCGGAGTAAGAATATGTAATTTAATGAAGTGGTAAGTATTATTTTCAAAATAAAATAAAATAAACAACAACAAAACCATTCTGTTTAACATCAAATTTAAAACTACAGTGCAACTAAAACAACAGACACACGCAAAAACTAGTTCAGTCATCCAATATGTGCCGGTCACACAAATCAGGAGGGAAATAAATAAACTGGGACAGCTGACAATCCAAAATACACCCGAGGGAAACACTACTGTGGGAAGTGTACCATTCACAGCAAAATACCCAAGTACACAGACTCATTCTCAGTATTTAATGTTTTTCCCCCCCTATTAAATGTTCTCTTTGGACCTTTCTGAAAGTTAGTTAGCAAGAAGGAAAACAGCTCCTTAATAAACAAGAAAAGCAAATGCTTACACGACTCGCCTTCATTATCTAGATTATAAATAAAATATCATGACATTTTGATAATTGGTTTTCAAGAATCATAATAATTATTAATTGTTTTAACCAAATTGAGTTATGGCTGGCCTAGAAAAAAATATGTGTACAGTGGAACCCCCCTTTTAAGACCTCCACAAATCTGACAAAATCCGGTCTTAAAAAGGAAGGAGTCTTAAAATGGGGGTAAATTTACAGAGGTAAATGAATAGAAAGTCTAAGAAAACCGGGTCTTAAAAGGAAGGAGTCTTAAAATGGGGGTAAATTTACAGAGGTTATAAACAGAAATTCCAAGAAAACAGGGTCTTAAAAGGGAGGAAGTCTTAAATTGGGGGGTCTTAAAAGGGGGGTTCCACTGTACTCAGACACTTGGGTGACCTCATTTGTGACACTATCACATCATAACATGATAATAATAACAATAATAATAATAATAATAATAATAAATCACTTTTCTATAGCTAAAGTCCTGATTCACAGCTCCAAGTGCTTTACAATTCCAATAAACACCACACACACACACACAAACACATGACATACAAATCATGACATTAAAAAATACAAACAAACTAACCCATCATAGCGATAAGAACAAGCACACAGTCAATAACAACAACACGTCGAATCTGCAAGCGGCAGAGAAGACGAGCGAGAAACAACGGTACGCGTAGGTTGATTAGACTGCCCCACAACCGGCTGGTCATTCGGGGCAGAAATAGGGACCGTCATAACAGCATTGTTAGCCGCGTCGGAAACAACAACCAAAATAGGCTTAGGGACAGAAGTGGAAGACTTGGGTTTAATTTTCCCTTTCACATCAGCCTTGCCGCGCTCGCGCTTTTTGTCTCCGTCAGACATGCTGACAACAAAATGGCGACAAAAAATTCCAAAATGGCTACCACAAAATACGTGACCAACACGTGGCCGAAAATTTCAAGTAGCAACTGAAAAAAAATACGTTCGATACAAGTAAAGGAACGAGCTCACCAACTACCAGTGCAGCGGGTGAAGAGACGGGTGTGGGTGCCGGTGGGTGTCTAAGCAAACACCAAACAGCGAACTTCCACTAGAGCCAAAAAATTCACGACCTGCTCCCTAGAAAGCTGAAGTGTCGAATGATAGGGGTCACGTGGTCAGTAGCAGTAGTGACGTAGTACGCAGGAGGGGAGGTAACTCCCTGGGTGCGTCGTCATTACCATAGCTACGTTTACACTTTTTTAGTTGGGGTTGCTCCCCTTAGACGGGTAGCCTTTTCAGACCTAGCACTTTAGACTGAGTCAACTGCTACATGTGATTCGGAGTAGGAATATGTAATTTAATTCACCTTTTGCATGTGTAGAAAATCAAAATCTTTAATGCATATGCATTAAATAATTAACGTGCGTTAATCATTTAGTTCACGTGTATAGGTTATGAGCCAGACGGCTTTCCATACGGACGGACACGGATGAATGCCAAGACTCGCCCATTACTCAGGTGAGTCAAAAATAAAAAATGTACAGGTTATTTTGCTTTCACTGCATCAATCCTTCCCAGCACAACCCTTCCAAATTTAGGACTTAATTGCCCACCTTCTGGAATGTTTCACAGTTCTACTGCTATCTAAATATGAGATACCTGTCTACCTCACATTTCAAAACTTACAAGTTCTGGCCGAGACTGTTTCTTAGATCCCATGTGTTTACGCCTATCCCTCCAAGTCCTGCAAAATTGATGGGTGTGCAAGTGATGAATTGAGAAGAAACAGGATTACTTCAGAAATCATGTATCAAACCACAAGGAAAGGTTAGCCTTGGTCACCTAAAGTGGCTGTGATGTAATTTCTATTTAACTAGGTTCACTCCCAAACCATGTTTTCACTGCTGCTATGACCGTAACCCTTCTCCACTCTCAGCTCAGACATACTGAGACACTTCAACTGCTGGACTTGCTCTGCTCATCTCATACTTTCTCATTTAGCGTTTTTTGTTCCGGAGACTATTACACACGCAGCAGCAATGGTATTTAAAAAGAAAACATAAAAAGTGCTTTACACAGTTGCCAGACCACTATAAATGATAACCAAACAAGTACTAAACATATGGCCCTCCCCGTAAACAAAATTTTATGCAGGTATCTTTTCAAAGAAGCGAGCTGAATGCACAAAGTTTGACTACTCAGTTAGAAAATGTCAAAGTTTGTAAAAGTAACATATGTGATGATTCCCAACCACTTACTTGTATCTCTGAACTGTGACAGTTTTGAACTCAAACAGCTGTTGGCAGTATTCACGCAACTGCTGGAAATCTGTTGAAAGAGAAACATAAAAAGTGCTTCACAATGTTGCAAGACCTAGTAGATGTAAGCGACATGAAAGTATTCAGTCAATCTGTCGTCCAGAAAGATCAAAATGTTACACACTGGTACAGTCCTTATTGCGACTGAAAGCCAAAATACACACACACACACACATGCGCTTTTGCTTGTGTTTAAAAAACCCAAACACATTCCAAATGGAGGATCGAATATAAAAGATTGTATGATGAAAAGAATATTCGCAAAATCACCAATTACACATCATACCTGAAAACCTACCTCCAACCCTTTACAGGTGTATACAAGCCTAGCTGCACAATCCTCTTTTCTACCTATGTAGCCTGCATTCTCTAACCCACACATGTTAGCACAGACACACACCCGCGCATAAAGAAGTGTAAGCTAGAATGATAATAGGAGAGAAATGGGCACATCTAGGGTTCATACAGGTTTTTGTTCTAAATTTCAAGGACTTTCAAAGCTCACAATGAAACACTCGCTGCTTATTATACCCATTTTGTGCACACTGATTTAAATCACTGGATGTTGAGAAATTAATTATTTAATTTTGTCTGTTGTTACTAATGTCAGCACACATTTGCTACTTTCTCTAGCCATTCATCTCGGAAGATGCATTGACCTGGCATCTTGCACTTCAGGAAATGATACCAACAGCTCCGCCAAACTACACGACTAAACTAGCAGACGATGGTTTAGAAGCAGACAGGCTCATAAGTGAGTTTTTAAGGACTTTCAAAGATCTTGCCAATTTTTTAAGGACTTTCAAACACCTAAATTTGATCTCTCAATATCTAAGCACTTTAAAGGATTTCAAGCACCTCCATGAACCCTGCACCTTTTACAACAAAACAACAACAAAAAGAAAAGAATGTCTGGGGTTTTAACTGGAAGAATTCTTCTTCTTCGTTCATGGGCTGAAAATCGCACACCCATGTTTTTACTCCGCCATTTAGGTAGCCATACGCCACTTTCGGGGCAACTGGAAGAATTCACATGCAAAGTTTAGTAAGCACCTGTCCAGTTACGTTGAATGGGAATTACTTTACACACAAACATACCGACAGACAGAAGGACATAGCCACTTGACTTTCCAAGTGATCCCAAATATTGACTGAATGTTATAAAAAATAGAACGATCAAGAATTCAAATGTGCTTGTCATGACAGGAATATTTCGGTCAATATCACAAAAGACAACAGGTGTCCTTTATTTTGAGATGTCCTCTCATCAGAGGGGGCTCACATCGCAGGTAGCACTGTATTTACATACCCAAAGATGTTTCCCTTTTCATTTCATCAGCCGATTTGATCTGAACTGAAGGAAATGCACTAGTCAAGTCATCTTTCACAGGAGAGGCTCCCTTCAGCGATTCCGGCTTCTCTGAAAAATAAAATGAGAAATGGAATAAGCTTATTGACAATACTAATGACTAAATGCAAGTACAAAACAAAACAGCCACTGAAAGTACAATGAAGAAATTATTGTTTGAGATCAACTCCAGCAAAACATCAAGAACATCAAAAACATAAAATATCCACTAAATAGCAAATTATAGCAAATAGCAGATTATAATATCAACAATTATTTTGATTAAAATACTATGAATTAAACAAATAATAGTGCCACCGCCCCCCACCATCAAAAGCTTAGGAACAGGAATACAAAAAATACACAGCACTTGGCGTTCTAGAAGACAGCTAGGGATACAAACCCTCATCTGGTGGAGCGGCAGCAGGGGGCTCTGGCTGTTGTGGAGTTTCCTGTTCGACCTGTGGCTCTTCCTCCTTCTGTAGCTCACGGCGATACTTTAGGCAAGGCACTGCACTGATGGGAATATCATGCTTCTGCAACCATATTTGCCACTTATGATATACCATCCTTATATAATATGACTACTGTACTACATTACAGTCCATAGTTGATGCAAACCACTATTTTAAAATGTCTTTACTTATTGCTGTTTAGATTTTTCTGTTCCTCCTGTGGCTCTTGCTCCTTCTGAAGCTCTAGACTACATGGCGTTCGGTGCTATCGTTTCGTTAAACTTACACATTGTTCCAACTACCAGATCTTTTCATTTTTATAAAGAATACACAGAGCAAAACAATTTAGAAAAATTATCTCCTCTGAATCTTTTTGTATTTAAAATGGAAAATTTTATAAGTAAATTTTCATTTGATTAATATACTTACCCCAATCACATATAGCATTGACATAGTCTGAGATGCTAGGTACTGAAAACGCTTACCCGTCTAACAATTTAAAGGGAAGCAACCCCATCACCAAAAAAGGCAAACGTAGCCATGGTAACGAGCCGGTACCCCGGGAGTTACCTCCCATCTAGTGGATACTACGTCACTTCCTACCACAACACGTGGCAAATCATACGGCTTTAAGAAAACTAAAACCATAAGCGGGGCAGGCGGGAGGGCCTACACTATGTGATTGGGGTAAGTATATTAATCAAATGAAAATTTACTAATAAAATTTTCCATTAAATTACATATTCTTACTCCCAATCACATATAGCAGATAACATCAACAAGGCGGTGGGAAAGAAAAATCTAACTCACTCTAAAAACCTTGCCAGAAACTGGCCCGCTGCCAAAAAAAAAAAGGCATGAAGGGCACGGTGGGAAAGAAAAATCTAACTTACTCTAACACCCTTGCCAGGAACTGGCCCGCTGCCAAAAAGTCAGGAAGGGGCCAGAGAAATTCCTGATAAAAAGCCAGGCTGTCTCTTAGACAAAACTTGCTAAAGACAACTTCAGAAAGCCAGGAAGAAAGAAGAGCCCGGGATTACATGAACCCGAGCCGAGAGGAGGGGAAAGACAATCTGCCCCCCCCCCCCCCTTCTCTATTGGAAGGCAATGCCAAAGCCCGACAAAACCTGAGAGATATAGGTCAGCTCCAGAGAAGAGTGACCAATCTCCACGCAAACAGAAAGAGAGAGACCTGAGTACAAGTACCAGAGTCCAACCCGATGATAAAAACTCAAAAGAGCAAAAAGCGTTCCTAAAGTTCCAAGAACGCGAAGAAACGCTCACCCCCCCCCCCCCCCCCCAAGCACACTGTACTGCTACTCTGCGTTAGAGTACCAAGGAACGAATCATAGTACTCCCAGGTAGTGACATAAGAAAACATCAGGAAAAACCCTGACTGCGATCTTTTGACATCGTCACCCATAAGCATGCTAAAGAAGGGTGCCGTAAACAGCAGTCTTGCTGCTCTCAAAAGAGATGGTAACCAGATATCCTCTACCCGTTCGTGCAAAAGCAGAAAGAGATAATACGAGGAAGCAGCTACTTACAAAAGTGCGTAAGCAACCGAAAGAGCGGAAGTCACAGCGGACGAAGTCTAGTGTGACCAGTAACCATGAACAAAATGGCTCAAAGCCATAGAATCCGCAGTTCAGCCTGCTTGTAGGTAATTGAAAGCGAATCAAGAACCCAAAGCCGAAAACCCGACTGGTAGGCATACAGGAAAAAACATGAAGCCGACCAGTCAAAAGACTCCGGAGACAAAGTGTTCTCAGGAAAAAACTGGAAATTTATAATCGAGACTAAATCAAGAGCCTTCCTGAGTTTGGGCGAAAAACCAGAACGCGTCTGTCCACGTCTGAAAGACTGAGGGACAGACACTGAGACCAACCGGCAAACGCCGTAGTCATAGTTGCCTGTGATAGAAGGGTGACTGTAAAAGGAAACCCGACCTAACGGAAGTCGTTCTGACTCACCTCAGTAAGAGGATGAAGAAAGATTAGAAATCTGCCAACACAGGAACCGGAAATGCCATAGTCCCCCGCGAAATGCAGGAGACAATCGCACAGGCCAAGGCTAAGAGCCGTGATGCCCGTAGGACAGCCACTATTCCGAAGTACCCGCCGAACACAGGTCAACGAAAGAAACAAAAGTTTCAGCTGCAAACAAAAGATGCTGGGCTATGAGCCCACAGCAAGGAAATAAGAACATTAGCCAGCCCCCCCGCCAGAAGGAGAGGACTGGCCAAACTGAGAGAGAAGATACGCCACAAAGGATGACTCCTCAGACCTACATTGCCAAAGCCAATGCCCCCTCAGAAAATCTGAATGTAACCTCCGAGGCCAACTCAAGAAATCTTAAGTTAGGACGAAACACCAGAACAAGTCTGATCGCTAGAGAAAGACAGAGTCGGACTCAGCGACAGACAAACAAAAACCAGCAAGATCAACCGTTGTTTCTAAAAAAACCTGACGTAACTAAGACGCCGGTAAGAGAAACAACCTCTCCGGCTAGCCGGAAGCGTGACAGAAGCAGCAGCCCGTGGCTGAAACGACTGTTCACCGACTGAGGCCGGACGCCAGTAAAACCATGCACTGTACGTGCGAGAACAAAAACCCTCCGACACCAAACCGCATGAGCATAGTGAAGCGAGGATATAAGCAACTGCTCTTCGTTCACACCACCAAGGCTGAACGAAGACTAAAGACGTCATCAGCCAACTGATCTACACTGAAAGTGAACAGATCAAATAAAACGGCCATAAATATTGTGATGATCGTCTCCAAAGAGCCAGTTCCAACAAATTAACGTCCTATCACCTCTGAAGAGACAAGGATGCGTTCTAGTACTGACACAACCAAGTCTCTCGTCAACTGTTTAACCAGCAGACGAAGCCATCCCTACGTCACCAGAAAGGTGACCGCAGGAGAGCAAAGGACGAAAGCAAGCCGAAGCCTACGTAGCCGTAGCCAGCAAAGGCTGAGCCTGTTCCTTAACCTGCCATGAAAAGACCAGCAAAGGAACGGGAACAAAAGGAATACCCCTTCAGGCATGAAAAAGCTTCGCCAGAAGGTGGTATGCCACAGAAGGGGACTCTTCGAACCGAAAGAAGGAATCCTCCTCCTCCGCGGAACGGAAGTCCGACATCGCCGAAGAGGCAACCAAAGAGGAAGCCAAAACCACCGATGCACCTTCCGGAAAATAAAGGGAAAACTCTCGCCACAGCGTCAAGAACAACCTGAGCTTTAACGGAAATCCCGAAAAGTCTCTTCACTAGCCACCGACTGAAGACAGAGTGGACGAGCGAAAGACAATGCCGAAGTCACATCCACCAGAGGCAGAAACAATGCACGGGATAACCGGAAACCGGAAACCCGCGTACCAGGACATCATCCCAACTTATATCCTGACTGGTGAGAGTCAGGAAAAGCCAAATGAACGTCCAAAGACAACGGAACTGAATGGACAGAAGCCACCCCACCCGAAGGGTGACAAGACGACTGCCCCGGCCGAGGAGACCAGAACACCCGAAGGCCGGCCGCTGTTCCTTCCTTACAGACAACCGTCGGAAAAAAGAGGAACAGAATATCCGGACGAAGCCGGAAATGCAACCGACGAAGTCGCACCATGCGAAAACGAGGGCTGCTTAGACTGAGGCCGGAAGCCAAAAAGCCCGGAGGCCAGTCTCCGGTCAACCCCAGCACCGACACAGAGTGACCATGTGGTGAGGGACCTATGATTCCTGTAAGGAAATTAACGGGATGTAACCTCCGCCGCAGCTTGAAGAAAAGACTTGAGCCTTGACGGAAATCCCGACCGTGTCTCTTCGCTGACCACAGACTGAACTTCAGAGTGGACCAGTGAAGGACAAAGACCAAAGTCATTAACACCAGCGGTGGAAGGAAGCACGGAATAACCGGAAACCGGAAACCCGTAACCCCGGAAATCGACCTCACTCATCCCTTGACCATGAGGAAAAGGGTAAGTAGACCGACCATCCGACCACCGGACCTGGATAAGCGGAAGTCACAACACCCTCCGGGTGAAGCAACAACTGCCCCGGCTGAGGCACCGAGTGCCGAAAGCCGACTGCCATACGGAAGTGACAGGAAGAGAGACAGCGTATCCGGCCGAAGCCGGAAAACGCAGCCGCCGAAACCACAGAATGCGGAAACAAAGACTGCGCAGACTGAGGCTGGAAGCCATAAAGCCCGGAGGCCAGTCTGCGGTCCATCCCATCACGAACGTCGGAGCGCACAAGTGTAGGAGGACCTATTGCCAGACACTGTTGCTTCCTCCTTGACATCCAAACGGAATTGCCAGGAAGAAGAACGGCAAATCCGTCCGAAGCCGGATAGCAGCCGCCAAAACCGTCAACAACGGAAACGAAGACTGCATAGACTGAGGCCGGAAGCCATAAAGCCCGGAGGCCAGTCTGTGGTCCCTCCATACACCGCTGCTCCAGCGTACGTGTGTAGGTGGACCTATGCTTCCGGCCGAAACCGGAAACGCAGCCGCCGAAACCGCCGAAAGCGGAAACGAAGACTGCATAGACTGAGGCCGGAAGCCATAAAGCCCGGAGGCCAGTCTAGGGTCCCCCCCCGTCACCGTAGTCGGAGCGACCAAGTGAGGGAGGAACCGTTTATCCCGGTCGAAACCGGGAACGGCCGCCGCTGCCAGTCAACAAAGTCCGATCCTGCAACAGGCATTCTTGTCAACTGGCCGCAAGCCACCGCTGCTGGTCAACAACCCCAATCCTCTAAAGGTGGTGTTGGCCGACCAGCAGAGTGCAGGAAGTGAAGCTGCCCAGATGAACCGTTTCCCAGCAGGGAGTGTCCAGTCGCCTCACCAGGGCCGTCGGACCAGTTCAACTTACTTGAGAGTCCACCTGAGGAGGCGGAAACCGCTGAGGCAGGAACCTGAATTCCGGAAACCGGAAGGCACGACCAGCGAAGCAAGTGACTGCACATCCCCCACCGCAGGCGGAAATGCGGCGCTGCCGGAAACAGCAGAGCGCTGCATCTCCTCGTACACCAACTGCGGATCTCTGGAACGAGGGACTGTAACAAAGAGGACACAAACGCCCCCTGCTCCAAAGCCAAAGCAAAGGAGGAGACAATAGTAACGCTAGAACACACAGAGCTAGCACTATTACCAAGAGTTGCGGCCTACGACCGAAACTCGGACTATCCTTTCCGTTTATCAGAGTCAGCCATGCTGACTTAACAAACAAACGAAACACAAAACAAAAATTACTGACAAAACGCAAGTCCGAACGGACAGAAAGCTCAGTAACACACAATGTTCAAAGAACAACAAATAACCACGCTTGCAAACTACTAGAGTAGACAAGCGGAGGCTAACACACCAAAATATCACAGTCAACTGACCAGAATACAAAATGGCGAAAACGCACAAAGTCACTGACAATACAAGTCCCAAAGGACGAAAAATCAGTCACTAAACAGCAAAAAAGTTCGTAGAAACAAACAAGAACGAGCTCACCAAAAGGAGCCCGCACAGGAGAAAGACGAGTAACGTGGCCGGCAGGTGAGGAACTCACACAAAGCAACCACGGGAGCGCAACAAATTCAACACCCTCTCTCTTGGGACGCTGAAAGTCGTATGATTTGCCACGTGTTGAGGTAGGAAGTGACGTAGTATCCACTAGATGGGAGGTAACTCCCGGGGTACAGGCTCGTTACCATGGCTACGTTTGCCTTTTTTGGTGATGGGATTGCTTCCCTTTAAATTGTTAGACGGGTAAGCGTTTTCAGTACCTAGCATCTCAGACTATGTCAATGCTATATGTGGCCATTTCTGCGAAAAGGGACATTCTTGATCTAAGCCTCTGATTGGAGAAACGCGGGGTCAAAGTTAGAGCAAAATGTAAACAAACTTTGCTGTGCTGACTGATGCCCACTTCAAGTTGAATTTCTAAAATGTTCAATGAATTATCAGCGATAGTACAATGAACAGCAATTTAAAGTAATTGAAAATAGTCTTGGGATCAACATTACATACTTCTAAAAATGTTTATGTTCATTCCTCCTCAGGAAAAACACATTGAACCGATGACAAGTTGACTGCGATGATGCCGAAAATGGCGACAGAGTGTTTTGTTGTGCTTCGAGAAATATTTTTTCGTCGCTAGTTTTGGTCAAGTTAAAACAACTTACCTATTTTTTGTTTAATGTTTGACAGTAAGCTTAATATAAACTTTCATCTGGAAGCACATTCAGCAAAGTGATGTAGCCAAATCATCACACAGCTACATTTCACTAGACGGACCTATACGCATAGTTCAGGTAGATCTGACTTTCACGCGACCGTAGCACTGTACGAAAAAGCAGACGACAAACGCAGTTGCCCGATGAAGAACAGTTACTCCCCGTTTTCATCTTTAGTTGCTTCCCTTGCTAAAGTTACTGATATTTAGATCAGTGGTTACTGACTCGGGCATTCTGTTCTTTGCAGCTGTGAATTCTGATAGTGGAAGGGCAAGTCAGTCTTCTCAGTTGAACACGGAATGTTCTGCTGACAGAAGTCACTTTGGGATAAGACAACGATTTTGTTGACGAGGTCAATGCTGTTGATTCAGAATAATTTTGTTGCACTTCGCCTGGACATTTGCAGACCTGTTTACCCCTAAAACATTGCATGTGTATTTTCTGGGAGCAAAATGAGGCAAATGTGTAGTTTTGTAATTGAATGTGTAGAATTTCTCGTCGACCTATCACAACAACAAGAACAATGATTGCTACTTTTTACTACATGTATTGATTGACTGACGGAAAAATGGGAATTGCAGACAGTGCAATGAGCATGATGTTTTCCTTTCCGCGAAGAGACAAGGCATGGGTAGTCCTGATGATATTTTGGCAGAAAGACTTGGTTCGGCGCATTGCTCGTCTTTTTCTTTTTGGTCGGTGGCCTTTCGGAGTCATTTTCTTCACAGTTCTCATCTGTGCTCTGCGTTCAGCCATTGTGTCAAAACGCCCGCATGGTTTGGCAGTAACGCTTTCAGTTGTGCCCGGCATTCGCTTGGAGAAGCCTATTCGGCATTAACAAGCTACAACGCAACGCCCGTGGGCGCTTTACGCGCTGCACGCAGCAAACGACTGCTGGCCGAAAACATGGATTGGAAAATGGATCGGTCAAGGGAGATGAAGAAAATTACGGATTGTGATATGCGTAGCCGAAACAATACCGTTTGCGTGCAGGGACGGGGCGGTGTGAGAGCACAACGGGACAGGAACAGGTGTAAAGACGAAAAAGAAAAGAAAAAGAAAAAAAAAAAAATTTTTTTAATTTTTTTTTTTTTAAATACCGTTTGCGTAGAAAACGACAGACTTGCGTAGTTGCGTAGTATATTATTCAAATTCGTAGTTTACTACGCTCAATGTGTAGTGTAAACGGGTCTGCATTTGTGACTCCGAAATCGAAGCAGATACTTTGATCACGATGGTGTTGTAAACGTTCATGATGACAACGCACACTACTAATCGGTTAAAGAGTTCTCCAAGAGCATAGGCCTATTGCGAAGCAAGGTCTTCCTCTTCCTGATCGTTTGAATGCCCGGACATCGTAAATGAGAACCTGTTGCTCTTACCGTTTGCTGTCTCCACTTAGATCTATGACAGGCTACAATTTCAGGTAAGTTACCATATAGACTGCAGTGTGTGTGTGTGTGTGTGTGTGTGTGTGTGTGTGTGTGTGTGTGTGTTGTGTGTGTGTGTGTGTATGTGTGCGTGCGCGCAGCTTGTGTGTGTGTGTGTGTGTGTGTGTGTGTGTGTGTGTGTTGTGTGAGGGTTTCTGTATGTGTGTGTGTGTGTGTGTGTGTGTATGTGTGTGTGTGTGTGTGTGTGTGTGTGTGTGTGTGTGTGTGTGTGTAGTGTGTGTGTGAGAGAGAGAGAGAGAGAGAGAGAGAGAGAGAGAGAGAGAGAGAGAGAGAGAGAGAGGAAGAGAGATGATAATGACGATGATGATTTTGATGATGATGATGATGATGATGATGATGATGATGATGATGATGATGGTGGTGGTGGTATGTGTGTACGTGTAGTATGTTTTTAAACTCCTCTTTTTTTTATTTAACCATTGTTACTCTCTTTCTCTCAGTTTGCTGGCGTGGAACAGCAAACAAGTCCAGCAATTCACCGGACAGTGCAACAACAAAAGACAGAAGTGCCTGGCCACAAAGCAGGTGTTCGACAGAATGGGGCAACAGCAATGTCCAGCCGGTTCCAGTTCCAAGGAAATCAGCATGGTTTACCCTTGGGACTTTGCTCAGTAGGTAAAGACATATTAATACTTTACAATTTGTCAGTACTTTAAAAAAAAAAGGGGGGGGGGAGGGGAACAATAGTTATATTTGTGTTTATGTGCTGTTTTCTCCAACAAAGAAGCACACACACAGACACACACACAGACACACACACTACATTTTCGATAATGTCACCATACCATACCAGCTTAGAAATGGCAAGTGGATAGGTACCCAAAACCAGACTTGAGCTGTGCAAATAGTGGTTAATAGATAATATATTGATCAACTCTGTGGTTGCCTTTGTTTCAGAGAAGCAAGTCTTCTACCTTGCGAATGAGGCAGGGGTACAGAGGAGGGTAGCAACTTCAGTCTTCGGCATGGTGCATCAATACTTAGGCATGCAGTTTTGTGTGTGAATGAACAGCACAAATCCATTTTGAAAATGTCTTGATCGTCGGCCACATCAAATTCGACCTTGATTGGCATTTCAGTTTGTTGAAAGTAAAGGGAGACGTTCGATAGCAGAGTGCACGGATGACATTTTCAATTCAGTGAAGTGATGGACAGACTGACAGACCCACGTGTGCAAGGACACACAGCACCATGTTACTTTCTACAACTGGAAGCTGTATTTACCAAGGAAACTGAACAATTAATCTTTGTTATGAAATGTAGAAGTACCACAACTTCAAGTCGACAAGTGTGTGTGTATTGTTTTCAGCAGACAGACTCAAATAGTTTGTGTTTGTATGTGCGTGGGTGAAGAAAGAATAGAACATGGAGGGGGGAGAGGTAGTATGAAAGAAGAAGAAATATTCGAGAAAAAAAATCATATGGCTGATTGTTTTTTCTTCTGCATGGGAGGAGAGAATGATAGAAAAAGACGAAAAAGTAAAAATTAGGGTAACGTAACAAGAAGGGCAATAACTCTGGAATGATACATTATTTTGACCTAAAACCATACAAGTAATAACGGCAGATGATTGAACTTACTATTTCCCGACAAAAGTTTGTTTTTAAAAGTTTGGCCATTTTAAGTCATTTTGGGGGTATCTCCAAAAAAGGGTCATAACTCCGTGAAAAATAAATTTGAAGGTCTGAAATTCTCACATCACGTTCTAAATATAACAGTCTGTCAAATAAAATCCAAAACTCAAAATCGATAAATTTGTCAAGAATGTCCCTTTTCGCAGAAATGGCCACATATGTGATTGGGAGTAAGAATATGTAATTTAATATATGCGTCACGGTATGTACAATATTTTCTTATCTCTCATCTGTAGGTTGATTTTTATTTTTGAAAAATTCTGAGAAAAAAGATTTTCCTCTTAAAGGCGTCCAACAGTCCGAAATACCCATGGGTAAAGGCGGAGCCTATTTTCAGTGACCAACAGGTCTCAAGTTACCTAGTCTGGCAGAAGCAGTGGCCATGACATTCCGCTTGTTTAACGGCACAGTGCGCCTCCCGTAAACCATCACAGATACTGTCAGGCTTTTACACACAGCCCCATTTGAACACTCACCAAACGGGAACATCAAAGGTGTCCTACGTAAAGAGCGAGCAATTTTCAAAGAATTAATTTTGCAGATTGTGTCAGAGACAATCGGACCGTGGTACGTTTTGGCGCTTGACCTAACTTTTAAAATCTAAATAATAAATTGACAGCTTGTTACACAAACATTCTTAAATCATAAAAGAATTCTTTTTTCATCAAGACAAGATCAGTACAATTCGAAGTTTTGAAAGTTTGAAAAAAGAAACGCCCGGAAGCAGGGTCACGCAAGGTTGTGGTTCTCGTAGCAGACGACGGTTTATGTCTATCGCCAGTTCCTCTGAACAGTCAAAAGCCATCGCGAGAGTTCTTGTGAACCACAGCCGTTTGTTTCGTGCATAGTCAGAGGTACATAATAACGCAGTGATCGCGCTAGGTATTTTTCAAACCGGTATGACGTCATGAGCTGGCTACAAGGCTCTCACGAAAATCGGTAAGCTTGCCAAGGCAACCAGTAAAAGACAAACAATGACTTACAATACATTAAATCAATGTCAGTGATATGCGGACGTTTTTTCTCCCCCCCACCCCCCCCCTCAAAGCAACTGTCGCACAACTTGACAGTGACACATCAGCAGCCGCTGTGAGAGAGAGAGAGAGAGAGAGAGAGAGAGAGAGAGAGAGAGAGAGAGAGAGAGAGAGAGAGAGAGAGAGAGAGAGAGAGAGAGAGAGAGAGAGAGAGAGAGAGAGAGAGAGAGAGAGAGAGAGAGAGAGAGAGAGACTTCCGAAATAAAATAGGAAAGCAAATAGTAATCACGCAACTGGAAGACTTACTCACTAGTTACTTACTGTTACAGTTTCACTTTCGCCTAGTCTTTGTTGTCAAAAAGTTTTCACGCGCAGAGCCAACAGCATTTCTATGACTTAGCGATTTTGAATGGTCTTCGAGAGATGAATGTTGAAAATTTCGACAACCTCTTGTGTAATCATTTTTTTGACGTGTTTTTTTGCAGTCTTCACAAAACATGAGAAAGTTCTCCCCCTCCCCCTCTGTCCGCAACCACAGAAACTCTTTGCACCATTTTTCCTGAAATCGTTTGACAGCCTGGAAGATGCCGATGTTGGTTTCTTTGCCGCCGCTTGAGACTCGGGCTCTGCAGATGTACTAGGCCGTGAAGTACTTTCACTTTCAGTTCCTTCATTCAAAGGCCTTTTCTCACCTCTTGGGGGTAGAAAAGACAGTAAAGATCGTTGCTTCTTCATCGCAATCGACTCGCCTCACAATAATCAACTGTATGTAGACAAAGATCTAAGCTGGTGTGAGTACGTGATTTCCCGGTATGATGCTATGTCGGCTATAGTTAGACGCCGTCCCTTATAACATAAACTGAAAGATTTTACGATGGACCGGGAACCGAAAGAAATGGCGCGAAAAGTATGATGTCTGATTTTTGACGTCATGTTTGACACCTTGACATCAAGTGTCATCAATGGAGACATAATCGCAACATTGTAGCGCTGTCACAACAAGCCATCCAAATCTCTCTCTCTCTCTCTCTCTCTCTCTCTCTCTCTCTCTCTCTCTCTCTCTCTCTCTCTCTCTCTCTCTCTCTCTCTCTCCCTCGCACTGACAAACGATTTTTGTAATTACTACTTTTTTTTTACCGGTCAAACCAAATAACAATCGGTACGTCTGACCGACATCCACTTTTTTTTCCGGTATTGGCGAATCTTAACCAGTAAAATACCGGAAATTACCGGTAAACGCGATCCCTGAATAACATGCTATTGCAGATAAGCTCACAGCGAGTCGCATTCAAATTACTAACTGACGACTGCATTGTGAAAAAGGGAAACTGGATCACACGGGTTCACGATGGCTCAGGGGTAAGATAAACCACGCAAAATAAATTCTTTGAAAATTGCTCGCTCTTTACGGAGGGCACCTGGGATGTTCTCAAGCGGTGAGTGTTTAAATGAAAGGGTGTTTGTACTGTGTGTAAAAGCCTGACAGTATCTGTGATGGTTTACGGGAGGCTTACTGTGCCTTTAATAATTAATTCATGAGTTTGGTCATTACAAATGTCAAAATTGTAATAAAAATTAAAATGTTAGCAATTGATTAAAAAAATATTTCATCTGATTCTGTACCATTCCCCGATTCAAAAAAACATGTAGATATGTTATGTTTGGACAAAAAACAAGCTCAGAGAGTTAAAAAGAATTTTTAACAAGAAGGGCAAAGCCCATACGACTCACATGCTTGACCTTGACCTTTACATGACCTTGACCTTCAGCTAAACCTAGCAATGACATCATACACTAAGAACTGCTTTACACATTTTTCCTACCAAAATACATGTGACCTTGACCCAAGGTCAAGGTCATCCAAGGTCATGCAACACAAAGCTGTTAATTCAAGACATAGGAAGTACAATGGTGCTTATTGGCTCTTTCTACCATGAGATATGGTCACTTTTAGTGGTTCACTACCTTATTTTGGTCACACTTCATAAGGGTCAAAGTGACCTTGATCATATGTGACCAAATGTGTCTCATGATGAAAGCATAACATGTGCCCCACATAATTTTTAAGTTTGAAACAGTTATCTTCCATAGTTCAGGGTCAAGGTCACTTCAAAATATGTATATAATCCAACTTTGAAGAGCTCCTGTGACCTTGACCTTGAAGCAAGGTAAACCAAACTGGTATCAAAAGATGGGGCTTACTTTGCCCTATATATCATATATAGGTGAGGTATTAAATCTCAAAAACTTCAGAGAAAATGGGAAAAATGTTTTTTAGACAACATTTATGGCCCCTGCGACCTTGACCTTGAAGCAAGGTCAAGATGCTATGTATGTTTTTTGGGGCCTTGTCATCATACACCATCTTGCCAAATTTGGTACTGATAGACTGAATAGTGTCCAAGAAATATCCAACGTTAAAGTTTTCCGGACGGACGGACGCCGGGACGGACGGACGGACGACTCGGGTGAGTACATAGACTCACTTTTGCTTGGCATGTGAGTCAAAAAGCGCGGTTTCCTATTACCGTACTTTCCGGGTCATAAGGCGCGACTTTTTTCCTCGAGTTCGACCCCTGCGTCTTGTATAACGAAGCCTAATCCGTGTATGAAATACCAAAAAAATCAAAGAGACCACTTGAGTACCAGTCAAACAACTTGTGATAATGCATGTTTCAGCTACTAGGTACTGCCCTGCCTTTGATCTGGCCGCACACACAGATTTCCACTCTGTTAAACTCGGTCACTGACCGGTCACTGACCCTGGTGCAGGAAGTGTTTCCTCTCTCAGATATGACAGGAGAACCACCTCTCATGGCAAAAACTGGGTCATTGACCCCTGGGAAGAAGGTCGTGTCTATAAACAAGGCCACCCAGCTATCACAATGCCTTTGATCTGGCCGCACACACAGAGCACACATATTTTCACTCAGTTAAAGTCGGTCACTGACCGGTCACTGACCCCGGTGCAGGAAGTGTTTCCTCTCTCAGATATGACAGGGGAACCACCTCTCATGGCAAAAACTGGGTCATTTTGGTGCGCCCTATCGGCCCCCTGCGTCCAATGGGTGACTGGATTACAATTTTTTTTAAAAAGAAGGGGGTGCGTCTTGTATAACGAAGCGCCTTGTCACCCGGAAAGTACGGTAAGCGGTTTTTCTACTGCACTATACTGGCTTGTTACTTCAAGCGATCAGTAAAGCTATTGTCTAGGTGAAAAAACCATTTCAGTTTCATTCTGTGAGTTCGACAGATTGACTAAATGTATTAATTTCGTTATGCGCGACTTGTTTATGTCTTTTCAAGGAAGAATACTTTTATCTAAACATGTACCTTTCTTGTTCATGCAACAACAATCTTCAGCACGAAACAACACTCACCCTAGCGGATCCAGATCCCAAGAAGTAGGGTTGAGCCAAAGTACAGACACGGGACTGTCGATGCAGGTAGACAGGCATGCCACTGTTATGAGTCACAACCAACCAGCCTTCCGGAAGGATGTCAAAAGGGTCATGACCACGTTCTGAATCATTGAAGGGTCAAGAAAACATTAGTTCTTTCAAATATATATACAGACACACATTTCAAGTACTTATTCTTAGATTGACAGTTGCCTTTTTTTATTGCAATGCTTGCTCTCAGGTGCCAGGAGATTGGTTTCAATAACTCTCACCGACTCTTGTTGTCATCTATATTTGGAAGGCTCACATTTATTTGCTTCTTAGATCTTAATTCTAATCATTTAAAGTACATCTGACAAAGTATGTAGCTCCCTCCAATTAGTGGTGACTCCGACTCACAGTGAAAACATTTGGTAAATTGAACTTTTCTTTTTAATCAAGACTCAAAGAGAATGTTCCTATTCGAATTCAGCAAAACATTTATTGCGACCCCAACTAAAACCTTCATTTAAGTGTCATTTCATTAAAACGTTCTGTGCCATTAAAGGCACTTTACTTTGATATTTGGAACTCTTTTGGGATCAAAAACTTCTTTTCCAAGGGTTGCGTACATACCCCCAAAATCAACCTGACAAAAATTTACCAATTAAAACACGACAAAAGTTCAGTATAAGCACAACTTGGCAAGTTTTACATACCAGAAGAAAGTCAAATCAGTTATCTAATCTATCCAGAACAGGTTGTTTTGTCTGGCCATCTTGCATAGATCTATAGATATATTTTTATGTTGTGCCATTCCTACCGATGCAGGTATCCAGTTTTTGCGTTAATTAAGAGAAGTACCATGACAAAAAGCACAGTATTTTAGCAATGACTTGACGGGATTGCTTTGAAACTCAAGATCATATCATATACTAGACATAGCTCAGGTTGTGATCATTACAACAAGTAAATTGTTCGGATGTTACGCAATCTTCTGGAAAGTGTTCTAAAATACTTCACGGGTTAGTTAAATTACATTGCATGCATACAGATAAATAATTGTTACAGGTACTGCAAAAGTTTCATTTGAGTATGACCACTGGCGTAAATTTGCTAGTTGAGTAAACAGATATCTGAAAATGTCCCATCACAATTTCCGTCAGTGAGTCAAAGGGCGCATTGAGATTACGTACCACTGCGCCACCAAATGTACAATTTACATCGGATTACACACACACATACATACATACACACACACACACATACAGATATAACACGATATAGCGGCTAATTCTCAGATGGCACCATATTGCACCATTTTGCATCTTTGGAAAAACGCGTACTGGCCTCTTTGTCGCATCTTGCCTTCGACAATGTCCCCTCAGAATTTGGTTGAGGGGGACAAATGTCCCATTGCCTTTTTCTCCCAGGTTAAACCCTGCATGAGAAACAAGAAGGGCAAAGCCCATACGACTCACATGCTTGACCTTGACATGACCTTGTTTGTTTGTTTGTTTATTTGTTGCTTAACGTCCAGCCGACTACGCAGAGCCATATCAGGACGAGGAAGGGGGGGATGAAGGGGGCCACTTGTCAAGCGATTCCTGTTTACAAATGCACTAATCCATTACTTGTGTCCCAGCAGGCTTTAGTAAAACTAAATTAATACCTACTGGAAGATTACCAGTTTCCAGTATGTTAAAATAGGCTTAACCTATCTACTGCTGGACTTACATCAGAACACTAACAGATTAAACTATACATGAATCGCGAGACAAGCGGCAAGAGAAGAGATTTTTGGAAAAAATACAGGTGAATGAGCAAGAAGGCAGAAAAAAGAAAAGAATTCATGAAGAAAAAGAAAGCATGACAGGAAAGAGGAACCAAAAATCTACCTAACAGCAAACTAGAAAGCTCCTGCGGTTCCAAAAACAGGAGGGGCCTTTAATTTCATAACCGCAGTGCCCCACTGCGGGATGACATGACCTTGACCTTCAGCTAAACCTAGCAATGACATCATACACTAAGAACTGCTTTACACATTTCCAAGGTCATGCAACACAAAGCTGTTAATTCAAGACATCGGAAGTACAATGGTGCTTATTGACTCTTTCTACCATGAGATATGGTCACTTTTAGTGGTTCACTACCTTATTTTGGTCACACTTCATAAGGGTCAAAGTGACCTTGACCTTGATCATATGTGACCAAATGTGTCTCATGATGAAAGCATAACATGTGCCCCACATAATTTTTAAGTTTGAAACAGTTATCTTCCATAGTTCAGGGTCAAGGTCACTTCAAAATATGTATACAATCCAACTTTGAAGAGCTCCTGTGACCTTGACGCAAGGTAAACCAAACTGGTATCAAAAGATGGGGCTTACTTTGCCCTATATATCATATATAGGTGAGGTATTAAATCTCAAAAACTTCAGAGAAAATGGGAAAAATGTGAAAAATAGCTGTTTTTTAGACAACATTTATGGCCCCTGCGACCTTGACCTTGAAGCAAGGTCAAGATGCTATGTATGTTTTTTGGGGCCTTGTCATCATACACCATCTTGCCAAATTTGGTACTGATAGACTGAATAGTGTCCAAGAAATATCAACGTTAAAGTTTTCCGGACGGCCGGCCGGACGGACGGACGGGGGGGACGGACGGACGGACGACTCGGGTGAGTACATAGACTCACTTTTGCTTCGCATGTGAGTCAAAAAAAGGACTCTTCATGCCTTTTTTCCAGAGACAGTGATAAACTTTGAGTGCTTCTCGAAACATGCAGCCATCACGCAGGACTGAGCATCCCTGTAGCACAGCAATCATCCAAAAAATGTGAATTGTGTTTACAGGACAACAAATTTATATGAGTGACCCCTTTAAGAGAAATCTTCGGTCCAAAATGAATGTGTGCCACATAGCCAAGTTAACTGTTAAGTGCTTTTAATAACATAGACACTTTTAATGACATTTAAGTTTATAAAATGTGTTCTAACACATGAGTCATTCAAGCCATTCTGAGTCTTTGGCTCAGTCATGTTTACTGACACAGTAAATACATGACACCTTTTTAAGCAACGGTAAATTATATTAATAAAACAGAAAAATGCAATACATACCGACCAGCACCACCTTTTCCCTCTCAATAGGTCGATCTGAGTGTGAAATAGAGTCCTTGGTGATGCCCTCCTCCAGCAGCGCATACAGTTCTGTGTCATCTAAAGAATCGTCACTATCCCTCTCACCCTCCTCCTCTTGATCTTCTTCATCCGCAGCAACCTCATCAATGATTTCAAATTCATGGGTGCCAAAATCCTCCCTGTTTTCCTCGCTTAAAAAAAGACTTTGATCTGCAGGCGCCTGACCCAAATCACGATCAGACTGATTATCAGCACAGATCTCAGAGGGGTTGTCCTTAGATTCAAGATGTCTGTCTGAATTTCTGGCACGCTTTAAGGGTGGCTCTGATGACATTTCTTCACTGGCTCCCTCCTTTACATATGTCACTGAGTCTTTGCTGAACATGTCATACCTTTCCATGTCCAACCTTTCATGAACCAGGCTGGTCAGTGGAGTGAATGACATCGGATCTTCCTTACGGGTTGCACCAGATGGTTGTGTACTCTTCCCAGCGCTCATCCTTCCAACTGAACACTCTTAGCCTTTGTCCAAAGTATAGCAAGCTGATAGTTAAGATGCCAGTATGGAGTGCACCTACAATAAAACCTGGAGCAATGGTATTGATCAACAATTAAAATTCATAGAAAAATACATGTATACATGTATATAAATTTATATTCATAGAAACAATTATCAGATGAATAGTACTACTACTAATAGAATACTTTGATCATATGATGGAAAGAAATGATAAAGTGACATCTCAATACTGCCTCTTAATTATTACCACTGATTTCTCTTCATCTTTATGGTTACTTGCCAAGAGACCAAGTATAATGAAATAAACAAAGCACACACTGCTACTTCTAGAATTGAATACAGACAAAGCAAAAGAGCAGACAGAAGTAGAAGTTGACACCAATGCACACTGTTTACAGCACTGTGTAGGCAGGTGATACAGTCACAGCCTTTGCCGGCAACAGTACAATCCACAATGTACAACAATCAACCCTACTCATCAAGTCATTTGCTGCAAACTTACATAATGTGACTGCTTTCATTTTGCTTACAGATTGAACAGAATAAGCCGATGACTTGAAGAGGGAGAATTCTTTATAGATTTTTCAATTTTGTTTTTCCAATCCTTGTTACTGTTGCATCACAGTGGCAAATCAAAAGCTAAATTCACTAGTCATAAATTCACTTTATAATTTGATCTCTTCTCTAGCTAGCTATAGCTTGTTCACTGTTCAAGAGGCCAGTATATTTGCAACTTATTGCTCACAACACAGCCCACTGAAGGTAAACTTCCTTTTGTGATGGCTGTTGCTTTCTACTTCAAACAGCCCCTTCATACTGGGCCCCATGCAACGACTCTCAAGTCCAATGACTGATGATTCTACCACAGTACCACTACCAGGGAGTGTTTCCCCTTGCCAGAGAAGAAAACCTTCAATTGCCTATTTCCGTGTCCTCCGTGTCAAATAAACCGTACAATATTTCTAGTAATTTAACAAACAGAAACGAAAAATGGGACTAGAAGACAAACGAAAGAGCAGCACGACAGCTAACAAACCTCAACTCGCTCAAGCGACCAGGTACTAACTAAGAATAAGATGCAACAACTGAAAAACGATGAGACTCAAAAGGCAATCAATACGTGTCTTCTCCAGACGCACCACTGATACCCAGGATGAAAAAGAATCAATAGCCCGACTTGTTCTGCACGTGTACGTCTAGTCTACCCTAACACTAAGCAGTTCCCTTTGACTCTGACATTGCAGGTAGAGGAAATTGATTTTGTTAGCAACAGAGTGCCTTCCCTTGGTCGAAAAGTCGAAGACGTCCCAGAACGTTTTACCTTGCTGACTAAACACTGCGCGACCTCTAACTAAAGCATTTACAGAAAATATGTTTGTTTTTGTAGTATCTTCACAGTATTTTCTCACGTTGTACCAAGTTTTAAGTCATAGAAATAAAAAATACGGGAGTTATGATGTATTTTCGAAGAGCTAGCGCGCGAAAGTGAAAGCATCGGTTTTCTGCATCCGACCATGTCCGACTTGTTTTTAGACCCCCAAGCGCGACCTCAAACAAAAGCCTGTACATGTAATATTTTTTATATATCTACTATCTTCACAACATTGTCTCACTTTGTACAAAGTTTTAAGAGATATAAATCAAAAACTAGAGAGTTATGATGCATTTTCGAAGAGCTAGCGAGCGAAAGTGAAAGCATAGGATTTCTGCATCCGACCACGTCCGACTTGTTTTTAGACCCCACGCGCGACCTCAAACGAAAGCATCTACAGGTAATATCGAGTATCTTCACAACATTTTCTCACGTTGTACCAAGTTTTAAGTCATAGAAATCAATAACAAGGGAGATATGATGCATTTCCGAAGACGGCTAGCGAGCAAAAGTGAAAGCATCGGATTCCGGCATCCGACCACGTCCGACTTGTTTTTAGACCCCCAGGCGCGACCTCAAAATAAAGCATGTACATGTAATATTTTGATATATCTAGTATCTTCACAACATTGTCTCACTTTGTACCAAGTTTTAAGTCATAGAAATCAAAAATAAGGGAGTTATGATGCATTTTCCGGAAGAGGTAGCGAGCGAAAGCCGTGAGCATCAGCGGATCAGTCAGTTTCTGCATCCGATCATTAAAGGAAAAGTCCAAGGTTTTTAAGTATCCCCAAAAACTTGAAAATCGAATGCCAAATGTTACAAACATCTCTGGAAAAATATTTTAAAAATTGAAAAAAAATTGTTGTTGTTGTAGTTGAAGATTTAGTGTTGCGGGGCTAACCAAGACAAGTCGCCTGGGGTCAAGTAGTGGTCACGTGGTTTTCGGTGCACTGTGACGTCGGTGCACTGTGACGTCACAAGTTATTGTGTTGATTCTAGTATTTCTACCACTAGTACCAGCTTGATTTTCACACAGAAAAGTCACCACTGCATGCCCGAAAAGAATGCCTCGGTGGAGAGCAGCCGCAAACTGCAACAACTCGTCAATGTCCCCAGGCATTTCATAGCACACTTTCCCTCATAAAACTCTGAGTCTCTTGTGGAAATGGAAGAGATGTGTGCAGCACAAGCGTGCAGATTTCAAAGTGTCGGGCACTTTCTGGACACAGATTTCGCCATTTTTCTGCAGCACAAAAGTTGGCGTTTCATCCCTGAAACAAATGTGTTGACCACTGGCAGTGTCTTCCCTTCATAAAAGTCCGGAGAGGGCAGTATTACGACGAGCCATCGAAACCCCGAGGCGACATACGAACAGCGGATTATCTCACAAGAAGGAATGCGTTGAAGGTCAGAGTACATGCTTTTATTTTCATGCATACGTAAACATTGTTTTGCTGCGCAGCGAATACTATGGAATTGGTGCAGAACAGTGTGTCTGGGTCTGGCTGATATTCGCTGGAGTACAGATGCGCCACAGGCTAGATCTACAGAGTTACAGAACGGTCTGAGCTGAGCTAAGAGTAAGAGTAACAAAACTTGACTAAATGTAAAAAGTAGTCAGGGTTGTGGACACGTAAGACAATGCGTGTGTCACGTTATCTATTCCATTCAGTCACAAACTATCCCCTGATATCAATTCATGAAATTGGCAGCGTTTGCTGGAATCATGGTTTAATGCTATTTTTACCAGATCTAAACTTTTGGTGGATGTGCAACCGGTAAGGTAAACAGACACCTGCATGCTAGAGACAAGAAGATTACGAATTGTGCAGGGAATTAATCTTTCTGCATTGACTGAGAGACGCAAAACCAGTCTAATTGCTACAACATGGATACACATCCAGACGACTTCCAGAGGGTGTCTAAATGTTCAGTGTACTGTATAGATCAGAAGCATACTTTCGAATTGATTTATACTCACACTCATTTTCTCTCTTCTTTTACTTCCAGACCTTTCATCATCACTCACGGCCACTGGTCAGAACAGGTCACTAGACACAGACACCGTGACCATTCCAGATTTCCCGGTTCTCCGTGATCACAACGCAACTGTTGACCAGTCCTGTTCCTACCGTCCAGAATCACCACAGGAGAAAACCAACGTGCCATTCATCGTAAGATTTTTGTTTTGTTTTGAAAATGAGTGCCTTATTCTAGCTTTGCAAAAAACGAGAAAGTGTCTTTGACAGATACCATCCAAATAATACATTATGAAAACAAGTACAAGTTCATTTCTACTCATGCTAATCGTTTATGCTTTCTGTGCTGAGCGACATATGGATTGAATTTCTTTCGTAACTCACCTCCCGTCAACATGCAAAACTATATCTGTCGAAGTAGTTTCAAATAAAGTTAGTATGCTTCCGAATAAAAAATATAAAAAAGGGTATTTTCTGAAATTTTTAATTATAGACCATCACGAAACATTCACGAGTATGTTGTTGACCTGATGGTCTTTATGGTAGACAGCAAGAGTTGCATGTTCAAGAAGTTTTACTTTAAGCAGTACATTTGAAAGAGCAAGGTAATTTAAGGTGGTATAATTTTAATGGTAGGTTCCACTGTAAGGCGACATGGAGGGTATCTTTGACGGACTCATTCAACATTCATACCCATGCACATCACCTCAAACACATAAGCTTTGTTCTTGAGTCAAATTTATTGGCTTCATAAATATTGTGAATGTTTGTCCGTTTGCAGATTGGCTTATCTATGAATTTTTTTCGAAAATATCTTGTGATCTACGTACGCATAATGTAACACGTGAAGAAGAACATAAAAAGTTCGTCAAAAGGAATCTAATTTGCATTTCAACCCATTTGCCTTCCTTATTGTTAATTTTTTCTTCATAAAGACTACTTTAAATTTATAAACAAAATGTTTAACCATTTCAAGGCCTCTGAACACGTTTAAAAAAATGCAGGTCTTTGCTCACTATATCAGATCTGCCAAGGCTCAGTTTACACAGGAAAAATCATCTGTCGACTTGAACACATACCAATAATCAACATCCTCACTGTTTCTTGGAGCTGGATTTTGTGTGTGGAATGAATTACACATGTGGCGTTTTAGAATATAATTCATAGAAGATGTACATTCGTGCAGAAAGGCTTTAATTTAATAATTAGGTCTTCGTGATGTTCTCTTAAAATAACTAACATGTGTTCCCTTTACCGGGCCTCTGAACCAGTTTTGTGAATATGCAGGTTAAACTCGTGCTTTTTCTGTGTTATCAGTGTATTTCTCATCCAGGCATGGATGCGTCCTCTTAAATGGACAGCCCTTCCCGTGTAAACGATTGGGTTCAAAATCTCAAATCTTACCAGGCTTTTACATGGGATATGGCCATCCTTCCGTTTTGAAAAATACCAGAACTGAACACTCTGTATGGGTACTCTCTTTGCGAATGTAGAATTTTATGAATTAATTTCTTTAACGCCACACGTGTAAAACATTCCCTAAAAAAAATCCAGCTCCAAAAACCAGTCAGGATGTTTATTCCTGGTATATGTTCAAGTCAAGAGATTTTTTTTCTATGTAAAAGTCTTCGCAGATCTGTGTAGTGAGCAATCCTGTTTTGAAAAAGGACGTGCCTTTAAGCCTGTATAGACGGTTTGATTGTTGAGATACCTGGTGGCAATGACCGCACGGGTGGCAAGAGGTAGTAATGCACAAATGACAACAAACCGACCTGCATTTAAAAAAAAAAGTTAGGAGGCCTTGATAGGGGAAACATTTTGTTAATTTCCAGAATCTTTATGAAGAAATAATGAACGAGAAGAAAGTCTGGCCTTGAAGTAAATGCAAATTAAACTATGTATACTTTTGACAAACTTTTTCTGTTATTATTCACATGTTAAAATGTGTGCAGAGATCGTTAGTTACTTCCAAACAACCATGTTTCAGCCAACAGGCAAACGGACAATACTGGACACAGGCTATGCTGACCGGCTCATGGACTGACTACCTGATGCAGGAGTAGACCAACAGTGAAAAAAGTCTGGAACAAAATGTTGCAGAATGTGAACCATGTACCGGACCACGTGACAACCCAGTATCATCTTCAAACCATGCAGGAATCTGTTCAACACAGTCACACGATTTGTAAAAGTATATTTCAGCCTTTTGTAGCTCAGGGAGTTTGAACCCCACTCTTCATCCGTTTGGGAAAGTATTTCTGATTGTTTTGACTGCACAGGTTGGTAATGGTACTCTGATGCTTCTGCCGAGAAACCCCACTCGCTAGCGCACCAGCTGCCTGTTATGGGCGACGTGCCTGTATTTCCTGCAAAGCAAGACAGAATAAAACAGCAGCTTAGTTTGAGCTTTTAAGACATTCGTACAAGAGAAAACGTGTACGTGTTTGTTTGGAGAGGGTGGATAGAATCATAAGACATGCTGTGTCTATGTGACGTAGAGCAGGTTTTCAAATTCATGCTGAAGCACTGTGTGATCGCTATTTTTGTTGGCATATCTTACCTTGATTTCAGATAGACTGGGAACCGAAATGAGGATGTTTACATGAATAAACTATGCTGATATGTATGTGTTTAGAAATAAAGAATAGTTTTAATGATATATGATGGTGTTTTATTTTTTTTAACCCAATGTGATATTTTCGTATTTGAAAACAAATTGTACACTCTGTTGTCAATTTTACTTTCAGATAAATAAATCTATCATAATGGAAATCATCTGTTTGTGTTGTGTTACTTACCCATTTTGATCAAGGTTGAGTCGTCCATATTCCTGTGTGTACGCATAGTATGCAGTTTGAAGGTAGTAGATGTCCGAGCAAACATAGGAAGATGTGCTGTTAGGCTGTCTATCCCCTCATCCAGGTTTTCCAGATATTTGAATTTCGTTCCCTCTTGGAGTTTCTGCACTGACACCTGATAAGCAAAATACACGTATCACTCTGTGATCATGGCAACATGTATCATCTGTATGCCCCGTTCAAAAATTACCTTGAGATTCTAAGGTATACACAGAAATTGCACTGGATCACAAAAACAACACGAACAGTAGTACATGTAATGTATATTCAGTTTAAAAATTCATGCAATGAGAGTCTATAACCCGATTTAACCCCAGGTAGATTCAGGGTCCCACTGACTGAATCTCATATGGTTGTTTTTCGGCACACACCACACATTTTTAATGGGACTGTGAGGTTTTGTTAATACAGTAAAATAATATAGTAGCAACGTACTGTCTGTTCGTGACGTTTGAGAATACCGATCTATGCACTAACGCATTGTCTTTTTGTAGTGTGACTGTGTCCGATATTGCGTACTCCTAAAAATCAATGATCAAAAAGTTTGAACTGCTGTAATCGTGTTTCAGCATATGTCTGACAGTGCTTATTTGCTTCCAAAACGGCTTGCGATATCACTACTACTAGCCATCAGCGTTTCGCCACTGCTCAGAAAATCTTATGATTTCAGATCTAGTTTGAGATCGGAAATCACGTGTGTTCGTTTAACAAACGAAATTCATTTATTACTTCCCTTTGACCGTTTCGCAAGAAAAATGTCAGGATCACTATTAGTATTAGCACATGAAAGCAGCCCACTGCCATTTCAAAAAGTTTCACTGTTTAATGGTGTCGATGTCATGTAGTGTCTTACTGTCGCAAATAAAAATACCAGGATAATTGCAGTTTTGTCCGCAAGAAACAGGCTTTGCGCAATGTTAACTTGCTGTCTACATGTTTCGTTGTGTGACTGAAGAATTACTCAGAATTCCAAGAGAAAATAAGGATAGCTTAGTCGCGTGTGAACATCACTGTGGAAACATTTATTCTAAACTGGGCAGTTCAAGGACGAAATCCTTGATTAAAGATAGGAAAATAAACAACACCAGATGCCTGAAATAATAGCATAAATCAATTATCTTTACATGCTTACAGATCTGTGGAAGCACATCAACTGATCTGTGAAAAACACACCTGACTTCGATCTAGCATGCAAGAGGTAGCGACTACGGACTAGTAGTAGTAGTGTGTCAACATCACAACAAAGAGAATCACATACCATTTCGTATTGCCGCTTATGCTGGCTCTGTTCCTTGTGGCCTCGCCAGCATTTTGACGACGAAGAGGCTCAAACGGGCACGCTAAAACCTCAGGCTGGCTGAAAACCGGTCCGTATTCCACTTGTCTTCCTCACTGCTTGAGCCGGCCATGTTTGTTGTTCAAGGCTCGTGACGTAGCACACGTATGTGCACAAGGTCATGAGCCAAGACTGCGCGCGCGATGGAACGATTCAGAACAACCAAAAAACGAGTCAAAGTATACTTTTTGGATTTCTGTGTTCATTTTTACACACGCATTTGTGGTTGATGAATTAAGAGGGTCAACATATCAAAAGTGACCCTAAACCTTGGACTTTTCCTTTAAATAGAAGTGAAATGAACTACAGTACAATTTACATAAATACAGTGTCCAACAATCAAAAAGACATTTCAAGATCCATTATATCAAAACAATTTAATGTCAGGGAAGATGACTTAAAACTAGAACTGAGACAAATGGCGGAAAAGCCGGATCAGAAAAAAAGCGACCAGCAATACTGATACACTGAGCACGACAGAACAAACCTCAACTCGCTCAAGCAACAAGGTACTAAGATGCAACAACTGATAAGCTGTAAGTTTCAGAAGGCAATCAATCACGAGACAATACGTGTCTTCTCCAGACGCACCACTGAGTTCATATGGCCACTAGTTCCCAATTCCAGTGGGGGAGCTTGTTTATTTTATCTTGTCAGCGAGCCGCGCGGTGATAAATCCCAGCCGCGTAAACATTGCAGCCAAGGCAAGAAGAAGGGGGAAACTCGGGGACTTTTTCTACATTTATGAAGGGTAGGGGGAAGCAGACGACAAAATGTACGCCATCTTGTTATTCAGTTGCCAGGTTGGAAACCTAAAAGTTTGGACTCGATTTGCTTGTTTTTTCATTATATTGATATGTACAATTATTCATATTGCAAAATATAACATACTACAATCCCTTCAAGCTAAAAATGTAGTGTAAAACTGAAGGAACTTGTACTACAGCACTACAAACACAAATTCAGTATAGTTAGAGAGTATTTTACCTGCGTTTGGATTATGATGTTGTTGTTGCAACATTTAAAGCGTGTTCGATGTTTCTGACGGAATCATAAGCGTTTGAAAACAAAAAAGCCTCGGTTTACCAAACCTTTGAGAAAAATGGCTTAGAAAACGAGGATAGTGTATTTTTTGCAAATTTACTGAGACTATTTCTTTACGACAACGACCGGTATCGGACATTCGCTTTGAGGCAAACAAATTCACTCGTTGCCGCCAACTTCATTCAGACAGTGAAACCTGCGAAGATCACAAAGCAGTCTAAATTGCAGACCAACGTGATGCGTACAATGATTAGCAAACTGTTGCTCTTTGAGGTTAAAATTAATTTCTGGAAACAACCAACCCAGTAACCCTTTTGCGTTTTGTAGGAATATTGTAGTTACAGGATTATGGAGATGTGTTTTAAAGAGGGTCTCATCGCAGGTTTCACAGTGACTTTGATCGGTATCTGATTCTGAGCTGCATGGCTTTCCACCCTCCTCAGCCAAGCTAGTGTGCATAGGCACACGCAACACACACTACTTCGTAACACACTTCGCGGCTGTATAAAAGTGCATATATTTGCCTGGAGATAATGAATTACCAAACATCACAAAAAACAAGTTTAGAAACGCTGCTAGCATGAGCAGGTTCTAGAGGGTTAAGTTCTAAGTTCTGCAGTAGTAAGTCGCCAAACAAAGAGTTTTAAGCTGGGGGGGGGGGGGGGGGGGTGTTACACTGGTACGAAACCTGTGAGTGTATGAGTAAAGACGAGCGCACAGACAACATAATATTAATGAATTCGATTTTATTTCAATTAAAAAAAGTCTTAAGATCAGGGGCCTGTTAGATTTTAACCCATCTTGTTTCTGCCAAGGCCTAGTGTAACAGACACAGCGCGCCGACGGTCCGGTCGGTGGGGGGTGGGGGCTTGCCGCTATCGGGTTGTCCAAGACGCATGCCGCGAAAAGATTCCAGGCCCCGATAAGAGTAACAGACCACTTTGTTTATAATAGTGAATTTGGCTCCTCAAGAAGAAGTTATCGCCATATGCCCAGGATGAAAAACGAGAATCAATAGCCCGATTTGTTCTGCACGTGTACGTCTAGTCTACCCTAACACTGAGCAGTTCCCTTTGATTCTGACATTGCAACATCGCTTGTTGTTGAGACTGGCGCATGAGCCTGACTCGACTCTGTCAGTGCTTTGTCAAGTTGACAGCTAATTACTAACAGTAAAAACAAAAAAATTATTGAGCTGTTGGAACAAGTACAGTTGTCTGACTGTCTTTCTTTATTTGGTGTTTAACGTCGATCGTTTTCAACCACGAAGGGTTATATCGCGACGGGGAAAGGGGGAAGATGGGATAGAGCCACTTGTCAATTGTTTCTTGTTCACAAAAACACTAATCAAAAATGTGCTCCAGGGGCTTGCAACGTAGTACAATATATTACCTTACTGGGAGAATGCAAGTTTCCAGTACGTAACATGTTATGTTATATGAAGTCTTATATCGCGCGCGTATCTCCAGACTCGGACTCAAGGCGCAGGGTTCTATTTATGCCGTGTGAGATGGAATTTTTTACACAATACATCACGCATTCACATCGACCAGCAGATCGCAGCCATTTCGGCGCATATCCTACTTTTCACGGCCTATTATTCCAAGTCACACGGGTATTTTGGTGGACATTTTTTTTATCTATGCCTATACAATTTTGCCAGGAAAGACCCTTTTGTCAATCGTGGGATCTTTAAAGGCACAGTGCAGCTCACAGCCTTCGTTTTGCGTTTTTGTTGCAGCTGAGTGCATTTACAGTTCAAAAATCCTCCTATGGTAGTAAAACAAACCCAAAACTACCCAACGACAACATCTGTGAAGCTCGACAGTTTCTTGTTCACGCGAGTGCATAAATTAACCTAGTTATTACGTGGTGTTTGGTCGGAGTTCGATTCAACTGAGTGATTCCGGCCTCCATTTTGTTTTACACTTGTAAACTCATGATGACGTCTGACATAGTTTGCTAGTGACGTGTCTTTTCAGTTGTGCATGATGTGCATGTGGCGATCTACCTGATCTAAATTTAGATCCAAAAATAGGCCAAGACCAGCCGGGTCTGAGTACGAAATTAATTCGTAAAAAAATTGCAGTTCTTGACTCTTTGGGTGCAAGTCAATGAAACTTGGTAGTTCTTCTAACGGATAGCTGCCTGAGGTATGACTAAAAGCCCCAGGGGCTCCGTGCACCTGGATTTGACAAGTTCAGTACCTTTAACGTGCACACCCCAATGTAGTGTACACGAAGGGACCTCGATTTTTCGTCTCATCCGAAAGACTAGCACTTGAACCCACCACCTAGGTTAGGAAAGGGGGGGAGAAAATTGCTAACGCCCTGACCCAGGGTCGAACTCGCAACCTCTCGCTTCCGAGCGCAAGTGCGTTACCACTCGGCCACCCAGTACAAAGGACTTAACATTTCTTACATACTGCTTGACTAAAATCTGTACAAAAATTGACTATATTCTATACAAGAAACACTTAACAAGGGTAAAAGGAGAAACAGAATCTGTTAGTTGCCTCTTACGACATGCTGGGGAGCATCGGGTAAATTTTTCCCCCTAACCCGCGGGGGGTTGTCTGACTGTGAGACTGCTTGTTGTAACAGCTGTCTGACCGTGTGAGACTGCTTGTTGCACGACAGCTGTGCACGACGCTAGCGCTCCGGGATAACACAGCAATCCTTTTGAGACTATGTTTTGGGATCGATTGTCCTTTACTAAGAAGCTAAAGAACAGATTTATGAGTATGGTAGTCAGTGTGGACAACTATGAGGTAGGCTACTGCTTTATGCCCGATGACAGTCTTGTCGAATAAGGACTTCTATTGAAAGAAACGACGAGAGCCGATTGAAAGTCCGTCAGTGAACTACCATTCGAAAGTTTTCAGGTCGATTGTTCTTATCTAAGATACTTTAAGAGCCGTCAGTTTCGGAGTGCGCTAATGGTTTCACTACAGCCCGGACGTGGTGACGTGTTCTGATGCTAAAAGTCCGTCTGCTATGACCGAAAACAAGGTGCGAGGTTTTGGCGCTAGTACGCAGTGGCCAAAACTGAAAATTAGCAATTAACTCTGTGCATTACTCAGAACACGTGTAAATGACTTTTTTTTTTCACGTAAAAATGGTAACACTAGGTTTTGGCGCTGGTAAGCCGTCATACCCAACTACGACGAAAACTGCAGGAAAATCCGGGTTCAAAGGCAGCTAATCAGTGAGCAATGGCATTTTCATTGTGAATACAAACAGCATACAGATAATGAGCAATGGCATTTTTATTGTGAATACAAACAGCATACAGATAAAAAAAAATATAAAAAAACCACACTCTCTCTCACACACACACACACACACGAACAATATCATATACTAGATGATTACCCGCTTCGCCGGGTACCGGCTTCGCCGGGAAGAAGTAGAGCCGAATACCAGGCTGCGCCTGGGACCCGGCTTAGCCGGGTGTACGCCGGCTTCGCCGGCGCACGAAGGAAAGAAGATAAACGCGCAAAACACTGGAGACCTTCTAAAAATAGTAACGTGCAGTGACCTTCTAAAAATAGTAACGTAGTAACAGGAATATGGATTGACGCCATACGAAGGAAGGGAGATAAACGCAAAACACTGGAGAAGATAAGGAAGAGTTACTGGGAATGGTGAAATGAACAGAAAAACCAAAATCGGTTCAGCGCTGCGCGCTGAGAGCACGTGTTGAAATATCTCATCGATGAGGTTGTGTCCGGGGTCTCTCTGAATAAGCCCACCAAATTTGAAGCAGATCCATCGAGAACTTTGGCCGCGCATCGCGCACAGACAGACAGACAGACAGACAGAAGTCGTATATATATATAGATAGCAACAGATCTTATTTAACTCAAAAATCATCAACAACAAAGAAAGGTAAATAAATTTTAAAAAATAAGAAATGGAAATGGTACAAGGAAATCAAGAGAGACAGACAGACAGACACGAGACGGAGAGGGAAAGAGACAGAGACAGCATAAATGAGACATTTCTGACAAATACTGATATACTTTTATCATACTTTAATCAATCGTCTAGATACTTACATAGACAACTGCGCACAATATTAAAAAAAAACTAAAAACTATGATAACAAGAATACGTTAAAAAAAAAGCAAAAACAAGTAAGCCTTGAAATATGTCCTTTGCCTAACAGCTACTGTTTTTCTATTTAACTTTATTTTTTTATTTTTTTTATTCATCTTTCCACCGTCCGTTTTTTTGTTTAGATAGCCCTTCCTTCTCTTCATTTGTCTACAAGCTTTTAGGTCACGTCGTTTGTGAAAGATGAATAATTATAGCCTAGCCATAACAAAGCCAGACAGGCCAACAAAGTCAGTGTCACAGACAGTCACTGATTCCATTCGAAGCTATAACGGTGTTAGTAAAAGCTACACGCCCTCAATGTTCGCCTTTATGATCTCGCGACGAATAGCTTGGAAAAAAACTTTATAAGTTCACACTTTTGGTATTTGCTTCCAAGTTTTCTTACTTTCTTCCCAGATGAGTATTTTTCCTTTTCATTTCCGTAGTTTTGGAAATAATATAGACATTGCGGGGAAGACGCGCGACAACTCGATCAGCACGACAAGTGTTGGTGACCTTCTGTTTTTCCTCCCACACAGCCGGGACGGTGCTTTGCGAGCCGTTCACACTGAAAAATGGAGCAATTTTTCGTTGTGGCCAAAACGAGACACATGGCACGTAAAGGAACAGTATGCTTGCAGAAGTTTAAATTGTCGTATTGTAACTGATGTTTTTATATTTGTTCAATCCGCATCTTTCAACAAAGTGTATATGATTTACGAACAACCAGAAGCATACGTGCGTGTGTGTGTGTGCCGTGTGGGAGGCGGGGGGGTGCACAAACTCAAGTTTTTTCACACACACTAACACACACGCGCGCGCACAAACAAACGAATGAACGAACAGACGTACAATAACACACGCAGGCACGCACGCGCACGCACACACACAGACAGGCAGGCACGCACACGCACACACACAGACAGGCAGGCACGCACACATATACACACAAACACACGCACGCTCACCCAACCCCAGTTTATACAAGAAAAATGTTCATTCAAAATGAACAGCGTCGATGCAATGTCCACCAAAGATTTATTTTGGGAAGTGTTAAAGGTTAGGGTCAAAAGTTAATGAATTGCATGTTGTGCTGGATATATAAATTGTTTATTTCAGTCAATGCTTGATTCATAAGTACATTTTTCAGCATGGTGCATCTACAGGAGGGTGCTCCAACAATGATGCATAGTGCCAACATTTAGCGCAAACTTTTCACAACAGTGCATTATTACCACAAAGCGCATACAGCGATTATATAGTAGCAAGTTGCACTAAACATTTGAACAAAATGCATTTTGTTCAAATGTTAACAGGTCAGCACCAAGTTTTGCATAAGTGCACAACAGCACTGACCATTTCACAAAAGTGCATAACAGCTGTGACAATTTTACAAAAGTGCATTGACCATTTCAGGCAGATGGCTAACATGCAGATTTCGCTTTTGTCTGTCTTTCTTTGAAAAGTAGGCATGTTCAAGATCGATGAAGTCATGAGCAATTGGGTTAG
Organism: Littorina saxatilis; assembly: GCF_037325665.1. NCBI lineage: Eukaryota > Metazoa > Mollusca > Gastropoda > Littorinimorpha > Littorinidae > Littorina > Littorina saxatilis. The sequence continues at coordinate 35,007,976 of NC_090253.1, forward strand.
ATGACAGAAAAAGATTCAAAAACGTCAGATTCAGTTAGATGACAGAAAAGATTCAAAAACGTCAGATTCAGTGTTTTGGGCACTGTTGAACAGGAACATTCTCTCCTGTTCAACAAATGTGGGTTCAATTCAAAAGCAACATTGTCACAGATAGGCTAGTGTTACATTTCTGTAAAGTTTCAAAAACATCTTCCATGTTTTGGTTACTGTTGAACAGAGGCATATTTTCCTGTTCAAAAAAGTCTGACACAAATTGTCGTAGTTGTGGGTTAAGGTTCGATCTATACTGTCCTTCAAACGAGTCGTAGAACCGTCATTGTCACAGATAGTGTTACATTTCTGTTTTACATTCAAACGAGTCGTAGAAGTAGTAGTACATTTGCGTTTGGTTGTTTTTTCTTTTAGATTCCTGTCACTCATACTAGCAGTATTGATTGAGGTACATAAATCTGTTGATGTACAGGGATGACTTGTTTGTAATGAATCCTTGTTTCCTCCACATTGAGTTTGCATTGCAGTTGGACAGAAATGAACAGGTGTTAATTGATAAACACATTGATAATGGCTTTTGAGAAAATCAATCAATTCTGCAAAGGAATTAACTTGATGACATCAAAACTGCAGCGCCATTTGAAGAATGGTTACCATTTCTGTTTCTTTGATGGGAATCAAACAAATAAAAACATTGACTATCCAAGTTACCATGAATGGCAATAGTTGACTCCTGAAAAGTAGCAAGGATATAATTTGAGACGATAAACGCCTGATGCAATCCCTCCTCAAGGTCAGTCAACTCAAAACCTTCATCATTCGCAACATCAGTAGGCAACACAGCGGCATTCGTATGTCCAGAAATCATGTCGAAAAAATATTACATTTCAAAAGCATGTCCAACCACAGTTGTTGGCAAGTGTTCGTGTCCGAAGTAGCCTTCAGTGTGTGTATATGTATTCATGTGACAGAGAACGTGACCTCGAGTCATTGTTCAATCCTCTCTCTCTCTTCTTTCTCATTCGAACGCCGCACACACGCAAGAACGTAGCCTACGCACGCATGCACGCGCACGCACACACACACACACACACACACACACACACACACACACACACACCCCGCTGACGCACACGGCAAACCACGCACACACACACTGACTGTCGGCAAGCATCTCTTTTTGTTTTCTTTACCTTTGTTTATTGTGTTTTCGATATTTGTGTTTATTTTTTGCTTGACTTATCTGTTTTATTTTAATGTTTGCTATCCACATCGTGTGATAAATGTTTCTTCTCAGTCTCCGAGTCAGTTTAGTTTCTGCACGCCGCTTTGGTACTCCTTGTTTTTCTAACTGGTGAATTGTGCGCGACTGATTTGCGGATTTATTTTTATTCCTTTCATATGCAGTTGAAGTGTTGTGGGTGTTATTGTCTGTATATGCTATGTTGCGTCTGTGTATGCCTACAAGAATTTTGGGTGTAATGTGCCTGTGGTCTGCTCGCAGTCGAGCACAGAAAACATGGCGGCGCCCTGTGGCAAATTCGTGGAAAGTCTTCCCGACCGCAGATACCAGCGTCGTCCGCGACGCTGGAAAAATATTGATTCTTGGCATGTCATCATTTTCAAAAGTGCATTATAGAGTCTGTCTTTATTTTTGGATCACATGTTTCAAAACACTTTGGATGAACACAGTCAAAATATTTGTTGTGAGCTTCACGAAAGAAAGAAACAAATAACCAACTGTCCTGGATCGATCTGCTCGGGTATTATCACGTCCGATGATTCAATGTAAGCGTACGTGCGTGCGTATGTGGTTGTTTGTGCGGCACTGTGTTCGTGAATGCGCGCGCGCGTGCCAGATCGCGTATGCTTGCGTGTGAGTATCAGTGCCTGTGCGTGTGCGTGTTAGTGTGTGTGTTAGTGTGTGTGTTAGTGTGTGTGTGTTTGTGTGTGTGTGTGTGTGCCGAGTCACAACACACACATTCTTATTATAATGCTGCGTCGCTCACAAGAAATAACGGTTTTAGGTGTGACGAAAAAAAGAACAGGGCCTGAGTTCGGTGATAAATACAAGACTTATTTTACAACCATTTGAAAAATACATACATCCCCCGTGGCTGCCCGCATAACGAAATCGAGTCGTTTTTCTCGTGTTTTGAACTTGCCAGTGTTACAGCACAGAGCAGAGTCCGTCCCGCACTTTGCTTTGTGTACATCACGTGGCCACCCAAACACCCGCACAACGCGGCAACATTTTCACGAGAAAAACACGTTTATTTGTTTGCTTTGAATTGTCTGTATTACACATTTCTATTTACATTTACCACTGACACACCAAATTGTATACTTTAGTTTGCAAGTGAATCGTTATCATACAAAATAACGTTATCACGAGACGAACAGAGATCTCAGAGATCGTCTGCTTTGTTTCGCGCAAATCGTGTAATATCTATTTTTGCGGAAACCTCCCGAAGAAATGCAATCTCAGCGGCTTCCACCTGCAACATAGTCGTGCTTATTTGGAATGTGACGTCCTGCACTTCGTCAGTCACACCTATCTCGAAAACTAAGCGTCGCGGCACAGAACCAGCGCCCTTCCATTATTACCACGTGTTTTTGATGACATTGATAGTCTCATTGGCTTTTGAATTCAGAGATTGAAAAGAGGCAATCTGATCTGGCAATTTTCTGACTTTTAATTGTGACTCCCTACTTATGTCTGCCAGATCAACAAAACAATGGCTATTCTACACAGTTTGAAGGCAAAATGAACACGATTTCAGGTGATTAGCCTATCTTTGTTTATGATTATTTCATTTAGGCCTATATGTAGGCCTTTGTGAATATTGAGATTATATCATTAATTTAAACTTGGCAGCAAGAAAAAAACGTTGTGTACTATCTTTTGCTGGAGAGCTTGTTCATTATGAGAACTCAGTTTTAAGATCGTCTGTCAAAAAAACCCAGATCAACGCGGGAGAAGTAATGCACAGTAAAACGCGACACTAAACTAGTCCTGAGTCAGCTTGTCAAGGTGTGATGTGCAGTGAGGTGGGCGAGCACAAGCGGCTAGGGGAAAGTGGTAGTAACTGTGACAGGTGTCTTGTCACCCCCTGTGCTGAGCGACACGTTCAGCGACTCGGGCTCTAACCACCGGTCCCCGCCACCCACCCTCTTCTGTAACATGTGCTGCAGCGCCACGTTGGGGTTGGTGTTGTCCCTACCCGACTCTGCTACTTTCCGCTTGGTGACGAAGCGCGGGAAAAGGCGGCGGAACTTCTTGTTAAGGAGGCAGTAGAGGATGGGGTCGACAAGGTGCGAGCACTTGGCGGCCAGGGCGGGCAGGGGGGTTAGCTGCACGGGGATGTGCACCCCGGGTCTGTAGGCCTTCAGCATGGCCAACACCACGTAGGGACACCAGTTGAGGAGGAAGACGGAGCACATGGCCACGGTCAGCTGCAACACAGCCCAGCCCTTCACGGTCACATGCACCAGATCAGTAGCCACGAACGCTAGTGGTCTAAAACACAAATACTGACTGGACGGACTACTCTACACAGGTTTTTGGGGTTTAGCTTCGCAAGAAGACAGAACCTCAGTACTTCTGACTAAACGTTTAACTGCACAGATGGAAAACATGAAATTGCTATATATTTTACCCTGCTTGGTTTGTCTATTTAGTTTATCGTTTTTCTTTCCCAAGAATTCACGTGTTTCTGAACATGCGCGAACGTATGCGTGGGTGTGTGTATCAGTGTGTGTGTGCGTGTGTGTGTGTGTGTGTGTGTGTGTGTGTGTGCGTGTTTGTGTGTGTGTGTGTGTGCGTGTGTATGTGTGTGACTCTGTCTTTGTGTCAGTGTGTCTTTGTGTTTCTATCACGTAAACAGGTGTTTGTCACGTCCAGCCTTGATCAGGGTGCAGAGGCGAATCAGGTGAGGTGATTGGGCGAGGGTTTAGGAGTATAAATATATGACCATCTACCCGCAGTTGACAAGCAGCTTCTGTGAAATGAAAACGCCACATGTTGACATATTGTTAAAGGCACAGTAAGCCTCCCGTAAACCATCACAGATACTGTTAGGCTTTTACACACAGTACAAAATGTTTGTGTAACAAACTGTCAATTTATTATTTAGATTTTAAAAGTTAGGTCTAGCGCCAAAACGCACCACGATCCGATTGTCTCTGACACTCTCTCCGCAAAATTAATTCTTTGAAAATTGCTCGCTCTTTACCTAGGATGTTCCCGTTTGGTGAGCACTCAAATGGAAGGGTGTTTGTACTGTGTGTAAAAGCCTGACAGTATCTGTGATGGTTTACGGGTGGCTTACTGTGCCTTTAAAGTAAGGCGGAAGTCTCAAGATAACTTTTGAATCTGTACAATATTTCATTGGTAAAACTGACCGCTCAGTTCTGTTAGTTACAATGAGTGCATATATTCTTGTATACTTTTAACCTTATTGGGCTGAATTGTGCATGTTTAGCACAGTGTAACTGATAAAGAGAGTGTCTGTTTATTCCAATTTTAATGCGGGTTATGACTCATACGTTTCTTGTTGAAAAAAATAATTATGCGCTCACCAATTACCCAAGCGCATGTTTGCGCCACCCGCCCCCCCCCCCCCCTTCGCTTTTACTCTCTCCTACCTTTTTATGCGTGCCTTGTATTGCTCTTGACGTCTTTTATTTATTTGTTTTTATTATGACTGTTTCCTATAGTATATCAATGCTAGCTGATACGTCCGACTCTCCGTGTTATCTTAAAGTGTTTGGAGTTCGTGTCCCTACTTTTTATTCCCATTACTGATGTGTTATGATTTCCTTGAGAGAGAAAAAAGTTTAAAGCAAAGTGAGCAGCCTACCTTGACGAGACGCACCTCCTGCCTACTCCAGGTAAGGGCGGCAGAGTCGGGCTTGGACCACCTCCTCCGCCTGGCGGCCGTGGCGAGGGCCAGCACGGTAATGTGGCTGTAGCTGACGCACATGACGAGGGCGGGCAGCGCCAGGCAGCCGATGAAGGAGGCCGTGACGAAGGTGGTGTCAGGCTGGTCCCACTGCAGCGTGCACGACGTCTTGTAGGGCTCCAGGTCGTAGCGGCCCCAGCCCAGCAGAGGACACAGCGACCAGAAGGCGGAGTACACTACGCTGAACGCGATCAACACTGCTACTATACACACTCCGTGGTGCCGGGCTGCAAACGCACACACACAAATATTTGTTGGTATCGCTGTGTAAAAATAAAGTATTAACCTAAAACTGTTCATCTGTGGTCTTGCTTCATGTATTCATCCTCTAAATCGTGTGTTCATGTGTGCTCGCGCGCGTTTGTGTGTTACTGTGTAATTGCGGGCGGGTGTGGGTGTGTGTGTGTTAGCACAGACCCTCAATTGTTTGTGCAACCAATATTTTTTTTTTAATGTCAGGCTTATTATACCGAAAACACACAGCTAATTTATATTTTGAGATTAGTCACAATACTTCCAATTATTAGAGTTGGTTTTTTCCTCTTGTTTCCACTCCTTCTTTTTGTAGCTGCAAGTGTACGTTCAAGTGTTCGTCGCCGATTCTTGTTTCAGCAGGCCCTTGTTATGGCTAAAAACTGACAAACCAGGTGCTACCACGACACCACCGATGAAGCCTTACCCCCCCTCCCCACCCATACCCAGCCAAGGGCTATAAAATGGCAGGCCACCACTTTTAAATAAAACAAACCTTCTTACCTAATAAATACACCTTTCAAAAACTAACCCTTTTACCCTAAAAGTACTTTTAGATGTCCGTGATATATGTACTCGGTGCCTCGCCGAGCTTTTAAGTTATTCCTGGCACAGGCACCCATGCCAGCTGCGCCATTGGCTGACGGCCGGGGCGTAGGCGGAGTGCCTGGCTTGCCAGTAAATGTAGATATACATATTTGTGTGTATGGATGTTCGTTGTGTCACTGTGGCATAGCCTTTTAAAATGTAAATATAACAAGACGTGCGTACTGTATATACTGGTTCTTATTTTCTCTCTGTATAAAGCTGGATCAACTTTTTTTACCTTCGGTTTTATAAAGTGGATCTGAAATTTTTATCTCTTTAAAAAGCATTCTTTTTCGAAATAAACGTTTTCTTTTAAACAAAAAACAAACCCTACCCCAAAAACGCTTTTGAAGACAATATGTACAGAAACGAAGAAACGAACCGAAATCTTTTAATACACTTTTATCACCACTCTTAGCCGCTCCGACATCCTCCCTCCCTCCTTCCCTCCCTCTCCCCCTCCCCCTTAACACATTACCTATATTCATGTCCCTAATAGATACTAGTATCTGTGAGGACGTAAAGGACCCCCATAGTATAGTATGTTTCAGCATTTTAGCGTATCACCAACTCTTGTCCCAAAAAGAAATAGGGGCCTAGTTTCTGTGAGGACGTAAACTCCCCCCTTTAGTTTTAGTTGTTTCAGTGAACTCACTCCGTCAAAAAGCAATAGCTTCAGAGGTAGCAATGTGCATGTGTATATACTCGTCTCTAAATGTGAGGTCATATCGTTAATGTTTGATTTCTGCAATAAAAATCGTTCTAACAACGATCAAAGTACGTGTAGTTGTTTTCGCGAGTTTTAACCGCCCAAGCCGAGCGTTTCACTAAGCATTTGTTAGAAAATATTTGCACTCTACATGGAGTTTAAAAATTAGCGAGATAAAGAAGCAACTGATGGGGATATTGTCAAACAAAAACTTAATCTTCATTTTAGAAGTGTGTTTTGCAATGATTAACATTTCAAAATACTTTGGAGGGTGTGGGTTTTCTGTGTCTGCGCGTTCGTGCTTAATTGTGTGTGTAAAGTGTGTGTGTGTGTGTGTGTGTCAGTGTGTGTCAGCCGGTGTGTGTATGTGTGTGTGTGTGTGTGCATGCGTCTGTGTGTGGGGGAAAGTGTGTGTGTGTTTGGCAGTGCCAGTGTGTCAATGTGTGTGAGTGTGTGTGTGTGTTTGTTTGTGTGTGTACGTTCGTATAACAGACTCACCAAAATTGGGCTGAGTTATAGACAGCAATCGACTGAAACTCATGCAGGCCAAAGACATCATGCTGTTTATGCCAAACAAAAATCCCAAAAAGCCGTGGATTTGGCAACCTGAATGAACAGAGAGATAAATATTGTTTTTCGGACAACTTAAAACTGACCATTGGCTATGGATGACATAGAGAATACTACATGGCTTGCTGTGTCGTACCAGATTTAGCCTACACGAGTTGTTTTTTAAAATATTGAACTGCGAGCGAAAGCGAGCTGTTCACTATTTGAAAAAGCAACGAGTGTAAATCTGGTACGACACAGCAAGCCATGTAGTATTCTGTTTATCCTATACATACTGTACTTACGTGTATTTTACTGAAAATGTCCTGCATTCGAGGCAGCTGAATTGAAGACGCTTGTTTTGGAACCTCGATCTCTTCTAAAGCCTCGTGCAATCGATTACGTCAAAGCAAAGAAACGTCACTCTGAAAGTGTGGCTGACGTGTTAGTTCTAAAGATTCATCGAGGGTAATTAGCGAGCGCAATTTGTGTTTCTATAATGACGTTTGTCTCGGTGACTTTGGCATCATACGCAGTGGAAAAACAGGTCCCTGCCAGACTTGCTTGACATGACCTCATTTACATGATATACACACGTGTGATTTGAACGATTATTATCTCACGGGTGTCTCTCTCACGTATGTAGGATAAAAATTTATATAATATCTCAAACATAGCTGTCTTCTCCACAACACACCTCACACACACACACTCGCACTCGCATACACACGCGCGCACGCACATACATACATCTTCACCTCCATGTCTGTCGGAATACATTTAGTCTTATATTGACTAACTGTAAAAAGTGACGCCTACCGACGTAGCCAAATGTCCAGCGGTGTTGCAGCGCTGCAGCAATACAAATGGGGTAGCCAAACAGAGGGTGGCCCAGGTCGGACACGGCAAGTGACGTCACGAATGCGTCAGCCGGGTTCAAGGACTTCCGGTTCCGGATGGACACAACGATGACAAAAGTGTTCAAAGTGACGGCAGCAATATCTGTGTGAAAAATAAACCAAGGATTTATTTATAAATAATTCAATCACAAGATTCTCGTACGGGTTTTTGTAATGAGAATTTACATGCTTTATGCCGATGGCAGGTTCAGTCACTTTCGCATTACCTCTGCTTTATGTTTAAGGTCAGTCTTTGTTCTTAGAAGTATACTCTTTGGAAATCGTGAAGGCCTCTTCACTGGTCCATATTAGTCGCCCAGGCTCCTAATATGGACCAGTTGCTGAATGTCTATTAGAGCTTAATCGCTCTAATTAAGCCTGGCCTAACGGTTAACTGAAGAGAGAAAGACTACCAAACACAAAATGAAACTTCTTTGAAAGAAAACAAGCTGGTTATCAGCATGAAACAAAAAGTGGTCCGTATTAGGCAACCTTCCCCTATTTGGAGCATAACTCTGCCACAGCACTTAAAATTCTTGACAGAGTTAGTTCCGAAATTCGTCTATTTCGATACTTTCACATATTGAGAATACTACATGGCTTGCTGTGTCGTACCAGATTTACACGAGTTGTTTTTTTAAATATTGAACTGCGAGCGAAAGCGAGCTGTTCACTACTGATTTGAAAAAGCAACGAGTGTAAATCTGGTACGACACAGCAAGCCATGTAGTATTCTGTTTATCCTACATACTGTACTTACGTGTATTTTACTGAAAATGTTCTGCAGTCGAGGCAGCTAAATTGAATACGCTTGTTTTGGAACCTCCATCTATTCTAAAGCCTCCTGCAATCTATTACGTCAAAGCAAAGAAACGTCACTATTATCCTATACGTGAGAGAGACACCCGTGAGATAATAATCGTTCAAATCACACGTGTGTATATCATGTAAATGAGGTCATGTCAAGCAAGTCTGGCAGGGACCTGTTTTTCCACTGCTTATGATGCCAAAGTCACCGAGACAAACGTCATTATAGAAACAAAAATTGCGCTCGCTAATTACCTTCGATGAATCTTTAGAACTAACACGTCACGCCACACTTTCAGAGTGACGTTTCTTTGCTTTGACGTAATAGATTGCACGAGACTTTAGAAGAGATCGAGGTTCCAAAACAAGCGTCTTCAATTTAGCTGCCTCGTCTGCAGGACATTTTCAGTAAAATACACGTAAGTACAGTATGTAGGATAAACAGAATACTACATGGCTTGCTGTGTCGTACCAGATTTACACTCGTTGCTTTTTCAAATAGTGAACAGCTCGCTTTCGCTCGCAGTTCAATATTTAAAAAAAAAACTCGTGTAAATCTGGTACGACACAGCAAGCCATGTAGTATTCTCTATATACAGGGGCGGACGAGGGGGGGGGGGGGTTTCTGGGGTTTCCGGAAACACCCCCCCCCCCCCAGCCAAAAAATAAAAATATTTTTGTGTGTTTTTTGGGGTTGAGTTTCAATTTTTGGGGGTATTAATCAGTGACAAAATCTGCTGCCTAAAACTGGTAATGATCATCCTCAGAATGCACCAGATTGCACCATTTTGCATCCTTTTTTTCAAAATTTTCCGGGGGGGCATGCCCCCGGACCCCCCTAGCAAGCTAGGCGCTTTGCGCCGTCGGCTCGGCGCTTCGCACCCATATCTTCACAATATACTTTTGGAACCCCCCCCCCCCATAAAATGAACTGATCCGCCCCTGATATACACAACTTCCCTCCCCTACCCCTGACGCATACACTGTTACTTGAGGATCTTTCTTCGAACCTTAATAAAACAGTTCACTCGGATGAAATATCTTCTGAGCCCGAACCGATAACACCGCGAAGAGGTGGTTGAGAATTGACAAGCAAAAGAACAAATGTTTTTTTTACTGACATCGCTGAAACCAAATCAATCCAAAATAGTGCAATATTGTTAAGCTCCAGACAAATTGGTGTTTGAATCGAGTGACACTGAATATTACTAATTGTCATCATTTTCACGAGTTTTCATTCACAAACACCTGGTAAATAAATCTCATGTTCCCCATGCAATAACTCGAGGTGGTGAATGGGTTTGAGCTTTCAGGTGAAACGTGGATTGTCAAAGTAAAAGCCAATCAGGCTGATTGTTTGATGTGTGGAACCATCGTGGCTTTGGATTTGTGTTTCCGAGGACAACGATTGTAAGCATTCACTCTCAAAGACCCAATCAATGTTGATAATTACCGCGGCGACTCATGGTCAATTTGCAACTTATCTCTGTAATCGCAAAATCCACAACGAAAAGTCATAAACACTTAAAAGAAAAGAAATATGCTCAACACTTACTGAATTCACAGGTATGATCGCAGCTCTGTACATTTTCAGACTGGAAGAAAAGCGTCAACAAGCTACGTTTGACGTCACATACAAGTTTGACGTGTTATCTCGTGCTACTGTGACGATGCTTTGTGGCCCGGAGTTGGGTTCTAAAAATTCGTCTCCCTGTGGGTTATTGTGCATTTTGTTGCACAACCAAAATGATGACAAAAACGATGTTTGGTAGCTTGTTGTCAGACCAGCACTTTGTTGTTGGTCCTTAGGGAGCATATCGCCTTTTGTCTCATATTTATCAACCGCGGCCTTCGGCCTTGGTCGATAAAGATGAAACAAAAGACGATATGGTCCCCTTGGACCAACAAAAAAGCTGGTCTGTCAACAAGCCACCAAAAATCTTATACTGTCTCCATTTTTACGAGTTTTCATTCATAACCAACAAAAAACACTGTTCACATGTGACAAATCGAAGTGGTGAATGGGTTTGAGCTTCAGGTAAAATGTGGATTGTCAAAATAAAACTGAGCCAATCAGACTGATTATTTGATATGTGGATCCATCGCGACTTTGTCTTTGTGTTTCCGACATTCGTGTTTCCGAGGACAACGATTGTAAGCATTCACTCTCAAAGACCCAATCAATGTTGATAATTACCGCAGCAACTCATGGTCAATTTGCAACTTTTCTCTGTAATTGCAGAATGCACAACGAAAAGTCATAAAACACTCAAAAGGAAAAGGCTATGCCAAAAACTCGCAAATATGATGGCAGCTCTGTACATTTTTAGACTGGAAGAAAAGCGACGAACAGGTTACGTTTGACGTCACAGACAAGTATGACGTGTTATCTCGAACTTATGACGTGCTTTGGGGCCCTGAATTCATCTCCGTCTATTATTGTGCGTACTTTTGCTCTTCTAAAATGATGGCAAAAACGATGTTTGATGGCTTGTTATCAGACCAGCATTTTCTGTTGGTCCTCGGGGAGCATATCGCCTTTTTACATTTAGTCAAGTTTTGACTAAATGTATTAACGTAGAGGGGGGAATCGAGACGAGGGTCATATGGTGTATGTGTGTCTGTGTGTGTGTGTAGAGCGATTCAGACTAAACTACTGGACCGATCTTTATGAAATTTGACATGAGAGTTCCTGGGTATGAAATCCCCGAACGTTTTTTTCATTTTTTTGATAAATGTCTTTGATGACGTCATATCCGGCTTTTCGTGAAAGTTGAGGCGGCACTGTCACGCCCTTATTTTTCAACCAAATTGGTTGAAATTTTGGTCAAGTAATCTTCGACGAATCCCGGACTTCGGTATTGCATTTCAGCTTGGTGGCTTAAAAATTAATTCATGACTTTGGTCATTAAAAATCTGAAAATTGTAAAAAAAAAAAAATGTTTTATAAAACGATCCAAATTTACGTTCATCTTATTCTCCATCATTTGCTGATTCCAAAAACATATAAATATGTTATATTTGGATTAAAAACAAGCTCTGAAAATTAAAAATATAAAAATTATTATCAAAATTAAATTGTCCAAATCAATTTAAAAACACTTTCATCTTATTCCTTGTCGGTTCTTGATCCCAAAAACATATAGATATGCTATGTTTGGATTAAAAACACGCTCAGAAAGTTAAAACAAGTCGCGTAAGGCGAAAATACAATATTTAGTCAAGTAGCTGTCGAACTCACAGAATGAAACTGAACGCAATGCCATTTTTCAGCAAGACCGTATACTCGTAGCATCGTCAGTCCACCGCTCATGGCAAAGGCAGTGAAATTGACAAGAAGAGCGGGGTAGTAGTTGCGCAAAGAAGGATAGCACGCTTTTCCGTACCTCTCTTTGTTTTAACTTTCTGAGCGTGTTTATAATCCAAACATATCATATCTATATGTTTTTGGAATCAGGAACCGACAAGGAATAAGATGAAAGTGTTTTTAAATTGATTTCGACAATTTAATTTTGATAATAATTTTTATATATTTAATTTTCAGAGCTTGTTTTTAATCCAAATATAACATATTTATATGTTTTTGGAATCAGATAATGATGGAGAATAAGATGAACGTAAATTTGGATCGTGTTATAAATTTTTATTTTTTTTTTACAATTTTCAGATTTTTAATGACCAAAGTCATTAATCAATTTTTAAGCCACCAAGCTGAAATGCAATACCGAAGTCCGGGCTTCGTCGAAGATTACTTGACCAAAATTTCAACCAATTTGGTTGAAAAATGAGGGCGTGACAGTGCCGCCTCAACTTTCACGAAAAGCCGGATATGACGTCATCAAAGACATTTATCCAAAAAATGAAAAAAACGTTCGGGGATTTCATACCCAGGAACTCTCATGTCAAATTTCATAAAGATCGGTCCAGTAGTTTAGTCTGAATCGCTCTACACACACACACACACACACACGCACACACGCACATACACCACGACCCTCGTTTCGATTCCCCCTCGATGTTAAAATATTTAGTCAAAACTTGACTAAATATAACGAAGAGAGGTACAGAAAAGCGTGCTATCCTTCTCAGCGCAACTACCGTAAAATCCCTAGCATAAGCCCACCCCCCCTCAGTGTGCACAGATTTAGGGAAAAATTGGGGGATGGGCGTTTGCTAGGGATAGACCCCTTTGCACAAAGTAAGTTTTGTGCTCAACCGTGTAATTGAGTGAATACAAACCCCGAAAGCATGTAAGTTAGGTCGTGTGAGTAGAAGGGAAGGAAAAAAGAAAAACAAGTCGCGTAAGGCGAAAATACAACATTTAGTCAAGTAGCTGTCGAACTCACAGAATGAAACTGAACGCAATGCAATTTTTCAGCAGGACCGTATACTCGTAGCATCGTCAGTCCACCGCTCATGCTCATGGCAAAGGCAGTGAAATTGACAAGAAGAGCGGTTTAGTAGTTGCGCTGAGAAGGATAGCACGCTTTTCTGTACCTCTCTTCGTTTTAACTTTCTGAGCGTGTTTTTAATCCAAACATATCATATCTATATGTTTTTGGAATCAGGAACCGACAAGGAATAAGATGAAAGTGTTTTTAAATTGATTTCGAAAATTTAATTTTGACAATAATTTTTATATTTTTAATTTTCAGAGCTTGTTTTTAATCCAAATATAACATATTTATATGTTTTTGGAATCAGAAAATGATGGAGAATAAGATAAACGTAAATTTGGATCGTTTTATAAAAAAATTTTTTTTTTTTACAATTTTCAGATTTTTAATGACCAAAGTCATTAATTAATTTTTACGCCACCACGCTGAAATGCAATACCGAAGTCCGGGCTTCGTCGAAGACTACCTGACCAAAATTTCAACCAATTTGGTTGAAAAATGAGAGCGTGACAGTGCCGCCTCAACTTTCACGAAAAGCCGGATATGACGTCATCAAAGACATTTATCAAAAAAAAGAAAAAAACATTCGGGGATATCATACCCAGGAACTCTCATGTCAAATTTCATAAAGATCGGTCCAGTAGTTTAGTCCGAATCGCTCTACACACACACACACACACACACACGCACAGACACACACACATACACCACACCCTCGTCTCGATTCCCCCCTCTACGTTAAAACATTTAGTCAAAACTTGACTAAATGTAAAAAGGACTTTGAGGCAAAGAAGGCCAACCTTGAGAGAGAGAGAGAGAGAGAGAGAGAGAGAGAGAGAGAGAGAGAGAGAGAGAGAGAGAGAAAAGGACTGGCTCTTCTGAAAACAACACGAGCATAGTCATTCATATAAATTTATAAAGTAAAAAGAAAATCGCCAGACCTTTGCAAGGACAAACAATAACAACACAATTCCGGGAAAAAGAAACTTGATGAAATGTCGAAATGTCAACACCAATGAAGCCCTTTCTTTCTGTACAGGGAAGAAATTTCACGATCGTCTTTGGAAATGAAACGTTAACTGAACTTGGATTTTGTCTTCAAAAGGCCCAATCTTTCTGAGAAAGAAAAACCCACAAACTTAGGAAAAAAAAGAGAAGAGAAACTCGAAAAAACATGAACGATGGGTGGGAGTGAGGAGAGGGGACAAAGAATAAGAAAAAAGGAAAGAAACACGAAAAGGTAAAGAAGGGGAAAAAGATGACTTTTAGAACAGTCTGCACAAATCCTAGTGAAAGTGAGCCTATAGTCTCTTTGAAAAAAAGCAGGGTGGGCGTTTGCTAGGTAGTTACCCCTGTGCACAACTTTTGGCCCAAAGTGGGGGGTGGGCGTTTGCTAGATGGTGGGCTTATGCTAGGGATTTTACGGTACTACCCCGCTCTTCTTGTCAATTTCACTGCCTTTGCCGTGAGCGGTGGACTGACGATGCTACGAGTATACGGTCTTGCTGCGTTGCATTGCGTTCAGTTTCATTCTGTGAGTTCGACAGCTACTTGACTAAATGTTGTATTTTCGCCTTACGCGACTTGTTTTTGTTTCCATCTGCATCAACCTCGGCCGTCGACATTGGTCGATGAAGATGAAACAAAAAAGCGGATCTCAGTGGCAACAAGCCATCAAACATCTTATACTGTAATGCCTCGTCTCGCGTGTACCGCTGTTAGCTCTGTAGACTAAGTAGACTACGCTTTGCAGTCGTTGAGGTGATGCGATCCGTTTGATGAGAGCTTATTCTGGTTGTCGGCTGTGATCGGCACGGCAGGCAGTGATGCTTTATGGCACTGCTGGCCCCACCCTGGCTTAGCCAGGGCCAACAACCAGCCTCGTAATTACGGCACCTCTGTGACTTTCGTCCGATATACATCACACTGTTGCATCGTCACTTCCAACAGTTGCCCTTTTATTGCACGAGACATTCCAAAGCGGATTTGTTTTTAGGGGAGAGAGAGAGAGAGAGAGAGAGAGAGAGAGAGAGAGAGAGAGAGAGAGAGAGAGAGAGAGAGAGAGAGAGATATCTCCTATCAAATCAAATCACATTTTATTTTACGGGGTTTTTAATGTTCTGCTTTTATGTGAATATCCGCGTAGAATATGTGATTAGAGTATTAGAGCAGTCCCTCTCTGGGCGAGGGATGGCTACAAATAACAGCTCGTTTGTAATGCAGATGATATTAGCCTACATCCGAGTAAACTGTGTAGGAAAGGCTCCTAATATGGACCGGCTCCTAATATGGACCACCTTTAATTCTGACAAACTTACGGAGAAAGAGCGCTCAGAACAGTTTCATTCGCTGAATGTATCCTCTCTGGATAACTTGCACATGTCGAAATAGTTGCGGACGCACAAAGCACAAAACCGTTAGGGTTTTTCTTTTTACATTTAGTCAAGTTTTGACTAAATGTTTTAACATAGAGGGGGGAATCGAGACGAGGGTCGTGGTGTATGTGTGTCTGTCTGTCTGTCTGTCTGTCTGTCTGTGTGTGTAGAGCGATTCAGACTAAACTACTGGACCGATCTTTATGAAATTTGACATGAGAGTTCCTGGGTATGATATCCCCGAACGTTTTTTTCATTTTTTTGATAAATGTCTTTGATGACGTCATATCCGGCTTTTTGTGAAAGTTGACGCGGCACTGTCACGCTCTCATTTTTCAACCAAATTGGTTGAAATTTTGGTCAAGTAATCTCCGACGAAGCCCGGACTTCGGTATTGCATTTCAGCTTGGTGGCTTAAAAATTAATTAATGACTTTGGTCATTAAAAATCTGAAAATTGTAAAAAAAAACATTTTTTTATAAAACGATCCAAATTTACGTTCATCTTATTCTCCATCATTTTCTGATTCCAAAAACATATAAATATATTTGGATTAAAAACAAGCTCTGAAAATTAAAAATATAAAAATTATTATCAAAATTAAATTTTCAAAATCAATTTAAAAACACTTTCATCTTATTCCTTGTCGGTTCCTGATTCCAAAAACATATAGATATGATATGTTTGGATTGAAAACACGCTCAGAAAGTTAAAACGAAGAGAGGTACAGAAAAGCGTGCTATCCTTCTCAGCGCAACTACTACCCCGCTCTTCTTGTCAATTTCACTGCCTTTGCCATGAGCGGTGGACTGATGATGCTACGAGTATACGGTCTTGCTGCGTTGCATTGCGTTCAGTTTCATTCTGTGAGTTCGACAGCTACTTGACTAAATGTTGTATTTTCGCCTTACGCGACTTGTTTACACTTTTGGCAGCGTTCACTCTAATTTTGACGCTTAAAACGGACTAATTTCTGTCCAAAGACAAAGCCGTAAACACACACAAACTGCTTTATATGACAGCTAAGGCTGTAAAGCTACATTTAAGCAATGTTAGCCCAGATTTTCTGGCACAAACAAAACATAATAGCAACAACTCAAAGTATCTCTGTGTCCCCTAATATGGACCACCTTCAACGAATCGAAGAAAAGAAAAGATAAAAGGCTGGTGTCAGTCATTCATTTAAGAATCTTGCTAAAACTGACCTGTAACTTGCCCTCGAGATTTAAAAAAATTATACGAAACAGTCTTCTTTACGTGAAAGTTGATAATTTCAATTATTTTCTCTCTGTTTTTCATAAGTTTGTTTAATTTCCTGTTGTGTTTTAAATAAAGTTCTCGTCGAACCGAAACATATAAATCTGAATTAGTCTGACTTTTATCATGGTATTTTGAAGTATATGAGGCTTTTTACAGTGATTCTTGAAGGCCTCTTCACTGGTCCATATTAGACGCCCAGGCTTCTTATATGGACCAGTTGTGAAATTTTCTGTATTTAATTTTTGCTGAGTGTCTATAAAAGCCAATTCGCTCTAATTAGGCTTAAAGGTTAACTACAGATAGAATAACTACCAAACACAAAATGAAACTTCTTCGCAAGAAAAGAAGCTAGTTATCAGCGTAAAACAAAAAGTGGTCCATAGTAGGGGCCCTTCCCCTATTACAGCCCCACTCCGCCTCACATGAGGTTTACAGAACGATGGCATCTTTCACAAAAGCAGCAATACTAACGTTATGGAACACACTTGCAAAAGCATTTTACATCATTAAATGACACAGTTCACTTGAATGGCTATTTAGCATGCGTAAACCACACACCAGTTCTCTATTGGTTGATACCGACAAACTCGTCTGTACTTATCTGTAAATCAACCAATCGGATTGGAAGCTGACAAACCACCATTTCTCCTCGCCAAGCGAGCACCTCCAAGACACACAAGAAGAACAAACAAGAACGCCAAGGCGTGATTAACCATATACAGTTATGAGAAGACAAAAATTAATAAGCTTGTAAAATCTTTACTGTGTTTGGGGAAAGAAAGTCGCAAGGTGATGTCATAATCTGGCCTTTCAATATGACGTCATTTGCGTGTTCCAGACTTAATATGACGTTCGTTTATCTTGATCGGCCGAACTGAGTGTACAATCAGTACAAGCTGGAAGTATTATTTCCTTTCAAGAAATTTCTGCATTTTAAGCACATTTTCATCGCCAAACACCAAAAACTATTTATTTTTGGAATCATCAAATGATTAGGAACAGAGAAATCATAATGTTACGTGTCTTCTTTAAACGTAAGGCGAAATAACAACATTTAGCCAAGCTGTCGAACTCACAGAATGAAACTGAACGCACTGCTTTTTCACCAAGACCACATACTCGTAGTTTCTTTCAGTCCACCGCTCGTGGCAAAGGCAGTGAAATCGACAAGCCATGCAGAATAGTGCGGTAGTGGTCGCGCTGAGCAGGATAACACGCTTTTCTGTATGTCTATTCTTTTTAGCTTACTGAGTTTGCCACGGTTTTTAATCCAAACATATCATATCTATATGTATTTGGAATCAGGGACCGGCAAGGAATAAGATGAAATTGTTTTTAAATCGATTTCGTAAAATTAATTTTAATCATAATTTTCACATTTTTAATTTTCAGAGCTTGTTTGTAATCCAAATATAACATATGTATATGTTTTTGGAATCAGAAAATGACGAAGAATAAGATGAAATTACTTTTGGATCGTTTAATACAAAAATAATTTTAATTACAAGTTTCCGATTTTTAATGACCAAACTCATTCATTAGTTTTTAAGCCACCAAGCTGAAATGCAATACCAAAGTCCGGCCTTCGTCGAAATTGCTTTGCCAAAATTTCAATCAATTTGATTGAAAAATGAGGGTGTGACAGTGCCGCCTAAACTTTTACAAAAAGCCGGATATGACGTCATCAAAGGTATTTATCGACAAAATGAGAAAAAAAACGTCCGGGGATATCATTCCCAGGAACTCTCATGTCAAATTTCATAAAGATCGGTCCAGTAGTTTAGTCTGAATCGCTCTATACACACACACACACAGACAGACAGACCCACACACACACACACACACACACAAACACACAAACACACACACACACACACACACACACACCACGACCCTCGTCTCGATTCCCCCTCTATGTTAAAACATTTGGTCAAAACTTGACTAAATGTAAAAAAGACGCTATTTAACGGTTTTCTTAATTTCAAGTCAATTGTCAATCAAACACAACAAAATTATATATTTTCGGATACAGGAGGCAATACAGAATACAATTATGTCACCTTTGTGATTCAAATATCGACTTTTAAGAAATCGACAAAATTGGCTGATTTTGAGTGAACATTTCATAAACGAATTTTTAAGGTACCAAGCTGAAATGTAATCCCATAGTCCGCACTAAGTCGAAGATTAGGTAACTATGATTTCAACAAAATTGATGAAAAACTGTAGCCGTGAGAGTGCCGCATCTACTTTTGCAAACGGGCAAATATGACCTCATCAAATAGCCCTATTAAAAATCACACACATACATAGGGAGACAAACCTCGCTCTCCGCTCTTGTTAACACATTCAGTCATTACTTGACTAAATGTAAAAACGGAGAAAAATGATTGCTCGAGACACAAGGCCAAAAACTACGCCATCTGAAAAACTTAGTTCATGTTCTAAGAGCGCGTGCACGCATGTACGCTGCAATGATTGACTGAGAGATCTTGTTGAAACATCATGGTCGTGTCACTGGCTGGCCACTGTGCAGATGATGTCAAATACTAGATCATGGTGCAAAATGTCACAGGAAAAATGGGGCGAAGTCGGGGAAAATAGCGAAAATAGGGCGACCATGCCATGGGGTCAAATGTCACCAGAAAAATGGGGCGTAAACATTGACAAAGCTGGATTGTATCAGTGTACTTCATATTTGTTTTGTCTGCAAGTACAGACCCCGCAAATGCCGTCAGCTATAAAAGCCACTATAGTCACTAGTACTTGGGACAGAAATAGAAAAATTAGCTAGATTACCATTTCAGTGCCCCATATGTTTTTTGTTTTTTTTACCAATAAGGACTGATTCTAGGTGATCCGCTAAATGCAATAACGTTCAAGCAGGGACCCTTTTTGTTTATCAAGCTAAACATATTAACAAGACAAAGTAACAATTCGAATAGTAAACAATTATCAGCGTGACTTATTCTAAAGAATCACACTTCAAACGCTGTCAGATACTACACTCTTTATCTTAAAAATGCCGAAAAGCCAGTTTTGTTTGTGGGTGCTTTACAGAACTTTATTGTTGTGAGTCAGCTACAAGTAACAGTATGACACCCACTACCGCTTTTTTCCACCTCTCCTTTACCTTTTATTGGTGTTGGCCAGCTCTAAGAATAAGATGAAACATGTACCAACGTACTACACCCTCCTCTTTTTCATTGACTTAGACTACCTCCACCCCTCCCCCTTCCTTCCGTTTAATGCTGTGGTCAAGATGATGAGTTTTTAAATAACAAGAAGAGCAAACGCTCGATCGAGTCACTTTCGCAGTTCTGAATATTATATGAGGCATCAGATGGACAGGAAGAAATTGCTATTCACAACACAATGAGTCACGTTCACATAAAATTTGAGCCCGGTCACTTTTATAGTTTCCGAGAAAAGCCCAACGTTAAGTTGTGTGTTGCCGAACAGAAAAGGCTAGTTATCTCCCTTGTTTTTCTGATAACGTTCGTAAAAGGCTACAGATGTAAATACTTTGATGTAAAGAATAATCCTACAAAGTTTCAATCACATCCGATGAACTTTGTCAAAGATATAAAATGTCTAATTTTTCCTTTGACGCTGACCTGTGACCTTGAAAAAGGTCAAAGGTCAACGAAACCATCGTTAAAGTGTAGAGGTCATTGGAGGTCACGACTAAACAAAATATGAGCCCGATCGCTTTGATAGTTTCCGAGAAAAGTCCAACGTTAAGGTGGTGTCTACGGACGGCCGGCCGGCCGGACGGCCGGCCGGACAGACTAACACTGACCGATTACATAGAGTCACTTTTTCTCAAGTGACTCAAGAAGTAAAATTAACCACTGGGCCAGCACACTTCTCTGATGTGTGGCATACTTAAGGTCAACAAAGTTGGTAGACAACTCTCATAAAATTAAAAGTTCACCCGTTGCTACTGTTACATAGCTGTGCCTCATTTATTTTAAGGATCAGCTGTAAGCAGTACATGACTGAAGATATGTATTATGACTTTTTTTTAAATGCCGTAGTATTCAAAGAGAAGTTTCCGTAATTTTGTTTTTAAACGTTTTAAAAAATCATTGAAAATACATGTACCCACTTGCAAAACAAACTAACATTCTGATGGGTTAAGCTTAGCTTTGGTAATTTATGCCTACATTTAAAATGGGTACACTAACATTTTCCGGGTAAGCATCTTGCATACCTCTGCTTAATTTATTTTGCGAGAATCATTTTGCCTCAATAGGTATATTCACCAAAAAAAGCAGAACAAGTCAAGAAAGCAAGGAAAAACTATTGCGTCCACTGTTTACACTGGTTTCTTCCCACCCCCAAGAGGCAAAACATTTATCAGTTTGGTTTTTATGTCCGGGTAGTGTGAATGTGTGGCTTTGTTCAAAATATGAAAGTAGAATAAATGCATAACTTTGTGTATTAGTTGTGGTTGGTGACTTAATTTTGGTTATAGCCCGTTGTTACGTTGGCTAGTAAAATATTTCTTATGAATAGTAACATTTTAGAGGCAGTACCATTACCGTCAACTTACGGCGTGTGTTAATTCTACCGATCGAGTACCATAATTTTAAAATTTCTGAAGGTTTACTTATATCTATTATCGGACACAGCAGATTGTGAACACTTTGAAACAGCGCTTACATATCACTCAACATGCATAATTGTCAGAGTACGATCATTTTTACCTCTTCTGATGCCATTTTTCAAAATGGGCGTAATAGTATACGTTTTGCAGGTCGGTGCAAAAATGGCACGGTCAATTGTTCTAAAACATTTTTTATATGTGATTGCGTGCGTCCCGGGACCCGCTCGTTTCATGTTTAGTGCGTCGTAGGACCCCCTCCAGGAATTTCCAACACGTGTTTTTGGCTTCTAGTTCGTATAGGACGCAGGGACGGACACTTTGTGTAGGCCTGCAGCCATATCGGAAAAACACGTTACAATAATTCAAACAGAAACACATCATTACAACAAACGTAAACCAGGGATTAATACCACTTCGAAAATAGGTCCTGTGATTGTAATTGACCGGTCAGATACCCCATTGAATTTCCCAACCCTCGTTTATGATTCTTAGCATGTCCTGTTCAAAATTATGTCCGATTGATTTCTCTATTTTTTCACATTTGTTTCAACACATTCTGAAATTATCACAGACAAAATATAAGCAAAATATTAGCGCAGTCGATTTTTGGGGTCAATCGCTGTTGCTGTTCTTAAACGAAACGTATTATGGATTGGGTGGCCGAGTGGTAACGCACTTGCGCTCGGAAGCGAGAGGTTGCGAGTTCGACCCTGGGTCAGGGCGTTAGCAATTTTCTCCCCCCTTTCCTAACCTAGGTGGTGGGTTCAAGTGCTAGTCTTTCGGATGAGACGAAAAACCGAGGTCCCTTCATTGTACACTACATGGGGGTGTGCACGTTAAAGATCCCACGATTGACAAAAGGGTCTTTCCTGGCAAAATTGTATAGGCATAGATAACAATGTCCACCAAAATACCCGTGTGACTTGGCGAATAATAGGCCGTGAAAAGTAGGATATGCGCCGAAATGGCTGCGATCTGCTGGTCGATGTGAGTGCGTGATGTATTGTGTAAAAAATTCCATCTCACACGGCATAAATAGATCCCTGCACCTTGAGTCCGAGTCTGGAGATACGCGCGCGATATAAGACTTCATATATATTCACCTGCAAGAGAAAGGAAAAGAGCCAGAGCGACGTCAGCGGCGGGAGACAACGGGGATGCTGTATCCCAAGCTAGTTGCTGCTCCGCTCTCGCCACGGTACCGTTGTTGTTCTCACAAGAAACGCTCCATGAAATGTTTCCCATGTCTTGCAATGAGTCACTTGAGTTGTAAGCTACCGGCATAGCAGTGGTGTCAGTCCAGCTATTAATTACATCCCAACACTCCATCCCCTCAACCAGCACCACACGAAACGGAAACAATTCTCGGCGTTTTTTGTTGAGCAACCTTGGTGTGAAGAAGCTGCGTATCGGTTTACACCTGTGTCAACGGTTAACTTATTCGCAAAAGAACACACATGCGAGACGAAGGGACCCTGGACTGGTTGGGCAATGTCATAGGCCTGATTACCGCCGCGTTGCGTCAAGCGGTCAACTCACACACACAAGCCGCCCCATCGAGTCATTCCTGTGAATACTGCCAAGCCCGCCCGTTGGCACGCATGTCCATTCACAGACAAACCCCTGGTTATATTTTGTTATACCCAAATTTGCAGGCTTTCGCGTGACTTGCTGTCGGCGTCGACGAATAAACCAATGTGATTATGTGTGTGTGTGTGTGTGTGTGTGTGTGTATATGTGCGTGTGCGTGCGTGCGCGCGCGCGTGTGAGTGTGTGTAAATGTGTGTGTGTGTGTGTGTTCATCATGACACAACCAGTCACACTAGCAGGAGTTTTAATTATGATCGTACGCTACCCATCACACGAAGAAAACGTCGTGAGAAAAAGTTCAGCTGTGCTTTATCAAGCGCTACGTACTCTTCTTGGTACTATTTTCCACACCACACACCGTCCTTCGTCGTTGTCCGATAAAATCAAACATGTAAGGGAGGAAGGGGAGAAAGGGTAAAGTAATCACTGATGAAGATTTGCATATTTTTGTCAACAGTATAAAAATGTCCTGGTTGCACAATTTAAAGGCACAGTAAGCCTCCCGTAAACCATCACAGATACTGTCAGGCTTTTACACACAGTACAAACACCCTTCCATTTGAACGCTCACCAAACGGTAACATCCTAGAGCGAGCAATTTTCAAAGAATTAATTTTGCGGAGAGAGTGTCAGAGACTATCGGACCGTGGTGCGTTTTGGCGCTAGACCTAGTCATTAAAATCTAAATAATAAATTGACAGCTTGTTACACAAACATTCTTAAATCATAAAAGAATTCTTTTTTCATCAAGACAAGATCAGTACAATTCGAAGTTTTGAAAGTTTGAAAAAAGAAAAGCCCGGAAGCAGGGTCACGCAAGGCCCGTGGTTCTCGTAGCAGACGACGGTTTATACCTATCGCCAGTTCCTCTGAACAGTCAAAAGCCATCGCTAGAGTTCTTGTGAACCACAGCCGTTTGTTTCGTGCATAGTCAGAGGTACTTAATAACGTGCTATTGCAGATAAGCTCACAGCGAGTCGCATTCAAATGACAAACTGACGACTACATTGTGAAAAAGGGAAACTTGATCACACGGGTTCACGATGACTCAGGGGTAAGATAAACCACGCAAAAAAAATTTCTTTGAAAATTGCTCGCTCTTTACGGAGGGCACCTAGGATGTTCCCGTTTGGTGAGCGTTCAAATGGAAGGGTGTTTGTACTGTGTGTAAAAGCCTGACAGTATCTGTGATGGTTTACGGGAGGCTTACTCTGCCTTTAAAGAGATACAGCGAATATCCCTTAGACATCTACAGGTCAAACTGGCAAAAAAACGTCACAATCTCGAAGGAATCATCTTAGGGCGTCCCACCCCACCCCCGTAACAAATAATTATGTTAAAGCTGATCACAGAGCTCCACGAGCTTTTACGTACCGTGCAAAACTACTCGGAAACATACTGGCTGCTTTCCGTTGAGAGTGAGAAGTTGTACAAAGAATGTATTTGTTGTATTTGAAACTACAAACGACTCAATTGATCATGTGTATTTTTGTTTTTAAGTGGGTAACACGGGGCCTCGATGGCTCGGGGGTTGGATAAACCACGAGAACCTGTGTGTGGATTACGCGTGCTAAATAGCCATTCAAGTGATCTGTGTCATTTAATGTTGTTAAATGTTATTGCGAGTGTCTTCCATAAGGTTGGTATTGCTGTTTAAGTGAAAGATGACATCGTTTTATAAACCTCATGTGAGGTGGAGTAGGGCTTAAATACTTTATCGTTAGTGTGGTGTTAACAGTAACTGCATGAGCAAATGATATTGCGGTGTGTGTGTGTGCCGTGTGTGAGTGTGATTCGGTGTGCCAGTGTTTGTGTGTGTGTGTGTGTGTGTGTGTGACAAAATGGCACAGCGCAGAGGAAAGCAGACCTATGCTATTGCCCAAACAGTGCAGGGGCCCTTCGTCTTGCAGTTCATGTTATTGTTATTGTTGGAAGAGATTTATGATGGGTGCACACTTTATACTCCATTCAAAACGCAGAAGTCTCCGGTTAACGACAAAGATTGCACGAATAATAACACCATACGACGGGCGCTGTGGCGGGGTGGTAAGACGTCGGCCTCTTAATTGGAAGGTCGAGGGTTCGAATCCCGGCAGCGGCCGCCTGGTGGGTTAAGTGTGGAGATTTTTCCGATCTCCCAGGTCAACTTATGTGCAGACCTGCAAGGGGGTATCCCCCTTCGTGTGTACACGCAAGCACAAGACCAAGTGCGCACGGAAAAGATCCTGTAATCCATGTCAGAGTTCGGTGGGTTATAGAAACACGAAAATACCCAGCATGCTTCCTCCGAAAGCGGCGTATGGCTGCCTAAATGGCGGGGTAAAAACGGTCATACACTTTCTTTCTTTATTTGGTGTTTAACGTCGTTTTCAACCACGAAGGTTATATCGCGACGGGGAAAGGGGGGGAGATGGGATAGAGCCACTTGTTAATTGTTTCTTGTTCACAAAAGCACTAATCAAAAAATTGCTCCAGGGGCTTGCAACGTAGTACAATATATTACCTTACTGGGAGAATGCAAGTTTCCAGTACAAAGGACTTAACATTTCTTACATACTGCTTGACTAAAATCTTTACAAACATTGACTATATTCTATACAAGAAACACTTAACAAGGGTAAAAGGAGAAACAGAATCCGTTAGTCGCCTCTTACGACATGCTGGGGAGCATCGGGTAAATTCTTCCCCCTAACCCGCGCGGGGTACGGTCATACACGTAAAATTTCACTCGTGCAAAAACACGAGTGTACGTGGGAGTTTCAGCCCACGAACGCAGAAGAAGAAGAACACCATACAATCATTGTGCGATGTAGGGGAAGGGCTTCTAATATGGACCGGCTCCTAATATGGACCACCTCCTGTTCTGACAAACTAACGGCGCTAGAGCGCTCAAAAAAGTTTTATTCGCTGTATTCACCCTCTCTGGATAACTTGCACATGTCAAAACAGTTGCAGAAACAGAAATCTCAAAACCGTTGGGCTTTTTCTCTTTTTTTCACTTTTGGCAGCGTTCACTCTAAATTTGCCGCCTAAAACGGACTCGTTTCTGTCCACAGCCAAAGCTTTTATCACACAAAAATTGCTATATATGACAGCTAAGACCGTATTTGTTACATTTTAGCAGTGTTGACCCCGAGTTTCTTCTGCAAACAAAAAATAATAGCAACATTTCAAAGTATGTGCGAGTTCCCTAATATGGACCACCTTCAACAAATCGAAGAAAATGAAAGCTTAAGGCTATTTTGATTAATTCATTAAGAAGCTTGCTGGAAATAACCTATAACTGGCCCTCGAGATTTAAAAAAAATGTAACAAAAAGTCTTCTTTTCGTGGAAGTTGATAATTTCACTTATTTTCATTCTGTTTTTGATAAGCTTCTTTAGTTTCCTGGTGTGCTTCAAATAATGCTCTCATCAACCCGAAACAGATAAATCTAGAGCATATTTTAATTAGTCTGACTTGTACACTAAGTTGTATCATGATTGTTATTTTGAAATATAGGGGGCTTTTTACAGTGATTCGTGAAGGCCGCTTCACTGGTCCATATTAGGCGCCCAGGCTCCTAATATGGACCATTTGTGATTTTTTCTACTGCAAACAAAAATAATAGCAACATTTCAAAGTATGTGCGAGTCCCCTAATATGGACCACCTTCAACAAATCAAAGAAAATGAAAGCTTAAGGCTATTTTCATTAATTCATTAAGAAGCTTGCTGGAAATAACCTATAACTAGCCCTCGAATTTAAAAAAAAATGTAACAAAAAGTCTTCTTTTCGTGGAAGTTGATAATTTCACTTATTTTCACTCTGTTTTTGATAAGCTTCTTTAGTTTCCTGGTGTGCTTCAAATAATGCTCTCATCAACCCGAAACAGATAAATCTAGAGCATATTTTAATTAGTCTGACTTGTACACTAAGTTGTATCATGTTATTTTGAAATATAGGGGGCTTTTTTACAGTGATTCGTGAAGGCCGCATCACTGGTCCATATTAGGCGCCCAGGCTCCTAATATGAACCATTTGTGATTTTTTCTGTATTTAATTTTTGCTGAATGTCTATCAAAGCTATTTCACTTTAATTAGGCCTAACGGTTAACCTAAGAGAGAAGGACTACCAAACACAAAAGGAAACTTCTTCGCAAGAAAACAAGCTACATTTTAGTTATTAGCATGAAACAAAAAGTGGTCCATATTAGGAGCCCTTCCCCTAGTTTGTCATCGTCAAGTTCTTCCTTGCAATAAAATTATCATTTTCAAAGTATTTTATCATTATTTGACACAATTTTGAAAACTTTTGACGCTGTTTTCTCAGAATCGTTTTTTGAGCACAAATGCCGTCATTGGAAAATACTCATCATCTAGAAGACTAACCGTCCAATCTTCTTGCTCTTTTTTGTATTTTCGCCAGGCATGGTGTCTTTTTGCATTAAACACAGAAACGTTCTATGAATTACCCAGGAATGATTTAGAAATTCTGTCTAAGTACAAAAATTTTGCCTTTTTCGGAAATTTATTTTGTGCCAATATCTACCCAGGAAACAAAATCTGGTCATAAATATGAAGAAATTGCTCTGTAATTGCATCTAAGGACCAGTTTAGAGTAAAATAAAACATACTTCAAAGTTCTATCTTTATTTTTCTGGAAGATGAATGTTTCTCAAAAACTACATGTCTTATCCCCAAAAGTCCCACAAAACGTTCATTTTTACCAATTATTAATGCATATCACCTCATTTTTTGAGGAAAAAAACCCCACCTTTTCTAAGGATTTCTATCAAGAACAATGAAACAAATATTAAAAAGCTTGCCAAAGAAACAAATCTAAATGTTCGTGCCATCTCTGCCCTTAAACTTAACGCGAAGAAAAAAACAACTCGAATATCGACTTCATTGTTTCTGTTAAGTGATTAGAATACATTCCCGATTGGATTCAAAGTCTCATTTTGTATCACAATGTTGCCAGAAATACATGGAATGCCACTGCTCACGTGCAAAATGATGGCCGTTGAGCGGCACTACTCCTTGTCCAAATTCACACCAGTGAACATCCTGTAGAAAAAAAGCAGTTATTTCGTCTTAGGGAGCTTAGGATCCAAAATATTTGAAAATATTTGTGCCGGATGGCATTTAAAGTCAAACACGTCCTTCTTGTTTTCCGTTAAAGGCACTTTTCTTCTCGTGTAAACGATCATGTTAACTACCCCATATGGCAGTGTCCAGGCTGTTCATGGCATGGGATACGACGTTTGTCATCATTTTCACGAATGTTCATTCATAACCAGCTAGGTAACAACAAACATTGTCATCATTTTCATGAGTTTTCATTTATAACCAGCTGGGTAACTAAAATCTATGTTCATATGTGACAAATCGAGGTAGTGAATGGGTTTAAGCTTCATGTGAAACGTGGTTTGTCAAAGTGAAACTCAATA
>NC_090253.1:35041400-35185774 GCF_037325665.1 Littorina saxatilis
TGATTTGCCGGCGCTTCTTCTCGCCTGCGCACACGTCTGTCCAATTCATCCCAGAGGTGTTCTATCGGGTTCATGTCTGGCGACATGGATGGCCAGGGAAGCACCTGGACATGGTGGTCGGTGAGGAACTGGGTGGTGAGTCGTGCTGTGTGCGGGCGAGCGTTGTCCTGCTGGAATATGGCATCCTGGTCAGCCAGAAGAGGAAGGGCGTGTGGGCGCAGAATTTCCTCCACGTATCGCTGGGCAGTTATGCGCCCTTGGACGTGCACCAGGGTGCTCCTTCCAGCGGTATTGATCGCCCCCCACACCATGACGCCTCCACCACCATGAACGGGTGCCTCATCCACACACCCAGTTGGGCGCGTAACGTTCGTTTACTCTCCGGTAGACCCTCCTCCGACCATCATGTCGCTGGAGCAGGAAGTAGGACTCGTCGCTGAACCACACGTGTCTCCAGTGATTCCGGACGGTCCAGCGAAGGTGCTGGTTGCCCCACTGCACTCGGTTCTGGCGATGGCGGCGGGTGAGGACAGCTCCTGTGTGAGGTCTGCGAGCTCTCAAACCAGCTACATGCAGGCGGTTCCGCACGGTCTGGTCCGATAATCGGTGTGGCCCGGGGAGAGCCTGGACAGAAGATGAGGCCGACAGGAAACGATTCCGGAGGTGGCGGAGCCGTATGAAGCGGTCGTGAGCAGCAGTTGTCGCCCTTGGTCTTCCCGCTCGTGGCAAGTCAGCAACGGAGCCAGTGGCTTGAAACCTGACCCACAGTCTACTGATGGTGCTCTGGGACACGTGGAAGTGCCTGGCGATTGCACTTTGACTTTGGCCTGCTTGTAAACGACCCAATGCAATTTGGCGGTCTTCTCTGCTCAATCGGGCCATCTTTCGTCGCTGAATTGTCGTCTGATTTCTTTGTGGCGAACAATCCGCTTTTATGGGTTTTGGAAGACATGGTGAGAGCTCAATATTCCCCGAGTTTCACGAGATTACACTGAAGCATGACGAGTGGTCATGCCAAATGAGCAATTTTGACATTGTAGCCACTGATAACGCATGCGTCACGTGCAGAGCTCACTTGTGGCAATGGACGAAAGGTCGACGACCAGATAAACATTTTCTGCAGTTTGTAGCCATATAACTAAATTAACCAAATATTACAAGCTATGCGTTTCTTTTTTTGAACAGTATAGAAGGCATTTGAGAACTGTAAAACCCCAAATTGGCAGCCGATTTTGCGTGATGGGCAAGTTTTAGAATCCTTTTTGCATTTTCGGCAAAACGCTGCCTATTTTGCGAAATTGGCAGCATTTTTTCGATTCACTAATTAGTCAGAGTAGTAGCTAGTGTAGTGCAGTGGGTTTTTTTACGAATTTCAAGTCTTCCACATCGTCGTCCACACACTTGACATGGACAAGTTCAATGGCTCAAGGTAAGGTTCATTGCATTAAAAACAGTATGGCGGGTCTTTTGTCCACAAAAACTATTTATCGAATAGTTTAGAAACAATCCCTATGATGTCATTTCTTAACTTGTTTTTATGTATCTATGGAAAATTTTTCCCCGTGACCTCCAATAAGAAAACAAGAAGAGCAAAGCTCCAGTAACTTCCCTTCGCTGTGTTTGTGTGCAGCTTCTGAGTGGCAGCAATGTCAGTGACCTTCACAATGGTGGGAGCTAACCTATACGACGTGTGAGGATCATCAGATGCTATAAAGTAGGTTCTAGTTTAAAAAAAATCATGTTCTTTCAGAAAATGATAATTCGCTATTTTTTAAACGGCCATTTGACACGGATCATTCATACTCTCATCATACCTGGAGGTTATCAAGGCCTCAAGTCTGTAAAGCTTTGAAACTAGCTTCAAAAATATTCAAGAAAATGTTAATAGTTCCAGGTTTTTATTAATTCTAATATTATTCTAAAGAATTATTTTTTAACCTCAAATCAAGCTTTCTGTGACATAACCGTTCAAGAGTATGATAATTTTTCTTTTTGTTTACCCGAACAGCGTACGTATCCCTGTGACCTTAAGTTTTGTGAGGTTTTCATCACGTCCGTATAATGTCGTTTATGATCAGTTGGCCTAATACTGCAAAACAATTGTGTTCCCACAATGACCGAATTTAATTTACAGGCAGCTATATTCATGTGTCAGTTCAGTAAGCTAAATGTGTAAATAAATAATAAAACCTCTTCACACACCAGGCATGGGAATTGAAAATTGTAAAAAAGGCGGAACATTTATAACTGAAGACGCGAAGCGTCAAGTCGACGGCGCGAAGCGCCTAGCCTTACTAGGGGGGTCCGGGGGCATGCCCCCCCGGAAAAAAATTTTCTCCAAAGAACCCAGATGGTGCAATCTGGTGTCATCTGAGCTCCAAGTTTGCCATTAAATTCTGTTTTTAGAATCAGAGTTTTTAGTACAAAAATGTACCAAATTTTGCTTACATGTATAATATATGGTTTAAATTTGTAAAAAAATTTATCTGTTGAGACAAACAGGAAAATGTAACTTGTAACACAATCTGTGCAATCTGGTTTACTTTCAAACATAATAGTTCAATAACTGAGGCGGGCGGTAGCAGTGCGTGAACAAAGTACGGAAAGTTTTCGCGGGCTTTTGCGCAAAGGCCAAAGTAACCGGTGCTTTTTTTGTGTGCCTCCCCCCTTTATTTTTTCGGCGGACACTTTTGCATTTTCGGCGGAACAAAAAAAAAATTCGGCGGAAATCCGCCATTCGGCGGACAATTCCCATGCCTGACACACACACACACTCTTGGTTTAAACAAGGTTTTATTCAATTGAACATGGTACAATAATAAAACGAGAAATAATAGGTTACACACACTCTTTCTAAACCATTTCTGATTGTGTGAACATCACCTATATCAAATTTGTGTTCTGATCACACTCCTTACTGCTCTTGCGCAGTGCTGTCAAATTCGAACTGTTGTCACGAACTGAAACCTCTGCTGAACAATCCTTCTCATTGCGGTCAATGCGCATGCGCCAATCTTGGACTTAAAAAATGCGACCCTTTGACCGAACGAACCATGGGTTAGGGTTAGGATTAGGGTAAGGGTTACGGTAAGGGTTTGGGTTAGGTTGTTCACGACCTGATTAATCTCCCCATGTTTGCGCATGCGCATTGACCGCAATGAGAAGGATTGTTCAGGCAGAGTTTTCAGTTCGTGACACTGTGTTAAATTTCATGTGAGTACATGTGTATTCATGCACTGAATGAATAAACTGTATCCTGTTTCAGCAAGATGACTAGAACAAACTGTGACATTTACACTGAAACAAAGGGATCCATGATTAGTGGGTGCAATTCATACCCGGGTGTAGTTCCTGGTGGAAAACACATCATACTGAATCTCGTGACTGCCGTAAACGGCCGAGTTCAGTTTTACTTTGATCTGCCTGCTATGCCGCCATGATCAAAGGCACAGTTTTCTTGACAACTCAGCAGGAGTAAGAACATGTGTTAAACAACCGAAGGCACAGCAATGCCACCGGATTCATTCATTGAAACGTAAGCAAAAATGTCATCTTATTTGCACTTTGTATTGAATTTTTGTGTTGGATTTTTTTCTAAAAATTTTCTTTTTTGAAAATGTAGCAAGTGTCAAAATGTGACCTAGAACAAGATCTGAGAAAAACCATCAGGAACTGCACCCTGATGCATTCACTGTATACAGGAAAACACCTCTAGGAAATGCATCCACTTTCTGTAGAATCAGACCCCTTCAGCCACACTTGATCACAGTGAAGGTATTGACAGCCCCTTGCATAGTGAACACAAAAGATGATGCTAATGTCGATACATGTACTATACATTACAAGTAAATGGGTATTGCTTTCCATGGATCACAGAACACATGGTCATGGGCGTAGCTGATAATCCATCATTCAGTCACCATTTTTTCAAATGTCCATCCATTCTCTAGCTTGTACCACTACCAATGATAAATATTCAGCCTGAGCTTTGTTTCAGTCAACCAAACTACTCCTAACCCCCCCCCCCCCCCCCAAAAAAAAAAAAGATATCATTTAAAGGCACAGTAAGCCTCCCGTAAACCATCACAGATACTGTCAGGCTTTTACACACAGTACAAACACCCTTTCATTTAAACACTCACCGCTTGAGAACAACTTAGGTGCCCTCCGTAATGAGCGAGCAATTTTCAAAGAATTTATTTTGTGTGGTTTAGCCATCATGAACCCATGTGATCCAGTTTCCTTTTTTTCACAATGTAGTCGTCAGTTTGTGATTTCCAATGCGACTCGCTGTAAGCTTATCTATTATGTACCTCTGAATCTAAACGCACCAAACGGCTGTGATTCACACGAACTCCAGCGATGGCTTTTGGCTGTTTAGAGGAACTGGCGATAGGCATTACCGTCGTCTGCTACGAGAACCACGACCTTGCGTGACCCTGCTTCTTGGGTTTTCTTTTTTCAAATTTTCAAAACTTCGAATTGTACTGATCTTGTCTTGATGAAAAAAGAATTCTTTTATGATTTAAGAATGTTTGTGTAACAAGCTGTCAATTTATTATTTAGATTTTAAAAGTTAGGTCTAGCGCCAAAACGCACCGTCCGATTTTGTTATCAGACAATCTGCAAAAATAATTCTTTGAAAATTGCTCGATCTTTACGTAGGGCACCTAGGATGTTCAAAAGCGGCGAGTGTGTAAATGAAAGGGTGTTTGTACTGTGTGTAAAAGCCTGACAGTATCTGTGATGGTTTACGGGAGGCGTACTCATACCTGTCAACCTGTACGGTTTTCCCGTATTGTGTACGGGATTTATCAAAATTTAGGTGTGTACGGCTTACACCGGGCCAAATTGTACCAGAAATTCATGTCAATGCTGTGATCTTTACGATTAACACATACTCAGGCATATCAACTGAATCAAAGAGACACAGACACGAGTAAGTGTAGTGCACGTTGTAGTGATCGACTGCTTGAATATGTAGGTCAGTGAATCCTTTAAAATAGCCCGGTTTCAGATATCTGCATGATCTCTGACAAGTTTTATTTTGAGTTAGATACATGGAGTCCTTTTGAAAATTAGAATGTGGAACAAACTTACTAGTTACTTGTTTCTCTTTTAATTCAATCTATGATTCAACCATCATTTGAGAATTTAACTCCAGAAATGATGAATTGAAAAGCAGTATGAGAGATTATGCAAATGAGTACTAAAAATAGACCTGACAGTGCCTATGCTATTTTCCAAACCTCCTTCCTTTTCACCAGAGTGAGCCGTTTTGAAATTAAGTTACCAATTGGAACTTACTGAAAACTGTTTTCTCATTTAAATTGAAGTTTTGAGTCAATAATTATTGATAATTTACATCAGGGCAAGGGAGGCAACTGTGTTATTTTGTTTTTTTAATTAATTTGTCAGAAATTTTTCAAACATGGTTATTTTCCATCCTGTAGATGAAACTTGTTTAAAATCAAGTTCATTCATGAGAGCGATTCTGGGGGGTAAACAGGCCTGAAGCTGGTTTTTGTATTTCAAAAAAAAAAAGTTGAATACAGTTTCTAGTCATATAAATACAGGTTGGCCTTGGAGGGGGTTGACAGGTCTGCGTACTGTGCCTTTAAAAATAATAATAATTTAAAAAATAATAATAATAATTAAAAGCCATTTTATATGGCAAAAGGTGGCTCAGAAGAGGGTGACAATTGTATTTCACAATAAAAAAAACTGATGTGCAACTCAGATTTCTTAATGCTTGTTAGTTTTGCGTGACAAAGTGAATGTATATAGATACTGTGCACAATTCAAAGCTTTGGTTTTGCATATTTTTTTAATTAGAAACGCTTTTTTGCTTCGCGCCCTCCAAAAATTCAACCTTCCAAAACAAACATGTTGAGTATTACCTCTGTAAGCAATAGTGTAAAGCATCCCCTGAACACAATGAGGCTCATACATTATAAAATTGTACTGTATATGCATCGAATATTACTCACATATTCACTTTTGATTTAGCTTCCTGATTTTTATAAGATAATTCTCTTGAAAGTTTATGGTGTACAACGTCAAATATATTGTAATTTCGGCAGCGAACTCTCTATTTGACTCGTATTGAAAACTTTAGGGTTTGAGAGTACGTTGAGACGTCAGGACACTGTGTAACAGAATAAAGAGCACATTTGTGTGCAAATTCTCAGAATCATTTTGTATGTAGCCAGCTTAGTAAACAAAGTTTTGAAACCTTTGTTGTTGGTTTTTTTATTCTCCTCTTTGTGTAACAGTGTGAAGGAAATCAAATGGCTAACAACTGAGTCAGGTCGAGTTAGCATTTGTTCCCTCCACGTTTCACGAAAGCCAACAAGATACACGTGGAAATGTGTATTGCACGGAGTGAACAGAGCTCACAAACCAGCAAACAGTTAACTTCGTGAATCGTTGCTAGTTTACTAGCACACTTGACGACTGTCCATTGAAGAGAAAGGTCTCGATGTTAATCGCGCGGGAGGAGAAAATGCCCGGAGAGAATGCAGGAAAAGGTTCCAGCCCTTACTTGTGTTTTCTGAGACGCGATCGTCAAAGCACTTTAACAGGTAACTTTAATAGGCATTCGGATATCGATATTTTTGGTATCGCGTAAGCTGAACCGATTTACATTGCAGAAACTAGTTCGTAGAGGACAGATTGTAAAAACAAGATGTCCGCTCTTCATGTTTGTGCAGTGCGTCTAGTAACCTGTCCATGAGAAGAGGATTGCGGCCAGATGCCGGGAAAGAAGAATCATCTGAGAAGCCGCCGAATATCTTATTTCTTGGGACCAGTTTAGCTGAAGTTCGACGGGACTTTCACGAAGCTAGCAGCGAGGTTACAGGAAAGTCCGTATAGTTGGACCCAGAAAGGTCACGGGACGAAGTGAACTGGTTAGGTCGAGATCGCCAGTCGGAGGATCAAGTACACCGCTACTTTTTCAAGTGAAGGACATAATTATCGGCAGTTTTTGTGTGTGTGATCTAGTTGAGTTAAGCCATGTTCAGGAGAACCTATTTAATTAAAGTATAATTAGTATTTAGCAATTAGATCAGACGGTTGTCGCAGTCTGGGCCGAATCCTAACTGTGAACTGTGACAGTATTTTTTCCGCTTACACTAGCCGTACGTCGGTATCTGTACTTTGAATATCGTGTGCCAGTGATTTCACGGACTGTGTGGGTGTTTTTATGTATTACCTCACGGATAACGATTTTGATACACTCCGGGTAAGATTATTGTGTTAGTTTGTGCACGGGATTGTCAAACAGATTTTCCATGTCTTCAAACCTGTGAGTACCCGGTTTTGAATCCATAACCCTGATATCTTTCTTTTCATGATTGTGTGTGTATGTGTGTATATATATATCATAACTGTATCATTTATTTGACCCAATACAGTGGAGGGAACTTATAATTGGAGTTGTTGTTTGTTCCTCAATGATATCATAACAGCGCATAAGCATTCATTCACAAACAGGTAATACAGTGTATTGACATATGACACTATCTTGGGTAATTGTTGTAAGATTTGACCTGCGACATGTGACGCTTGGTTTGACGTTCGACACTTTTTGTCTTATGACAGCAAAATTCTGCATAACCATCGCTAATTCCCATGAAGATTGAGTAGCCGAGTTAGCAAACAATGTTCTAAAACCTTTGTTGTTGTTTTAATTCTTCTCTGTGTGTGTCAGTTTCTGTGGTAGTATTGACTTATTTTGATCTGAATTTTACAAGCACTATATTGTGATACAAAAAGCAAACTTCCAAGACATAACTTGAGTTTCAACATGTTTGTCCGTTTTTGATCTCACCTTTTGGCACTGAGCCACATAATATAGCACTTCACAGCACAAAGCCATTTACAATGCAAAAACAATGTATACAGGTAAATAAGAATTAGCATCAATTTGGTCTTAATTCTTAAGAAACAAGAAGGGCAAAGCCCATACGACTCACATGCTTGACCTTGACCTTTACATGACATTGACCTTCAGGGTCAAGGTCAAATAACTAAACCTAGCAATGACATCATACACTAAGAACTGCTTTACACATTTTTCCTACCAAAATACATGTGACCTTGACCCAAGGTCAAGGTCATCCAAGGTCATGCAACACAAAGCTGTTAATTCAAGACATAGGAAGTACAATGGTGCTTATTGGCTCTTTCTACCATGAGATATGGTCACTTTTAGTGGTTCACTACCTTATTTTGGTCACATTTCATAAGGGTCAAAGTGACCTTGACCTTGATCATATGTGACCAAATGTGTCTCATGATGAAAGCATAACATGTGCCCCACATAATTTTTAAGTTTGAAACAGTTATCTTCCATAGTTCAGGGTCAAGGTCACTTCAAAATATGTATACAATCCAACTTTGAAGAGCTCCTGTGACCTTGACGCAAGGTAAACCAAACTGGTATCAAAAGATGGGGCTTACTTTGCCCTATATATCATATATAGGTGAGGTATTGAATCTCAAAAACTTCAGAGAAAATGGGAAAAATGTGAAAAATAGCTGTTTTTTAGACAACATTTATGGCCCCTGCGACCTTGACCTTGAAGCAAGGTCAAGATGCTATGTATGTTTTTTGGGGCCTTGTCATCATACACCATCTTGCCAAATTTGGTACTGATAGACTGAATAGTGTCCAAGAAATATCCAACGTTAAAGTTTTCCGGACGGCCGGACGGACGTCCGGACGGGGACGGACGGACGGACGACTCGGGTGAGTACATAGACTCACTTTTGCTTCGCATGTGAGTCAAAAACCAACCATGTCCATACATACACAAAAAGTAATGGGAGTCCACCATCATGAAAACTTGTGTAACTTAGCATTGTTATGGTCACGTCAAATAAGCATCTGCTTGAGTTCGTGTCCTAGCTGCATTTTTGTCAATTGTTTCATGTCATGTATTTTGAATAAAATTGTGTTTAAACCAATGTAATGGAAACATGACACAAGCAGCAGAGCTAAAGAACAAAACTCAAACTGAACACGACTGTTTCAACAGTCAACACACTCCCACAAGCAATCAGACCAGCACACACATACTTGTGTATGCATACAGACAGACAGAAAGGCAATCACAGACTCAAACACACATACATGCTACCCACATCGACCAATGTACTGGACAGAACAAATTGCAGAAATGTTGTTTAGAAGCATGGGCTGGTTTTGAAAGTCACGGCAAGGATACACAAGGCAAGACAAGAATGGGCAAGTTACTGACTGTGTGTTACACAGTAAGAAAATTCCTTCCAGATGTGGGGACATAAGCGAGAAAAATGAAAAAAATCATGCTGCTTTCGTATGTACTGCACCAAGATAACATTAACACATTAGCACCAAGATGGTGTGTGTTACACAGGTATTCCGCATTACACCTCATGTCTAGTGTCTTTCACACACAGGTATTCCACATGCATGCAACGCAGGTTACACCTCATGTCTATCTAGTGTCTTTCACAGATCTGATCCATGCACTACATAAATATGATGACATCGGTCATAGCACACTGATCACAACAATTTGTGTATCAAGTCTGTAGTGTCTAATCTGTATATTTTTTTCTGTAAAATTTTTTTCCAGCAAAACTGTTTTTCCCTTCAAAATTACTTTGACAAATTAACCCACAAATGTTAGTCCTCTTCACATCTTATGCTGTATGTTGGTTCAACAAATTACATCCTAAAAATGAACCTGCAGAATGCAGGTACATAAATATATATATACATGTACCAATAGAAGCAGAGAGAACCTCACCCACCTACAGTAAATTTCACAAACAGTAATGGAGCTATCTGGTCGCTGTTGTTTTTCAAAAGCATTTTGATCTTAAAAGACCAAAGGGTTTTCTTCTTGCCAGATTTCCATCCAATTTCTATAACAAGTTAAAAGCAATGAAATTCCTCGGTACTATAAATAACGGACTTCAAACTTCATTCTATTGAAAAACCTTGGACCAGAAACTCTTTGGATACATAGCATTAAAAAATTCCTTGAACTAACTACAGGTGGATTTGACTGGATAAAATCTAGGCCCGTAAAATCTATTCTATCCAAGTTCAACACTGTCTTTCAGGCTTGTGGAAAGCCATGGCCTATGGAAAACACATCAACAACACCTGTGGCACTTTTAAGCTTACTGTAGATGGCACCCCTGTTCTTTCAGGAATGCTTCCCCATAACGCATACTTATGAATTGAAATTCAAAGGACTCTGCGGCTGAAGTCATCCTGCGGGATATTCTGGGTTCATTTCTGCCAAGACTGTTACTGGGGTTTTCTGAAACACACATAAACATTCCATAAATCAACAACAGCTATTTAATTAGCAAAGGTGTCAGCCCTGTAAGCACAAGTGTCTTGTAAACATCTACTTACAAAAAAAGAAAAAGAAAGAAACAGCACAACTGTTAGACGATAGATGTGGAAAGCTGTTTGTGATAGAGCTGCTGTTGTCTCCTGGTATGCTCTTGTGAACCTGTACATTCACATGGCAGTTTTTATAGGTCTTTTTTCTTAGCCCAAATTCCCTCCTGTCTAACTGGCTTTGCCTCCAAATGTAATTCGAGTGTTTCGTGCACTCGGTTACATTTGGTGCTAGCTAACAGAGATGGGACTCCACTTGGTATGATCAAGAATGGCATCATGGCCATTGGTACATTGCTGTGCTGTTCCCATCCCAACGAACCTGTGATGGACTGTAATTGCTTTGGTCAGCGGGTCCCAGTTTGGAACTTTGGGGACAAAGTACATTCAAACAGGGGTTAGTCTGCAGTTAGCCCCCTTTCATGGCAGTGCTCTGCACTTACAGAGTTGTCTCCCAGCCTTGGGAGACAGCACGTCAGTTAGATGTGTAGAGCTGTTTGTGATAGGGTCTGGGCTGCTGTTATCTCCTGGTATGCCATTGTGAACCACTTTTTATAGGGCTATTTACTTAGCCCAAGCTAGTCCCTGTTTGCCTGGCTTTGCCTCAAAAGGTAATTTGAGTGTTTTACTAACCTGGTTACACTCATGTTAAACTTACTGGAATTAATTAATTATGGGCACCAACACACACATAAGTTAGATGAACTCACCACTCGTACACTTTTCACCACAGTGAACTTCCTTGAGGTGTCTGAACAGGAGTCTCTTCCCATAAGAACACGTGTATGAGGGACATGTGCCCACACCTTTCCCAAGCAGGGCTGACACTCTCCTTCCACACCAGATGTCAAGTTATTGGTTATCTAGACAAGCAGACACACATATTACTGCTTATTTAGCATCTTCCCTAACAGTAAATATGTGTATACGGAGCGTCCCCATATTGACAACTTACAGTGTGCCCTTGATGTATGAATGAATTCACAACGGGAGCTGTGGCGGGGTGGTAAGATGTCGGCCTCTTAATCAGAAGGTTGAGGGTTCGAATCCCGGCCGGGGCCGCCTGGTGGGTTAAGGGGGCAGTACCACCTGTACGTGGGTACCCAAATTGTGATTTTTACTGTTTGTAAACTGTTAGGATTTTTCAATTGAAATTTTGCATGATTACTCATATCGTCGCTGTCGTGCGCTAACCGTGTAACTGACAAAATATGACAAAAATGTTTTTTCATCTCAAACCCTAATCACAGACTTCACACATGTCTTCTATAAATATCTTGTGTCTGCGACCAATGGAAATGCTCTAATTTGTCACATGTTGCAAACGCATTTACCGGAAATCCTGTTTTCTCGGACACGCTAACCGTGTATGTGCATGAGAGTTTGTTTAGGAGTGCCACTTACACGGTTAGGCTCTCTCTCTCTTGACATATATGTGCCACTTACACGGTTAGCTCTCTCTCTACCCGTGTAACTTCAGTCAGATTTTCTGTCGTCAAGCGTGTAACTGAAATAATACGAACATTTTAGATAGTTTGCATTTTTTTATTATATCACATGTTTACACATAGGTAAAGCATAAGAAACAAGTTCATGTCAAATGTGGGATGACGTTGCAGCCGTCGACAACGCGTTTTTTGAGGCTCCTGTAAAATCACTGATTCTGCAGTTGCACGGTTAGCGCACGACAGCGACGTTATACCACATATTTTTCATAAAAAGTGTTGATTTTGGCATAACAAACATATTTCTTGGTGAAAAAAAAAGTTTTTGTAGGATGAGCTGTGGCCGACGTAAAAAAAAAAATCATTTATTTTTGAACTCATAGGTTTATGCACAGATTGTCTTCATGTTTTGTAAATTATGTAAGCAGTAGATTATCTGGATTATGTGCTAGGGGATTTCTTATATCTGTAACGGTTGATGTGTGATGGCCGTGTAAAAATGTGCCTAAAATTAGGTCATAAAAAAAAGTTGAAAAAAATTCTTAATCAATTTTTAGGACAGATATCCAGAAAATGCTATGACAAAATCCAGATACAAGCATTTTAAAGCACTCCACAAAATTTTATGTGAGTATCTCCAATAGTTCTTGAGATATCAGCCCCAAACTGACCCGCCATCGCCATTTTTCGCTAACTTTTTAGCCGTCAAATTGGATAAAAATTTGCTTTCCTACCTGTCTGCCACAAATGCTTCAAAAACTACAAGAAAACTTCAAAATATCCGAACAAAATCAACACAGGAAGTTCCAAACAGGGGAAGTAATCCGGGAGTAATGCTTATTCGCCTTGACTGAGGGAGTAATCACTGTAACACGATGGCTCAGGGGTATAAACGCAAAGAAGAAATCGGTTGTTTTCAACGTGGAAATTCTCGGAATTGACCTCAAATTTCTCGAAAACTACTACGTTTTGAATAAAAACACTTACAGATTATGAAATTTCAATCATATTTACATATAAAAAGTCTTACATCATGTAATGTCATAAAAAAGTGATTTTTGACCCACGTACAGGTGGTACTGCCCCCTTAAGTGTGGAGATTTTTCCGATCTCCCAGGTCAACTTATGTGCAGACCTGCTAGTGGCTTATCCCCCTTCGTGTGTACACGCAAGCACGAGACCATGCAAGTGCGCACGGAAAAGATCCTGTAATCCATGTCAGAGTTCGGTGGGTTATAGAAACACGAAAATACCCAGCATGCTTCCTCCGATAGCGGCGTATGGCTGCCTAAATGGCGGGGTAAAAACGGTCATACACGTAAAATTCCACTCGTGCAAAAACACGAGTGTACGTGGGAGTTTCAGCCCACGAAGGCTGAAGAAGAAAAATTCACAACACACACATTCATTGCTTGTCTTTTGTTGTTGTTCTAATTCTGTTGTTTATTGAAAGGTTTCTTGCCTGTGAAGCAGTTTACAAAGGACGTCCTACAGGCAGCAAATGGGTTAAATACACTTCTCACTGTAATTCAATCAAGATGGGTTTAGAATGTAAGAGATTCTGTGATTGGTCAGATTACCTGTGTCTATTTCTCGATGAACACCGGAAATCTAGTTAATGATCACCTGCTGGCGAAGTGCATTGACACACGATCAACTAGTCTCTTTTAGCCGTGAGGGTCAATTACAAGTAGAAAATATAGAAGATCCCTGAAATACCAAGATGATGTTCATTTTGTTGAATCGCTTGATATGAATTGATGTATGAATTCTTCTTGATAACTTGATTCAATTCCAAACATCGATTTGGAGAGGAAACACAATTTTTGCTTTCCATTCTTTACAAAAACAAGAAGAAACAAGTCCCATGAAGCGAAAATTACTACATTTAAGTCAATCTATCAAACTCACAGAATGAAATTAAAATGCAGACTGCATTTTTTTCTCACCAAAACATTTTATTATCATTTTAGTGCCCCATGTGGCTATTGGCCCAACCAGGACCTGCTCCTAGGTGACCTGCTAAATTTTTATAATGGTCAGGTAGGGACCCTTTTTGCTCATCAAGCTAAAAACAACCAAGACAAACTAAAATTTTGAAACAAGAGTTTGTTTGTTTGTTTGTTTGTTTGTTTGCTTAACGCCCAGCCGACCACGAAGGGCCATATCAGGGCGGTGAAACAAGAGTACCAGGGTGACTAATTCTAAGGAATTACACTTTTGATCTTTAATAATAATACACCTTACCCTGTTAAAGGCACAGTAAGCCTCCTGTAAACCATCACAGATACTGTCAGGCTTTTACACACAGTCCAAACACCCTTCCATTTGAACGCTCACCAAACGGGAACATCCTAGGTGCCCTACGTAAAGAGCGAGCAATTTTCAAAGAATTTATTTTTGCGTGGTTACATCTTAGTGCAGTTTCAGACACATAATTTTGAGCATGGTCATAGCAACTATATTAATTTGTCAAATATCAATATATTCTGAACTCTCATAACAAATCTGGGTCTTCATTTACCAGGTGTTGGGACCTGGCATGAAAACATGCCTTTTTTCACACTGGCAAACTTGTCCAGCAAGCAAAGTGTGATGTATTTTCCTGATCACATCTCCATCTTCCCTACACTAAGCTTTAAACGTAAAAGTTTTTATTATTGTGGGTAAATATGTTTACTGTCATTGTTTCATGAATGAAAATAAAATTCCTGATCAGGATGGTGAGCCTAATCTTTTAGATCTGCGCTTGGTTACTTTTTCTTGCAAGCATCCCTACTTGAACAAACACACACAACAACAAACAGTTCAACTCATGAAAATAAGTCATTCTACAGTACACAGCTAGTCTGCCAACAAAAAAACCCCACACATACCAGACAAGCAACACTGCAATCTGCAGCCATACTCTTCAGCTGACGGCCCAGGTGTTCTATTAGTGCCAAACCTGCAACATACACAATTGAACATATTATTCAACAAAAACATAGTTCAAACCTAGTACATGTAGTAGTAGTAGTACAGCAGTTGTTACTGGTATGTTAGGTGCGCTAAACACTCGCAAGGCATCATGGCACCAAGAAGGTGACTCATCCAAATGGAAAGATTGTGTGTGCGACCTTGTCATACAGGCAGCTTCAAAGAATGCAGTACCAAAGAGAAATGCAGTATTGCAGAAACATCACCAAAGGCTCACAGTACTCACACTGTTCTACATATATAAGAAACAAATTAACTGTTTGCCACCATGTTCAAAATGCATACATATGCAGCTTACTATCCATTTGCTGTCCACCAAGAATAGGGGAGAAAATGGCCGCAACGCAGTCAACCACAATGAGTTTGACATTTCCATGCTGTCCACCTGTCTGAAGATAAATGAATAGATGTTTCAATTTCCCGTATGATAACAACAGTCCAGGTAAAGACTTAACAGCATAGATTGCTAATACAGTGGAACCCCCCTTTGAGGACACTCCCTTTCAAACCCCTGTTTTCTCAGACTTTCTGTTCAGAACCTCTGTAAATATACGTGTACCACATTTTATTATTTTCAAGACTCCTTCCTTTTTAAAGGTGGTCGTCTACATTTTTGCTTTTTTTCAATAATCTTCTGGTTAGATTTCGCTAAAACGTTATGTCAGATGATGAAAGAACCATCGGGAAAAAATGTATAGAAAAAAAAATTATGTAAAATAGTTTTATTTTTGAGAAGTGTTAGAAACACTTGCAATGGTTTGATTTCCATGTGCAGAGAGCATGTGGTTTGACTATAAATATCGATCAATCAAATTCATGTCACTATTGAGGCAGTCACACACGCGA
Source organism: Littorina saxatilis (assembly GCF_037325665.1). NCBI lineage: Eukaryota > Metazoa > Mollusca > Gastropoda > Littorinimorpha > Littorinidae > Littorina > Littorina saxatilis. Next base: position 35,057,079 of record NC_090253.1, read on the forward strand.
TTCAATCGTGAGATTTACCCTGTCACATGGGCGACTGAGTCGTGGAAAATAGCTATGACAAGTCTGCGACTCAGTCTCATGCGATTCTCTCGTAGCTTTGAGCTTTAGAACTTGGTCTATTCCTGTGACCCAGTCGTAAGTCAATCGTCGATGCGGCCTTCACGTCGTGACGTAAAAAAATGGCGGACAGTGGCGGACAGCGTCTCTTCGTCGATTCAAAACTTTTTGGAAGAACAGTTTCTTACTCAGATATAAAGGAGACGTTTTAGGCGTGTACAGCGGTCGGGAACCATTAATTGCAACTGTCTGGGAACTTTATTTCTCGCAAAGGCGTAATGCTGAAAGGTATTTTTCAGAAAGATAGAGCGATGTTCGAACATTAGCGTCTGCTCTCGCAAAGCGCGTTTGCCGTGTTCACTGTGACACGTCACTTCCACCCCGCTCGCATGGAGTTATCGTTCGTCAATCGTTAGTCAATCGTTCGTCTATCGTTCATCGTGTGACGGGTCAATGGCCTACGATGTGATCTGCGATCGGCTCAAGATTGAATCGCGTGTGTGACTTTAACTTATGCTGCCCACACAATCACAGCAACAGTTTGACACTGGGTATTGGAGTGCTGTCCATGATTTTGTTTAAACGCATGAAATACATGGTATTCAAGAGGAGTTTTTCCCTCGGCATTTACCAAATAAGGATATTCTACTATGCTGAATTACTATAATGAATTTTCAATCGGCTACCCTGGCTTCATCCTTCCTGATCGAAGGGGGGTGTATTTTTTATATTTGTAGGGAATAGACTCAGTATTTCAATGGTCAAATGCCGATTTCTGTATAAAAATGTAGACAAGGACCTTTAAAACCTGATTTTCTCAGATTTTTGGAGGTCTTAAAAGGCGGGTTCCACTGTAGCAAACTTTTACTCCTTTCCAGATAGAAGACCATAAGGACCATAAAAACTTTCAAACCTATCTCAACATACTTACCTGCTCATATCACACTGTTTTGCTTCAAAACTAAAAATGTGTAATTCTCAAGTCTCATAAAACTTTTCTATGCACACCAAATGATAATGCCACAGCCAGAAAACTTCACAGACAAAGAACAAAGAAAACTCTTAGGCATTTTTTTCTGAGTTCAAAAAAGCCAACTGTGTCTGTTCTAAACCTGAAAGCATTTTACACTGAGCCACATACTGGAATTGTTGCTTTTTGGATTTATACATTGGTTTTGGATAACATAGCGGATATTGAATATGAATGAGGCATAATTGTAACATCTTGGAGACAGTCAGGGTAGCCGATTGAAAATTCATTATAGTAATTCAGCATTGTAGGATATCCTTCACCAGTGTCCTTCTAACATTTAGTTTGTTACTCTTTTAAAACCTAGTTTTGTTACTCTAATGGCCATCACACAAAAATGTACACTTTGCTGCAATGAGACACAATAAGAAAACATTTGCCACAAAAAGGTTTTTGGGACAGGTAATGTAATTTTCAGCTGATAGTTAAGACAAAAATAAGATTATCTGTCAATACCTGTTTTCCTTACTGAGCACTACTAGATAAGTAGATCTGTTGACTTCCTACCCGAGTCTTCAATGAAGAGCTGACATCATCCAGGGCTGACAGCAGGGTGTAAATATCATGAACTTTCACACAGTTGATCTTGGACAAAGTCTCTTCCACCATCTCGCCAAACAAAAGCACGAAGAACGGTCCATTAAATGTTGTCTGTCCACAAAGTGCCCCTTGCAAAATACTGCTTCAAAAGTTGTCACTTCATTTAGCTATTCTCTTGCCAATATGTAGCATCATATTGTAATTACAGCTAATCTTCTGAAACATACTCAGAACATTGCAACATACCAACTTTGAGAAGCAAGAGGAGCAAACGCTCCATGGATTTTCCTTCGCAGCTGTAGGGTACATGGGGTGTGTGATTGTTGACTTTATAAAAGTTAATTTGTAAGGAATTCTTTTTGTCACAGCAGTGACCTTGAAATTGTATGGAGGTTAACCAAACTTCTACAGTCGAACCCACTTAAAACGAACACGCTAGTTACGAATTTTGTCTTATAACGTATTAGTTTTAAGTTCCCAACTGAATACCTCTTTCTTCATGCTTAAAAGAAATGCTTGAAACGAATTCTTTGTAACGAATTTATGCTTATAACGAGCACTTTTTGGATTCCCAAGCATGCATAATGTCTGTAATTTACTCACGCTTATGGCGAAATCTTTAAACTCGTCCCGAGATCGACATATCATATCATTTGCATAACGAACCCCTCTTTTAACAAACACGTTTTCATCGCCCCAGAGCCGCTTTGTCTCTAAAAGTCACAAGGCTACAAGGATCTGCGTGTGAGGCGAGATCAAAGGCAGGTCCATTGTGATGGCTGGGTGGCCTTCTTTATAGACACTGACCTTCTTCCCAGGGGTCATTGACCCAGTTTTAGCTATGAGAGGTGGTTCCCCTTTCATATGAGAGAGGAAACACTTCCTGCACCCGGGTCAGTGACCGAGTTTAACCTACGGGGAGTTTAATCTATGGGGCGGTCTCTTTGATGTCTTGAGAGGAAACTTGGCCAGGGTAGTACATGCACCAGAACTGGTGGACACCATGAAATCGGAGATTGATCAGAATGTGCATGTACATGCTTTTACACGACTTTTTAAATTTTACTTCTAAAATTGTGACAGTAAAAAAATCAATCAATTCTCTTAATGCGAATTTCGGTTAAGACGAACTTATTTCCCGATCCCCAGTGATTCGTCTTAAGCGAGTTCGACTGTATATATATATATACGACTTGTGTCTGTGTGTCTGTGTGTCTGTTCGCGATGCGCGGCCAAGGTTCTCGATGGATCTGTTTCAAATTTGGTGGCCATATTCAGGTACACCCGGGACACAACCTGGTCGATGAGATATTTCAACACGTGCTCTCAGCGCGCAGCGCTGAACCGATTTTGGTTTTTGACTCACATGCGAAGCAAAAGTGAGTCTATGTACTCACCCGAGTCGTCCGTCCGTCCCCCCCGTCCGGACGTCAGTCCGGCCGTCCGTCCGGACGGACTTCGTCCGGAAAACTTTAACGTTGGATATTTCTTGGACACTATTCAGTCTATCAGTACCAAATTTGGCAAGATGGTGTATGATGACAAGGCCCCAAAAAACATACATAGCATCTTGACCTTGCTTCAAGGTCAAGGTCGCAGGGGCCATAAATGTCTAAAAAACAGCTATTTTTCACATTTTTCCCATTTTCTCTGAAGTTTTTGAGATTCAATACCTCACCTATATATGATATATAGGGCAAAGTAAGCCCCATCTTTTGATACCAGTTTGGTTTACCTTGCTTCAAGGTCAAGGTCACAGGAGCTCTTCAAAGTTGGATTGTATACATATTTTGAAGTGACCTTGACCCTGAACTATGGAAGATAACTGTTTCAAACTTAAAAATTATGTGGGGCATATGTTATGCTTTCATCATGAGACACATTTGGTCACATATGATCAAGGTCAAGGTCACTTTGACCCTTATGAAATGTGACCAAAATAAGGTAGTGAACCACTAAAAGTGACCATATCTCATGGTAGAAAGAGCCAATAAGCACCATTGTACTTCCTATGTCTTGAATTAACAGCTTTAGGTTGCATGACCTTGGATGACCTTGACCTTGGGTCATGTATTTTGGTAGGAAAAATGTGTAAAGCAGTTCTTAGTGTATGTCATTGCTAGGTTTAGTTATTTGACCTTGACCCTGAAGGTCAAGGTCATGTAAAGGTCAAGGTCAAGCATGTGAGTCGTATGGGCTTTGCCCTTCTTGTTTTGTCTGGATCCACTACCAGTAACTCTTCCTTATCTTCTCCAGTGTTTTCAGCGTTTACCTTCCTTCCTTCATGTGGCGTCAATCCATATTCCCGTTTCTATTTTTAGAAGGTCACTGTCGACAACGCTCAATCCATATTCCCGTTATACTATTTTTAGAAGGTCACTAGGTATTATTCTTCTCCAGTGTTTTGCGCGTTTATCTCCCTTCCTTCGTGCGGTGCGCCGGCTTTTTCCCGGCGAAGCGGGTATTCATCTAGTTCTTAATAGATGAGGATCATAAAACTAAATTGCTCATTGAAAGTTGATGGGAAATCAAACTTGCATCACATATGCAGGTGATAATAGGCGATAAACTAGCCAACTTTCAAAGGTCTAGCTTCAAAATCATAAGAAAATGACTACTTTCACAATTCTGTTATTGGAACTCAACCACACTGTGACCTTGACAACTGACAAGGGTAAAAATGTTCAAGAACATGTTTAAAGTCCTCTTTTTAACCTAAACTCGACCCCCCCCCCTCCCCCCCACCTTGACCAAAGTATACCTGTCATGACTGGCCCCCTGTTATGTGGGGACACTTTTTCCTGGTCCCAAGGGTGTCCTTACATTTCAGGTACCACTGTATTTGCATTTAATGTTAAACTCTGCTGACAAAGGCAATGCAGGAGGTAAATACAAGGTAAGCCAGGAGAGAAAAATACCAACCTTTTCCTGGGTATGGGCACCAGGCAAATGCTGCAGAGTATTCTGACCAGCGAAGGAACCACAAGTGTCAATGTACATTGTGTTCTGTGCATGCACTGTGGCCACTGTCACAGCACATCGCATGCATACCTACAGATGCACACATAATAAAATAAGTCAACCTGATCAAATCATACCAACACATCTTACATCTCTTTAACAGGAACTCAACTCCGATGTAATATCAAAATTTAACAAGGGTCTACCGGACTGTCACCATGCCAGGTCATTGAGTCCAAAAAGCATGTGAAGTTTTATAACTGGACCTCCAAAATAACATTCAACTCAAGAACTTTTTTTCCCTTGTTTTTGACCCAAACTCAACACTACCCCCCCCCCCCCCCCCCCACACACACATGAACTTTAATTTGATGTCAACCAGACTTTCATCATGTGGTTGTCACTGATTTTTAAAAGTGTGTGAATTTTCTCAGCTCCAGCTTCAAAAACATTAACCCTTTCGCTGCCTGTAGGACGTCAACTGACGTCCTGGGTAACTTGCTTCAACAGACAACAAACTATTCAATAAACTTTTTTTTTTAAACAGCAAACAAACAAAGTGTGTTAGTGTGATGTATTTATTCATACATAAAGGGCACACTGTCAGTTGTCAATTCAGGTAGATACAGGTAATGCTTTGTATACAAATACTTCCTTGTAGCGAACACGTTAAAGAAAATTATAATTTTCCATTGATTTACTTGAATATCACCCCTCTGATCTGGTAATTTGACGAGGGTCAACCAGATGTTTCTTATGGTGAACCTAGTTTGTGCTTAACAAAGCAGATGTTTATAGGGTTATTATCTTAGCCCAGACACACTTCTATTTGACTGGCTTTGCCTTCAAGTCCAAACGTAATACAAGCGTTTGATGCATTTGATTTAAATAGACATCTGAATTTGCAGAAAACTGAATATCCTTGTATTATTTCCATACCTGTGTTTTCCCAGAAGCAGCTTCGCCTGCAAGCTCACACAGCTCGCCAGCATATAGCCCTCCATCTAACAGCTCATCAAGACTTCAAAGAGAAACAGAACATTACAGGGTGACCCCCAAAAAATGCAACCCTCAAAGATTCTAATAACTTCTACATCTAATGACCATCTAATGACACTTTATATTTGGGGGACATACACTTCAGCCTATGTATGACCTTTCCACAAAGTGGCAATTTTGCAGATCATATGGTCTGACCTTTACGCAATTTCAAAAAAGGTTTCCAAATTCGGCGATCCACTCAACAGAATGAGGTTTGACATTGAGCGGTAGCAATACTTACCTGATTTAAACACTCCAAATTTTTACCTTTTGGATTATCTGAATGTCTGAGTATACACAAACACCCTCTTCATCCCCTAGATCATCGGTGACCTGAAGAACGCAGTTACAGCTAAGTTCAGGGCAATCCCTAGACAGGAAAGCTTTCATGCCATTGACAATTTCGGAGGTGTGATTTGGAACACCTTTTGGGGAAAAGGTAAATGTCTGACCATTTTACCTACAGACTCAAAACTGTGTAGAATGGTCATGGACGAACTGAAGTTCATGCAGAACAACTATGATCATATTTGCTTAACTCAAACGACTGGAAAAATTAACCCCTTCGTTGTAAAGTTACACTTACGCAATGTCACGCAAAATTCATCAATGACATGAACGCATTCATCCATGGGAAATGCCCTGATCCTGCCTGTCCTTGTTGTATTCAAGTTACTGATTATCTATTGTGGATTAAGGTATACTATGTCATGGAAGAATTACCCCAAAGGTAAACAATCTGGAGGGCTTAAATCGACTTAGTTTGGCTACCGCTCAATTTCAAATATTGTACTGTTGAGTCGATCCTTGAATTTGGCAACTTTCTTTGAAATTGAACAAAAGTCAGACCATTTAATCTATAACATTGTCACTTCATAAGAAGGTCATTCATAGACTGAAGTTTATGTCATCCAAATATGAGGTGATTCGGTCAATAGATGTAGAAGTTATGAACATTTTTGTGGTTTGCATTTTTGGGGGGTCACCCTGTATTTTCTACTGTTTGAATGGAACAGGACCAGGCTAATTCTAAAAGATGACACATTTTTACATGACTGCGACTGAATCAGTGAATGGGGTATGAAATCCTTGTTTTTGTGCAACTCTGCATTGAAGGAGTTGTGTTCCTGCCTTGAGTGTGAGCTATTTATAGTAGCTATACGTTTCGGTAGACAACACACACCTTTGCGTTCACATAGCAGTTTTTATGGGGATATTTATTACGCCCAAATTCACTCCTGTTTGATTTGCTGTGCCTCCAAAGGTAATTTGAGTCTTTGGCACTAGCAAGCAGGAATGGGGTGCGACATGTTATTGTTATGGCCAGGAATAACGTTATGGCCACTAGAACATTTCCTTGCTGTTCCCACCCAAACGAACCTGTCGGGGACTTAAAAATCTCCTCGGTCAGGGGATCCGTTTCGGAACTTTGGGGACAAAGTTCATTTAAACGAGGGCGAGAGTTATAGGGTGACGCAGAAGTCTCCATTTTACTGCAGCTACTCTGCATTGACGGAGTTGACTCCCTGCCTTGGGCGTGACTGACTATTTGAGTTCAATTCAATTCAATAAAACTTGATTATCTGAATGCAAAAAACAGAAATTGTTCATCCACATAATGTACGCTCAGACCACTTGGCCTATATTGGGACAGGTATTGATAATATGCTGAGGATAGGATGTCATATTTTGACTTTATCGTGCGCATGTGTGCACACAGGGTTGATCGGACAGCTGAGAGAGTCTGCACAAAGTTGACTCCGAGAATTCTCTCGCCTAACCTAGGATTCGAACCCACACCGACGAACTGGTTGTAAGCCAATGCGCTACCGACCGAGCTATGTCACAGCCCCCTTGAGCATGAGCTATACATGGTAGCTCTATGTTTCCAGTACGTCGGTAGATAGCACATCTGTAAGATGTGCAGACCTGCCAACCCTTGTTTCAACCCTTGTGAAACATCAAGTAGAGCAATTTACGTTTGTTTGTAATTTTCAGGGTAGCAAATGATGTTTTAGTGCAGCATTGTCCAAAATGTATTCGCACATCCACATTTAGGCTATAACAAAATCAAGGAAAAGAAAAGCCAAACAAAGAATTTACAAACAAACATCACAAGCTGTTAATTAAATATATGTAGCCAAGTGCACTTCGCTACCCTAAATACTCTAACCATCGCATAGCGAAACAGCCTAGTACAGTACAAAGGGAGACATCTACTCCGTAGCAGACGATACAATGATGCGCGCGCACCTTGCTGGCGCAATTTCTAATATAATACCTTTCTATATATATATCTACCTAACTTCTATCTTTCAAAGTCCCTTTTATCTTTGATATGGTCCTAATTATATTTAGGTTTGCATAGAAGTCAATGATTAGGCTAGATGGCTGCATATTATTGTGTTATTTACGATAATGTTTCGAACTGACCAAAGTGTCACTTTGATTTTGACCGGTTTCATGTATCGTTGAGAGAAATTGATTCTCACAAACTTATCTTTGTCTTTTTGTTCATTGTTTTGACATTTTTGTATCACTATAACATATCCCGTACCTATGTTGCATAAGATTTTAGTTTGTTTATAAGGTTTTGGTTGTAATAAGTGATGCTTGGTTTCTCTGCGAAGATTCCAATTTAAGTACACATGTACTCGCACCGGAATTTAGGCGATTCCATTTACTTTCGGGCTTTTCCGCTTCGTACTAAGTCACTGTATAATTTTCCCCCATGTTACGCATATCATGTTTGTCTTGGGTTCTTCTTTTTATGCGTATGATTTATGAATTTATCTATTATCCCAGTTTAGAGAGTTTTGTAGTTTTCTGCATTGAAGTTGGTTTAGTGCCTTCACTAGGACCATTGTTTTTGTATCGTACTAAATAAATATAAGTTTTTACGAAATATTAATTATTGCAATGGAAAGCTTAAGGTTGTAGCTTTCATTTGATGTATTGTTTGTTAGGATTGGTTATGTATTTGTTTAAATAACTGAGGGAAAATGTAGTGTAAGAAACAGATTCCGTGTTTCTAGCCGTATTCAGGCCGATTTTCTTCCCCGCTGGTCGGTGCTTTCTATGCAGTCCGCGCCCGGGCTATATGTATAGGCCGAACCCCCGGCATAAGGAATCATTTGCTCATAGCAGCTGAACACCTCACTACTTTTGCTTCTCTGTCTACGGGTTTCGCCTTCGACCTCTATGTTTGCTTGCATTGTTTTCTTTTACAACGAATAACAAGTTGAAACAAGACGCTTGGACTTGGGCTTCGTTCTTACAACCTTCCACTCCTCCACTACATATACATTTCAAAAAGTTTATTTAGAAAAAAGAAACATAGTGGCCAATTGAGTGTCTTCAGTGCCACTTTTCAGGACTCACAAGAGCAAACTGTTGCATGCTTATGATGGTGATTATTTGTTTGAGTGTAGCAATTCTAAGGTTGGCATAACATAATCAGCGTAGCATTTTGTCTTACAACATAGCATATGCTACGCAACACTTGGCAGCTCTGGATGTGGAGAGCTGTTTGAGTTAGGGTCTGGCTGCTTTTGTCACCTGCTATGCTCTTGCGAACCTTTGCAATCAGATAGTAGTTTTATTGGCAGGGAAATAGCTCAGTCGGTAGCGGCGCTGGTTTCAAAACCAGTTGTCACTATCTGCGTGGGTTTGATCCCCACGTTTGGCGAAGGATTTATTTCCCAGAGTCAACTTTGTGCTGACTCCCATCGGTGCTGGAACACCCCCGTGTGCACGCACGCGCACGATAAAGAACCCAAGTTCACAGCGAAAGTCTCAGGGCTTGGAAACATGAATACACGCATGCAGGAAAAAAAATATATGGGTAGCGCTGATACTGTAACTCGCTTTCCCATGGGAGAAGGCAGCCTGAATTTCCATGAGGGTAACCTCACAGGACTATTATTTAGCCCAAACTCATTCCTGTTTGACTGGCTTTGCCTCCAAAGGTAATTTGAGTGTTTGTGTACTAATGCTATTAGGTTACATACATTTTACATTACAACAGCTTTACCTTGCAATTCCAGTAGACAGGATGGCGTGGGATGACATGATGTTGGTATAGAGTTGAAGGCCTGTCAGTGGGAAGGTGGAAAACTGAGCCATCAACACTCGCCCAATAGACACTACATCCTGCCAGAAACACAAACATAATTCATTGCCGGCTTTATGACATCAAAAGACTTAAGTTATTGCAGAAACTTGTACATGCACAAGAAATTGAATTTGAAGAATGAGGCCAGAATCAGCAAAAAGTAGGTTCTTTGACATTTTCATTTTCAAATTCAATACACGTACGTCATTATTTTTGCCTGAGTACTGGTACTGTGAGTGTGAATAAGGGGAAGGTAAAGTAAACTAATAGTAATACATTACGAAATTCACAGTTTTCAATTGCTTTGTGCATCTTTGTTTCTTGGCCAGTACTCTCGACTATCACATGTTTGATACGTGTACAGTTAATGAGTTATGCAGAGTGAACCTAATATCAAAGGAAAGTGCAGAGTCTTACTCTTACTCTTAGGAACACAACGGTACCAAAATCAAGAGTATTGGTCAAGAAACAAAGACACATGAAGCAATTGAAAACTATGACTTGCGATTACTTTACTTTACCTTCCCCTTAATCAGTTAACGGCACATAAATAATCCCGAGTCACTTCAGCAGAAGGGTTTTAATTCATTACAAAGAGGGAGTATCTCCGTCGGGTTTAAAAACGGCTTCGGTTGGGCATCAATCCAAGATCATCAACTCGAAGTTTCAAATGGAACTGGAAGCCTATCAGTATCAGTATCACTATTACTATTAGTATCAACTAAGGCAAAGGCTACACGCACTCCGAGTCCGCTCGGACAATGAAAAGCTCTGTTACAACTCTAAGCCAATGAAATGCGCCCTTACAAGTCGTTAGGAAGTTGGCAATAAAAATCAATCTGAAGTATTGACTTCCGCCATCTCTTTTTCAAAGTGCACACTCACATAGTATACAATCACTTCTAGGTCGATACACACTCCAAGTGTGTTCTAAACTCAGACAATAAACTGCCGTGTAGCATCAGTTATTGTGTGTGTGTGTGTTTGTTATTGTGTGTGTTTGTCCCTAGCGTACTTTGATACCATAAATCATTACTAATACTATGAATCGAAACGGAAAGTGAAGCATCGAATGACACTCTGACTCTGAGTTGATTCGGTTCTCTGATCATTTATGTACACTCCGATAATTTAATCTACGTTACAGTAAAGGCCGTGCAGCATCAAATTGTTTTTGGTACTCTGATAATCAACTGCTCTGCGTTCTAATCGAAAAGTGGTATCGATTGGCAAATTCGCTTCGCGACCGAAAGTTAACGTCAGAGTGTATACAGGGGGCAGACTGCTGTATACACTGGGAGTGCGTGCAGCCAGTGCGATCAACTATATGATATCAGCTAACCCATCCCAGGGGCAGATCCAGGGGGTGTTTATGACCCCCCCCCCCCCCCCCCCCCCCCAGCTAACTTTTTTTTTTTAAAGGGAGAAAAATAAGGAAATAAACAAATAATGAAGAAATAAATTTAAAAATAAACGTTAAGACAAAATTTATGGCTCAGATTGCATTAGATTGCACCATTTTCCTCAAACTTTCTGGGGGGCGGCCTTTGTCTTCTAAATGACGGTTTTGGAAGGGAGTTGGGTCATTTGTTGGCAGAGTATGCAGCAGATCGGTCAATTTTTATTGTTTTGTATTAAAATGTGTCTTCTTAAAGGCACAGTAAGCCTCCCGTAAACCATCACAGATACTGTCAGGCTTTTACACACAGCACAAACACCCTTTCATTTAAACACTCACCGCTTGAGAACATCTTAGGTGCCCTACGTAAAGAGCGAGCAATTTTCAAGGAATTTAATTTTGCGTGGTTTATCTTACCCCTGAGCCATCGTGAACCCGTGTGATCCAGTTTCCTTTTTTTCACAATGTAGTCGTCAGTTTGTAATTTCCAATGCGACTCGCTGTAAACTTATCTGCAATAGCACGTTATTATGTACCTTTGAATGTAAACGCAACAGACGGCTGCAATTCACACGCACTCTAGCGATGGCTTTTGACTGTTCAGGATATGCATTACCGTCGTCTGCTACGAGAACCACAACCTTGCGTGACCCTGCTTCCGGGCTTTTCTTTTTTCAAAACTTCGAATTGTACTGATCTTGTCTTGATGAAAAAAGAATTCTTTTATGATTTAAGAATGTTTGTGTAACAAGCTGTCAATTTGTTATTTAGATTTTAAAAGTTAGGTCTAGCGCCAAAACGCACCGTCCGATTTTGTTATCAGACAATCTGCAAAATTATTTCTTTGAAAATTGCTCGCTCTTTACGTATAGCGGTGAGTGTGTAAATGAAAGGGTGTTTGTACTGTGTGTAAAAGCCTGACAGTATCTGTGATGGTTTACGGGAGGCGTACTGTACCTTTAAATACATTTTTTAGGCGTATTAGGGGTAGTTTGTTGGTTCAGATTGCAGATTGCTCCATTTTCTGGGGGGGGGGGGGGGGGGATGCTCCCAGACACCCCGCTTTGCGCCCTCATCTACCGTAAACTACCTTGTATACGCCCACCCCCCCTATGCACCAATTTTTCCCAAATGTTGGGGGTGGGCGTTTACTTGGTACTATACCCTTTGCAGGAGCGCTTCCTTTGATAGAATAACAATATTTTGGTCACTTGGCATGGAAGTGTTCAAAGATGCGTTATTGCACAAAACGTCCCCCCCCCCCCCCTCTCTCACAGACACACACAGAGACACACACAAGGAACTCTGCAAGCAAACCACGAAGGAAAACTTGTTGCTTGATTGTCTGTTAACAAGATTATAACTTTAAAAGATAATGCTAACTGGGAAAGATTAATCTAGATCTGCAGTTGCACTGATTAAAGCCATCAAACTCGAGGGACAATCTCTTGAAACAAATATCGTGATCAAAAACCGGTCTTTTCAACTTCAGAAGAGCTTTGAGAATGTCAACTCTCTTTTATTACTAAGCTGCACTGCGGTGAGAGTATCAATAAACGGTATGCCTTTATAACAGCATCTTGGCATTATACACTCGGATGAATACTGTGTACCGCATGCGGAAGTTTACAAACACTAAAAACAAATGTTCCAATTTTGTTTCCTGACATTATTAATCAAGAAGTGGGGGGTGGGCGTTTACTAGGTAGTATGCCCTATGCACAGCTTTCGGCCCAAAGTAGGGGGTGGGCGTTTACTCGATACTGGGCGTATACAAGGTAGTTTACGGTAATATAGATCATAAACGCTTCGTGTCGTCGACCTGTCCCTAAAAGTAAACCTAGTAAAATAAATTTGGAAACCCCCCCTTAAAAATGATGTGATTGTGATCCGCCCCTGCGTCCCCTAATCCCTATGCGATCGTACCTTGTATGCAATACAACATGTCCGTGCTATTTCTTCCCTGTCTCTGACGACAAAATCTATCACCGTGTTTATGTTAGCATCACGTAACAACAGCCAGACTTTGTCTGTCAATGCTTTACACATCCAAGGCCGAAGCGCCGACATCTTGATTCTCGCGCCACTTTTAACCCACTTGAGAATCAGTCTACTCACGGATTTCACCATATGAAGGTTTCGCGGGAGCACAAGTATTGATGACGTCATGTGATTAGTGCCTCCGCTCCTTCGTAAATCCTCGCACAAACATGAAAATAAAGCCATGAACGGTGAAAGTTGCAAATATAAGTCATGATTGCAAACAGTTATGAGGCCTCGGGCTCGAGAACCGGGTGATCATCAGTCTAATATAGGTCTATGGTCTTCATAAACCTGTCTTAAACCGGTCCTGCTAATTACCGTCAACTACCGTCAACTGCCGTCAACTACCGTCAACTACCGTCAACTGCCGTCAACTACCGTCAACTGCCGTTACGGAACTACCGTCAACTACCGTCAACTTTTTGTGTGTCTTGAACTTCTTTTCAAGTTTTCCCTAAATGCAGGTGGCTGAGTTCGAAACTTGCGAAGGTAGCGGAATCGCCCGATTTGGGGCGGTACTACTTGTCTCCGAAAACCCCGAAAACCTCATCAGAAATAAGAAAATTCGTCCTTAGATCGTGTTTTGTTCATAATTGTTTGCAATCATGACTTATATTTGCAACTTTCACCGTTCATGGCATTATTTTCGTGTTTGTGCGAGGATTTACGAAGGAGCGGAAGCACTAATCACATGACGTCATCAATACTTGTGCTTTCGAGTAACAAGAGTTACCTCCCTTGCATTGAAATTGTTGCATCGATTTCGTCGATAATCCGGCTCTCAAAACAAATATAAGGGTGCATGTAGCAAGAATCAGGCTTACTTTTCACAGGCATGTCCAATACTTCACTTTGTCCTAGTCATCCAGTTCTCATCCACTTCTACTTCGTGAATCACAAAAATCCCGTGCTATCGCCCCAAATGGCGATTCCGCTACCTACTCAGCCACCTGCATTTAGGAAAAAAGAAGAAGTTCAAGACACACAAAAAGTTGACGGTAGTTGACGGTAGTTCCGTAACGGCAGTTGACGGTAGTTGACGGTAATTAGCAGGACCCTGTAAAACTGATAAAGAAAAAAAAGAAAAACGGGCATTTTACACTGTGACACGCCCTGGATCGTGGTACTCTGCCTGGCTCCACCCCCCGCATGCGGTACACCCCTTTCTATCCCCCACACGCAGAAGCAAATTTGTGATCAGAATTGGATAAGATATGTAGGCCTACGTACGCTGGTTATATAAGTTTTATCGTGCACTCGTGAAACTGAGGTAGTGTTCATTTTCTCAGTGCTGACGCTCATGACTGACGAATGTCAGTGCAGAGAAGTCTCAATTTCTTACATATTACTCCGCTGAGAATTACCATCATCAAGTGAATCATGTGTTGTGCGACTTTGAAAACGTAGAATGGAACTCCGCATATAAGAACGTTCCAACGTAAAAAAAACCACCTCCTTAATACCATATTTTGCCATGTTTTGGAAGGTCATGAAAGGGAGGTTCCAATGGAGCAGCCATATAGTCGGCATTTTTTGGAGTATACACAAACACACGCTTCATCCCTTAGATCATTGGTGACCTCATAGACCTATATTAGATAAATATAGGTCCCTGGTGACCTGAAGAAAACAGTTACAGCTAGGTTCAAGGCAATGCCTAGACAGGAGAGCTTCCGTACCATTGACAATTTCGGAGGTGTAATTTGGTAACACCTTTTGGAGACTAAAAAGGTAACTGCACGGGGGATAACCTGATAAAGGCCGAGCGGAAGACGAAGGCCGCGCCTGACACGTTTGAAGGCAAGTTTTGTTTTGTTTTCTAGGTATTGTTTGATTTATGTCGGGATTTAAGGTAAGCTACTGATTCAGCGATGACTAACTTTGTTTCTCGATGCATAAAAACGGTCAGGGAGCGGTTGATATTTGCCCGTAAATAGCCTTCAAAGCTGAAAATGTCGGCGATCGAGCACCGGAAATGGCTGTTCGATGGGTTTTGCAAGTAGACATGTGCTTTATTTCACCAAATCAGCTCGTATTTGGTATGGGTACGGGATTTTAGACCCCCCCGCGGGTTAGGGGGAGTCCCATATTGGTTGGGACGAGAAAGAATTTACCCGATGCTCCCCAGCATGTCGTAAGAGGCGACTTACGGATTCTGTTTCTCCTTTTACCCTTGTTAAGTGTTTCTTGTATAGAATATAGTCAATTTTTGTAAAGATTTTAGTCAAGCAGTATGTAAGAAATGTTAAGTCCTTTGTACTGGAAACTTGCATTCTCCCAGTAAGGTATGATATTGTACTACGTTGCAAGCCCCTGGAGCAAATTTTTGCCGTTAGTGCTTTTGTGAACAAGAAACAATTGACAAGTGGCTCTATCCCATCTCCCCCCTTTCCCCGTCGCGATATAACCTTCGTGGTTGAAAACGACGTTAAACACAAAATAAAGAAAGAAAGTAATTGTAGGTGTGTATGGAGGCTGGTTTCTGATTGGTTGATTGTTTGAACGGGTGCGCGCGAGAGAATGAGATGTAGCGTGGGTAGACTCAGACCACTGTGATTTTCGTAGCGAGAGGTCGTGATTTTGGATTTGTTGATTGAACGATTAGGGTGTTACTGTGTTAATGTAGGCCTAAGGAGTGTAGCTGAGCCATTATAACGTTTATTTTGGCGAAGGAGGTATTCGAGGAGAGTTTAAAGAGAACTTTTGTGTGTGTGTTAGAAGAAGTATTGATAGAGCTGGTTTGATATCAGCGACCGGGTTTCGTCGGAGGACAGTTTTGTGACGGATTTGTGCGATCTTCAGTGAAGAGAGAAAGTTCTACACTGCCTTCTGGTATATATTAAAATAAAAGTCACGTTACTACAACCCCTGACTTGGCGTCTCTATGTGAGTGCTTCCTGCCTGAGCACCCACCCCTTCTTCTTCTCCACCCCCCACCCCATCACATATATATACACACTCACAAACACACGCACACACACACACGCACGCACACAAAACACACACGTGACACATACACAAACATTATACACCATGCAGATTCTTTTTAAATGTATAGATATCTTTGACTGTTTGCAGTGATCTTTTTATATTTAATTTCTTTAAAAATACCTCAATGTAAAACAAAAAGTGGAAACAAGTGTTTTGTGCAAGGGAGATCAAAGGAGATACATTTTGAAGCACCTTTTTTTTTAAACAATACAATTGCATGGTGATATCCTTCAATAATTAATGAAAAGAAGTAATTAAGATTTTTACACACTGTCTTCGTAGTTTTTTTCTCTTCTATAAGAGCATTTATTGAACCAACGCTGATTTGGCACTGATATGCTGTCTACAGAGAGAGGCAAAAGTTCAGGTGGCCAGGTATCAATAAAACGGAATGAATATCAACACCGATATTTACAAAGGACACCTTCGATCTGATGACAAAATCAGCTCTACTGCGTGTGTCTGGTTACCGTTCGGTCTATTTATTTGGAAGTATTTTAGCGCCAAGTACTAGTTTTATTTAATTTGAATTATTACTGTTTTGAGAGCTATCGGTAACGACCAAAACTTTTGTGAGCTGCATGTATGGCGCCACATACTTATTCGAGGCAGAACTTGACGTAGTGATATCATGGCAAGTAGAACCGAAGCGGGTCATTGTACTTCCTATAATGTGCAATTGGCAATTTTGGTTAAAACGTTTGTATTGTACTCTCTGGTTAACAGGGCTCAAAATGATTGTCTTGAAGAACGGTATGGATGTCTTATTCAATGGAACAATGCTGCTGCTGAATACAGTTAGGCAATAATTGTCACAATCATGATCATGCAACGATGTCCCCAACAAAAACCGGTTATACTGGTGTGGACTCTGAGCCGTGTTGAATGCTATACACATTGTGGAGTGTCTTATTGTCATATGATAAAACTTGAGCCGGAACAATGTCGAAGTCTCGATGTACCAAGCCATCTCTGTAACACTGGGCAAAATGACGATTAGTATCCGAAACATCTGCTGAGCTGATATAGTCATCCAACTGAAACAGGACCAAATCTTCATCAGTGAACATGCTCACTAAAAATGGACAAATGATTAAGAATGAGATAAAAGTCTGCATGAATTAAAAATTACCAGAGTGGTTTAGATAGAAAAATGAGTTCAATCCGGTGCAGCTGCTACTAACTTAGGGGAAGGTTGACTAATACGGACCACTTTTTGTTTCTTGCTGGTAACTAGCTTGTTTTCTTGCGAAGAAGTTTCATTTTATGTTTGGCAGTCCGGCTTCTCTCTTAGGTTAACCGTTAGGCCTATTAAGAGTGAATTAGCTATGATAGACATTCAGCAATAGTTAAATACAGAAACATTAATAAATGGTCCATATTAGGAGCATGGGCGCGTAATATAGGGAGCATCTCGTTACTCCCCCGGCTCGTTACTCCCCAGTGCCTTTTTATTACACTTAAGTAATGCAGTTATTACTTAATTGAATTTTCAAGAGAGAGAGAGAGAGAGAGAGAGAGAGAGAGAGCATGTTTAAAGAACTTACAACTGTCAGATCTGCCTGTACATTCGTGTACAGTACATCTTTGAAAAAAAAAGTATATATTTTAAGCAGAAGAGATACGGGGGAGTAACGAGATGCTCAGCTCGTACTCCCCCGTATCGCTACTCCTCCGGCTCGATACTCCCCCGGCTCGTTATTCCCCCGACTCATTACTCCCCCGTATCGCTACTCCCCCGGCTCCTTACTCCCCCGTACACAGAAAATGACTGGATAACCCTGTGATAGTAAGTTAGCATGAAATATTGTTTTTCCGGAGAAATTGTCTGGATAAACAAACAAAGAAACAAACAAAACAGCTGGACAGGGGGGGGGGGGGGGGGGGGGGAGACAATATTTCATGCTAACTTACTATCACAGGGTTATCCAGTCATTTCTGTGTACGGGGGAGTAACGAGCCGGGGGAGTAGCGATACGGGGGAGTAACGAGATGGGGGAGTAACGAGCCGGGGGAGTAACGAGCCGGGGGAGTAGCGAGCCGGGGGAGTAGCGATACGGGGGAGTAACGAGCTGATCCCCCTAATATAGACCAGTGCAAAGGTTTTCACGAATCACTGTAAACAGCCCCCTGTACTTCAACATAAAATGATATAACTTTGTGTGCAAGTAAGACTAATTCAAATATGCTTTCGATTTATCCGATTCGGGTAGATGAGAACATTATTTGAAACAGTTAGTTAGTTAGTTAGTTAGTTAATTGTTGCTTTTTGGGTCCAGTGGACCATAAAGGCCAAATCAGGA
Organism: Littorina saxatilis; assembly: GCF_037325665.1. Taxonomy (NCBI): domain Eukaryota; kingdom Metazoa; phylum Mollusca; class Gastropoda; order Littorinimorpha; family Littorinidae; genus Littorina; species Littorina saxatilis. The sequence continues at coordinate 35,075,558 of NC_090253.1, forward strand.
CCCCTTTTTTTTATTTGAAGCACAACAGGAATTGGAAACTAAAGAAACTTATCAAAAACAGAGCGAAAATAAATGAAATTATCAACTTCCACGAAAAAAAGTGTATTTGTTATATTTATTTTGAAAGGTCGAGGGCTAGTTATAGTTTCTTTTTAGCAAGCTTTTAACGAATCAATGAAAATATCCTTTAGCTTTTATTTTCTTCGATTTGTTGAAGGTGATCCATATTAGGCGTCACACACGTACTTTGAGATTTTGGTATTAATGTTTGTTTGCAGCAGAAACTTGGGGTCAACACTGCTAAAATGTAACAAATACAGCCTTAGCTGTCATATAAAGCAATTTAAATTTGTTGTAATAACAGCTTTGGCTGTGGACAGAAACTAGCCCGTTTTAGGCGTCACATTTAGAGTAAACGATGCCAAAAGTGCAAAAAAGAGAAAAAGCCCTACATGTGCAAGTTATCCAGAGAGGGTGAATACAGCGAATAAAATTGTTTTGAGCGCTCTAGCTCCGTCAGTTTTTCAGAACAGGGGGTGGTCTATGTTAGGCAGTGGTCCATATTAGGCAACCTTCCCCTACCATACACGTCCACAAAAAGCTACCACCGTTAATGTGTGCATAATCATGTACCTTTGTTCTTGTTTGCAGAGACTGTCAATTAATAAGCAAATGCTTTTTGAGAAAACTGTTACCATACTATTTATTTCATTTTCTTTAACTACATGTATAACGAATCCTAGCACTCGTAAGACAAAGTTCACTTTGAAATGGAAAAGATACAATCACCGAGAGTGCTGTGCTAACCGTTTCTTCACAGAAAGTGTTGCACTGTTACAAATAGGTTTACGGCCACGTGTGTCACTTTTGCCTCTGCGTCATTTAAACAAAATAACGTACATCCATCCATCGACAGTCGGCGATCTCCACTGGACAGGGTTTGATTTGTGTGGTGAGGGGCTTCATGACGCAGATAAAGTACATGTCGGAGCATCCAAAGCGGTACTTGTGGAGGTGACGAAATGCCAGCAAGGACACAAATTCACTGTCTATGCCCGTCTCCTCCCGAACCTCTCGTCTGGCTGTGTCCGCAAGATCTTCACCTGTGTCACACACACACACACACACACACGCATGTCTCAATTGAACGTTACTATCACGTAGAAAGTCACTCTAACGTCTGCTGCGTTTGGAGTTACATTTTGTGGGTACTCCCATCCCCAGTCCACCCAACTCGTAATTCAACATTGGGAAGGTGAGTGAAAAGCCATTTTTGCCCAGAACAAATACATATTTAATCATATATGTAAGCCATTTTCATCATCGTTAACACATCGCTTGAAAAAAACACTAATCTAACACCCAGATTCGGTGCGTCCCGCTAGCGCTACGTGTCATTTGTGCTACGTATCGTTTGCGCTATTTTCTGTAGTGCTATCGACACAAATTGCCAAAAACAGTGGTGCTATCGGCACGTAGTGCTATTGCCACAATACACACATGCCATTATCACTACGTCTCAATAGAACTACGTGTCGATATCACTATTTTTGAAAAACCAATGTACTGTAGCGCTACGTGTCGATAGCGCTACGTGTCGATAGCACTACTACATGTTCAAACGGCAGACACTTCCCTTTGTGTGTGCGTGTGAGTGTGTATATATATATAATTATATATATATATATTGTCTGCATGGCTGTCTGTCGGATATGTATGTCTGTCTGTCTGTCTCTGTCTGTCTCTCTCTCTCTCTCTCTCTGTCTCTCTCTCTTTTCACCACGTATTTATTTCATGGATGTTGTTGGTGTGTGTGTGTTTTTATTTTATTTTGTTCTTCCCCCATCCTCCGTGGTTTGTATATGAGTCTGTGGCCTTAGTATAATAAACCATTCTGAGCTCTCTCTCTGTCTCTGTCTCTTTTTCTCTCTTTCTCTCTCTCTCTCCCTCTTCCCTCTCTCTCACACACACACACGCACACATACACACACACACAAACGCCTACGTACACACGGTATCGTACACACAAACTCACACACAGAAAAACATCCGAGTATGTATATACGGTATAATGCGAGAGAGAGAGAGAGAGAGAGAGAGAGAGAGAGAGAGAGAGAGAGAGAGAGAGAGAGAGAGGAGAGAGTGGGGAGGGGGAAAGAGCGAGCGAGAAAGAAAGACAGATGGGGAGAGAGAGGGGGAGGAGAGCGGGAGAGACAAGGAGAGAGCGATTTTAAAGAGGTACAGAGAAAGAGTGAGTGAAGAGGTACAGAGAGAGAGAGAGAGTACTCAGAACTCAGAATGGTTTATGATATTAAGGCCAGAGAGAGAGAGAGACTCGGAGAGAGAGAGACAGAGACAGACAGAGACAGAGACAGAGTGAGTGAACAAGCGAGTGAGCAAGAGAGAGAGCGAGAGAGAGAGAGACAGAGTGAGTGAACAAGCGAGTGAGCAAGAGAGAGAAAGAGATAGAGAGTCACACACACACACACACACACACACACTGAAACAGACATACATATACACACACAAACCACAAGGAATGAGAGCCGGAGAGAAAAAATGAGAAAGAGATCGAGAGTCGTCAGTAAGTAGTGGTATTGACACGTAGCGATAATGACACGTAGCGCTAAAAGATGTAGTGCTGTCGACACGTAGTGATAATGAACGAATGATAGCGCCTCATAGACATATTATTTGTAGCACTAATCAACGTAGCGATAGCGGCACGTATCACAAATGACACGTAGGACAATTGACACGTAGCACAAATGACACGTAGCACAAATGACACGTAGCGCTAGCGATACGCACCCTTGAGAAACCTTTGATAGTGAGCGCGTGTAAAGTGTGCGCGGTGTGTAGGCCTACATCAGTTTTGGTCGGCACAGTTGTGCATACAACAACACCAGATATCTGAGATAATGGCCCAGAGAGCAGAAGACCACGCGTGCATGACATTCAGTATGGTTGACACAAATAGAAGAGTCGTAAATCACATAAGTAAGGCTTTAGAAAAGGCCTCGTGTTCTAATAAAAAGTGTTGGTTTTACTGTTTAGAGGTAAACGTGCACAAATGGCCCTACAGACTCAGTTTGACTAATAAATTGTGTATGTGGCAATCCGAACGGCCTTCGCGGACATGCAAGGCTTACGGCCTCGTAGGGTGTTGCCTTCTATACTAAGGAACTGGCTGACTGCGGGAAATATGTAAAGCTCTGTCAAATCGCATATCCTCTCTATACTGGTAAACGCGCATGTTGTATTTATTTCAATACATGCAGCATGAGTGTTTGTTTGTTTGATTGTTTGCTTAACGCCCAGCCGACCACGAAGGGCCATATCAGGGCGGCAGCATGAGTGTGCGACTTGTGGTATCGAAGTGGGGCGATGCAGTGCATTGCATGACCCTCTACTCAGAATAAAAAAAACCAAGAAAGGCAAGTTGTTGGAGCGTTTGTTATTGACAAAACAATACGTCATAATCACAAATATATCGACCCAACGGTTTATTAAGTGCACAGACAAACAATTAGTAACAAGAACTAAGCTTGATTGAATTTTCGGCCGCTTGCTGGAAAACCACAAGCGAATGCGAATTATTTGTCTGTGCACTTAAAAGACCGCTGGGTCAGTATATTTGTGATTGTAACGTATTGTTTTGTCAATAACAAAAGTTCCAACAACTTACCTTTCTTGGTTTTTTTATTCTGAATTTTGGAACGTTGGCAGTCTCTTTGCTTTTGGATTTCCTCTACTCAGAAGTTTGATCAAGCCAAGCCATGTGCCCCCCATGGATTAAAAAAACAAAGCAAACTCCTTTGCCTAACCTTGCTATACATGTTCTCTGCTTGAACCAAATCAGTCTTAGCTCGGACTAACTGCACCGTCCAAGGTATGCCTTGCATGTCTGTAAAGAAGAGCGTTTGCAACACTTTCTTTCTGGTTGGGGTTTCTTTTGTGAAGAAATACTGAATTCTGTTGGCAGTCCCGGTCTTGAAATAAGGCTGTCCCTTTACATGAACCTAATAAAAGTTGTTGCATTATTCTTAAGACAAATGTTGCTTGAAAAAAACCAAGCAAACAAATCACACGATGCGTCCTTCCAAGGTCCGCCTGTATACCACAGAATAGCCAACACGTGAGCCCTCGCACTTACAGCTTCTGGCACAGTTTACTGATTGTGAAACTGCACGCCTTTTTGTCGGTGTACGGTTAAAAAAAAAAAGGTCTACATTACAGCACTTGTCGACTGTTGATCATATTTACTGATTGTATGTGAATGGATGCACAGGGGTCAATAGAATACCGAAGTTATCACGGCAACAATGGAGTCAATGATAATGGCTCAATAAGCTTTTTGTAAAACCTTTGTCGGCATGTCCGCCGGGCAGTTTCCATGAGGATATGTAGTTACTAGCGAGGTACTTTTCCCGGATCACCAGCAATTGCCTCTCAGCATTGACCACGAAGCCTGCAACCCCTGCAACCAAAATACGCTCACACATACTGAAGCCAACCTGGACGGACACAATGAGTACTTTTTCATGCTACTGATTTGGGCCAAGGAAAACTACCAAGAAAAAGAAGAACTCGAGAGGAAAAACTTGAAGACTGAACTTAACAGACCCCTTTACCGCGATGGTGGTCAAAGAGAAGTGCGTCACTCAGTGCTCTAGTGCGCGCTCTCTCGCTGTGTGTGTGTATTTGTGTGTGTGTGCGCCGTGTGTGTGTGTGTGTGTGTGTGTGTGTGTGTTTTTGTTGCAATGTGTGTTGCAATATGTGAGTGGGTAAGGGCAGAGCAAAGTTGGTTACAACAAGAGGTTGGTTTTGACACTTGAGATAACTCCGGTAAGAACTTGTCCAGTGAGTCCATTTTGAGGCAGGTATGCCACAAAGCAACAACATGATTATGAAATATAGCCAATTTGTTTGTTTGTTTGTTTGTTTGTTTGCTTAACGCCCAGCCGACCACGAAAGGCCATATCAGGGCGGTGCTGCTTTGACATATAATAACGTGCGCCACACACAAGACAGAAGTCGCAACACAGGCTTCATGTCTCACCCAGTCACATTATTCTGACACCGGACCAACCAGTCCTAGCACTAACCCCATAATGCCAGACGCCAGGCGGAGCAGCCACTAGATTGCCAATTTTAAAGTCTTAGGTATGACCCGGCCGGGGTTCGAACCCACGACCTCCCGATGACGTTGGTAAAATTACCCACGTTCAAAAGAAGGAAAACATTTTGGTGGCAAAAGTTAATATCAGATGGTGTTGCTATTCTTTTATTTGCGCTTTTTCCGCTGAAAGTGTTGATGGAGTACAGTAAATGAACAACCAACAAAACTGTTAGTGACCCGTCCGACAATGACACTCATTTTACGGATTAAAATGATTCGACCCAGGGAGAGCCTATATCAACATCAAGTTCCGGTCTTGTTGTCGTGGTCAATTTTTTTGTTTATAGCCACTCTGTTGTTGTATCAGTTAAGTTGTTGTCAACATGTATTTGTAGGAATAAACACTTTTAGATTTACAAGGACAGTCAAGTTATTACAACCAACCCCGCCTATGCTACTCGGCATAACGCAAAAGCTCCGATGTTTTTCAGTAGGGTTAAAAGGGAACAACATCTGTTTAAAAGAGCATGATTGGTCATTACACCGATATCAGAAGAATCATACAGCCTTTGGTAAGCAAGAAGACGGTTCGAGTAAAACATTATAATGTTATAATCAACCCGACTTTACCCTTGTTGTATGCGGCACATAATGTTTGGGAAGGAAGAATAATGTTACTGGTGTTCAAGTAAGTCATATTTTCCAAATCACAAGCATGCCCAATGCAAGTAGCCTACAACTACATAATCTAAAGGCCCTGTTATCATCAATTTTTGAGAAGTGAAAGTGAACCGGCCTTTGGAGTAAGCAGTTACCTATGTAGAGGTTGGCATATTCAGGGAGATGGCTGGGAAGGTCGTCACACATCCACAGGGTCATCATTACGTAGCCAGGTTGGGCATGGTGAAAATCTAACCCCAACTGCGCACAAATCAACGAACATGATAGGCAGAACATGGTAATATGATCTCCTTAGAGAAGTCATCATCATCATCATCATCATCATCATCATCGTCGTCGTCGTCATCGTCGTCATCATCATCTCACCGTGGAAAACTGAGATTCATTAGTTGGAATGGGTGCCATGCTAGTTGCTTTTGTAAAGTTAGTTGAGCATTTGCACTGCTGTCTGTGTGTGTGGTCGCATATGGGTTGCCGAAGTGTTGTAGCCATCGTGTTGAGGTCTGCTCAATGCTGTCAGAACGGGACTTGTTTGGTCAGCCTTTTACTGGCAGTTCCCTATCAGCTCACTTTTGAGAGAGAGCCAGCTCTGACAGCATTATGTGATCGTACCTCAAGAAGTGATCGACTCCGTTTCATCGTAAGCGAGGAATGGTTCAGATGTCAGATTGTGTCAGTGGAATAGTTCAGATGTCAGATTATGTCAGTGGCTAACACACAACCACCAACACGTTTTGTAAAGATATCAAAGGCTCATATCAAAGAAATCTTGACCTGACTTAACAGCAAAAGAAGGTTGGTACAGAAGATCCGAAGCAGCCAAAGGTTGTACCTGAGTGAGCAGAGGAACCAGAGTTGCATTGGACTTGTCCACTTTCACCCACAGTCCTCTTTTGCCGGCCACTTTCCACTGCACGATGCCATCTGTATCCAGTTAAGTAATTCTGTTATTTTTGGCTTTCCGGATTTTGTACATTAGCACAGAAAGATTAGACTAGACAAATGTGAGTGCTTCACGATGTGTGGCACATCCAGAAATAACAAAAATATAAATAATGCCACGACCTTTTTTGTGTGCAAAAGAAATGCCACCATAATATCAATGAAGTTCAAACTGAGTGACTTTTCGATTTCTCTCTCAGAATTGTCAGTATTTGCTTCCTGACAAAAAAGAGTTAGTGTGGAGCCTGACTCTGTGCACTGTGGAAAAAATAACCAAAGACCTTGCATGCCCTTATTATTGGACATTTTTTATTTCAAAACATTAGTGGTTATGTGTAGACAAGGGTTGCTATCGAAGGAGACATTTTTGGACAGTTTTCTGGTGAGTTTACTGTGCAGTTATTTGGATAAATCAGCAAATGATTTGCTTCGTATCTATGTCAATTTATTAAATGGATTTTTATTCAGCGAACAGTTTTGGTCTGCCACTATTCAGTGCCAAAAACCTGATTCGGTTCATTGTTCACTCATTGCATTCAATTTGTGTTGGTATGCATTCGTCGAAGCAGACAAAAACCGTTGGATTCAGAATTTCAAATCTGTAAGACTGTACAAATAAAATATTTGTTTCCGATGACAAAGACAAACAAATTAGGGTCGGTAGGTCTGTACCCTTTTTACATTTAGTCATTACTTGACTGAATGTCTTAAAGGCACAGTACGCCTCCCGTAAACCATCACAGATACTGTCAGGCTTTTACACACAGTACAAACACCCTTCCATTTGAACACTCACCGAACGGGAACATCCTAGGTGCCCGACGTAAAGAGCGAGCAATGTTCAAAGAATTAATTTTTCGTATTAAGATTATCTCAATCGGACCCATCCTGAACTCAGGTCAAAAATGAGTTACTTCCCTTCAACTGGCGATAGCCGTGGAGCGATGATTGTGCGTTTTGGCGCTAGACCTAACTTTTAAAATCTAAATAATAAATTGACAGCTTGTTACACAAACATTCTTAAATCATAACAGAATTATTTTTTCATCAAGACAAGATCAGTACAATTCGAAGTTTTGACAGTTTGAAAAAAGAAAAGCGGCCCGGAAGCAGGGTCACGCAAGGTGGTTTTTGCAGCAGACGACGGTTTATAGGCAGTCAAAAGCCATCGCTCGAGTTCTTATGAACCACATTTGTTTGTTTCGTGAAAAGTCAGAGGTACATAATAACGTGCTATTGCAGATAAGCTCACAGCGAGCCGCATTCAAATTACAAACTGACGACTGCATTGTGAAAAAGGGAAACTGGATCACACGGGTTCACGATGGCTCAGGGGTAAGATAAACCACGCAAAAATAAATTCTTTGAACATTGCTCGCTCTTTACGAAGGGCACCTAGGATGTTTCCGTTTGGTGAGCGTTCAAATGGAAGGGTGTTTGTACTGTGTGTAAAAGCCTGACAGTATCTGAGATGGTTTACGGGAGGCGCACTGTGCCTTTAACATTGGCGGGGAGTGAAGTCTGTCTCCCGATGTATGTGTGTGCGCGTGTGTGTGTGTGTGTGTGTGTGTGACAAGCATTTCTCAGAAACTACCAGACGGATTTTCTTGAAAATTGATGCATACATTCCTGAGGGCATTTGCTTGTGCCAGTTTTCCCCGATATTTGATAGGGCTATTTGATGACGTCATATTTGACCGTTTGTAAAAAAGTTGAGGCAGCACTCTCACGGCTACAGTTTTTCATCAATTTGTTTGAAATTTTCGTTTCATGATCTTCGACTAAGTGCGGACTATGGGATTGCATTTCAGCTTGGTACCTTAACAATTCGTTTATGAAATGTTCACTCAAAGTTAGCCAAATTTGTCGATTTCTTAAAAGTCGATATTTGAATCACAAAGGTGACACCATTATATTCTAAAAAATAAAAGTTGACAAACAAGACTGATATTGTGATTTTTGCTAAGACAACAGATGTTGGAACCCAATTATGAAAAGAAAAGACAAATGCACTCAAATTATTTCACAAATAACGGGAATTTTGTTCGTTATATTATTCAACATGTCACTGAGACGTAGCATTCAGGTTATCTCGCACGTTTCTGAAGCTAGGGCTTTGAAACTTGGCACACTACCAAAGTATGGTGACCCCCAGATATGGTACAGATCACATTAAACCACACTGAATTTCAAGGTCACAGCGAGGTAAAATTTCCTTTTCAAACTGGACAATTGTCGTTGTACGTCTTACATGTTTTAAAGCTAGATCAGTTAGACTTTACATACTTTCAGAATTTTGATGAAATCTTAACAAAAGTGACCACCTGGTTAATCTGTCTAAAATGTCAAGGTCACAGTGGGGTCACATCTGGTTCAAAATTTGGAATAGTGTCAATTTATTCAGCGCGTTTATAGCACAAACTTTGAAAATACAGACATTTTTAGTGTATGATGACCTCTACACGCGATTACAGTTTAGGTTGAAAAGGTCAAGGTCACAGCAGGGTTGCGTTGAGGTCAAACATAAAGATTTGTCATTGAGGATTTCTCGCATGTTTTTGAAGCTAGGGCTTTGAAACTTGGCACACTTCCAAGGTTTAATGACCCCCTTGTGTGGCGCAGGTCGCATTAAACCTCATCAAATTCAAAGGTCACAGTAAGGTGTAAAGTTGCTTTCCAAATTGGAAAATGTTCGTTGTCTTACATGTTTTAAAGCTAGAAACATTACACTTTAGCCAACTTTACATACTTTTAGAATGTTGATGACATTTAAAAAGAAAGTGACCTGGTTAATCTTTGTCAATTTCAAGGTCATAGCGGGGTCAGGTTTGGTTCAAAATTTGGAATATTTTCATTTCGTCAATGCGTTTATAGCACGAGCTGTGAAACTACACACATTTCTAGAGTATGCTGTCCTTTACACTGTCTAGTCTTTATAAAGTCTTGTTGAAAACGCCAAGCATCAAGGTCACAGCGGGGTCTTGTTGAGGTCAAAAATATAAATGTGTCATTGAGGTTATCTCGCATGTTTTTGAAGCTATACGGCGTTGAAACTTGGCACACTACCAAAGTTTGATGACCCCCAGGTATAATGCAAGTCACATCAAACCTCAAATTTCAAGGCCACAGCAAGATTAAAGTTTCTTTCCAACCTGGACAATTGTCATAGTCGAGTCTTGCATGTTTTAAAGCTGGATCCATTACATTTTACACACTTTCAGGATTTGATAAAATCTTTTTAAAAAAAAGTGACCTCCTGGTTAATGTTTGTCAAATTTCACGGTCACAGCAGTGTCCCATCTGGATCAAAATTAGAATTTTTTTTAAATTCTTCCCACGCGTTTTATAGTGTATGATGTTCTCCACGCATGGTGAAAGTCTGGTTGATAAAGTCAAACGTCAAGGTCACAGCGGGATTGCGTTGAGGTCCATAATACAAATGTGTCATTTTCACTAATGCCTTCTAGTAATACCTCTGAAACGTCACAGGCTCCAAAGGTTTGATGCGATGCTGTTTGGTTTATGATAAAAGTGATGCCAATTTTCATGATACCTGAAGCTTTCAGAGGGGTCAATTTGGAGTCACACAAACAGAGAAAATCTTTATGCGACTCACTTTTTGCCATACGGAATATAGATAAGAACCAAACTATCTGTTGTTCTAGCTCACTTGACATTAAAGAAAGTGACGATTTGATCATTGTTGATCCGAACTCAAACCTGTTGTGACCTAGTAATATAACCAGGATCAACCAGACAAGACTTTGATGTCCAGAAGTAGTCAAACCTCAAAACAGTTGGAAGTACCCAAGATGTAAGCACCATACACTTTTCAAACAATAGTTTTTGCTTTGTTACAAAATATTGACCACACTGTGACCTTGAAACTTGAAACAGATCAACTAGACTTTGGTTTTGGTATGAAAAGAAGTTTAATAAAGTTACCTTTTTACATTTTTTACCCAAACCATACCCCCACTAACACTTTGAAATTTGACTAAGGTTGACCAGACTTGATTGATGTTTGAAGGTCATCGAATCCTATATAGAAGCGAATGAGATGTCAATGGTCTAGCTTTTAAAACCTTCAAGAAACTGATTAATAATTTTTCCATATTTTGATTCAAACATCACTCCGTTGTGACCTTGACATTTCACAAACGTCAACCAGACTTTGGTCACGTCAGAAGGGGCATCCAACCCTAGAAATGGTTAAAGTGTAAACTCTAGTTTTAAAAATGTTCAAAACATTGATAATTTTCCATTTTAAGATCCCAAATTGACCCTGTTGTGACCCTGAAATTTGACTTTGGTCAACCAGACTTGGGTCATGTTTGGAAGAGCTCAAGCTCTAGATCTACAAAGATGCACATGTGTTTAAGTTCTAGCCTCAGAAATATAAATACGAGCTAGTGGCTATAACGTAGCCACGTTTTGAAGCTTAAAAGGAATCAACTTTCTGGCCTGCACTCGACCCCAATAGCTGTGACTTTGTAATTTGAGTATTATCACCCATACTGTAGTCACGTGTAAAGGTCATCGATGAAGTTTCAACTCTCTAGCTTGCAATAAGTTTGATAATTTCATAACTTCGCATTATTTGTGCTTCAACTTGACCCCGCTGTGACCTTGACATTTGACGAGAAACATTTTAAGAATCATTAAGCAAAGGCGTTGTGCGAAGTGCCAAGGCTATTGCTTTAAAGGCAATGCAGAAAATGATTTGTTATCCTTGTTAAGCCATGCGCGACCGAGTTGTGACCTTGAAATTTGACAAGGGTCAATTATACTTCTACCATGCCTGAAGGCTGGCTTTTTAGCACCCAACTTGTGTGAATTTTCAAAGTTCTAGATGTACAAATGGTCAATAAATTGATAATTTTCCATTTTGATGATCCCAACTCGACCCATGTTGCGACCTTGAAATTTTACAAGACTCAACTTAAGCTTTAATTTCCATCTCGGAGAATTATCAAGAAAATACAAGTTCAATTTCTCCAGCTTCAAAAGCAATGCCACCCATACGCAACCCAGCTGTGATCTTGAATTGTACAAGGGTCAACCAGACTTCCAACATGTCAGAAGGCTATTTAGCCCCGAATATGCGTGAAGATTCAAAGTTCTAGCTTCACAAGTGTCTGAGAAAAAATTGCCGTTTTTTACAGGCAGGAGAACCAGTCGTGACCTTGAATTTTGTTGAGGATCGACTTGATCTTCTCCATGTCGAAGGATAATTGATCGATTGCGTTGTATGAAGTTTCAAGGTTCTAACTTTAGAAATAAAGCAGAAATGGATAACAGTCTGTTTTTTTAACCCATGAGCGACACGGCTGTGACCTTGAGATATGACAAGGGTCAACCAGACTTTCACCGTGTCAAAACGTTATCAAGCCCTGAATGTGTGTAAAGTTTCAAGTTTCTAGCTTACCACAAAGCTGTGAAAGGATTATTGTCTGTTTGTTTGTTTTTTACCCGTACGAGACCCTGCTGTGATCGACCTTCACATTTGACAAGGATCTTTCTGAACTTCTTTGTGTCGGAGAATCATTGAGCTACGGCGTTTATGATGTTCGAAGGCTCTCCCTTTAAAAACAACGGAAAAAAGTGATAATTTAAAACAAAAATTATTGGCCCATACGTGACCTTGAAATTAGACAAAGGTCAACCAGACTTCCACCGTGTATGGAGGCTATTAAGCCCGAAAGTGTGTGAACTTTAGGGTTCTTGCTTTGAATAATTCTGAGAAAAAGGTTAATTTCCGTGTTGTTTTCTTTACCAACACGAGACCTTGCTATGACCTTCAAATTTCTCAAAGATCAACCTGAAAGTTTCCTTGTCGAATGATCATTAAGCAAAAGCAAGTTTCAAGGTTCTAGCTTCAAAAATCTCTGAAAAAATATTTTTCTTCCGTTTTTTGATCTCCATGTGACCCAGCCGTGACCTTGAAATTTGACAAGGGTCAACAAGACTTTTACCAAGCATGGGGGCGATTTAGCCCCAAATGTATGTGAGGTTTCAAGGTTTTAACTTAAAAAAGTCTGAGAAAATAATTTTTTCTTTTTTTGAGAATGTGTTGCACGCAAGACATCACGACAAACGCTCGTGTTTTTATTTTGTTGCTTTAAAGGCACAGTAAGCCTCCCGTAAACCATCACAGAGCTCCCCGAGCGTCTAAATACAGTACAAGCATACTTCCATTTGAACGCTCACCGAACGGGAACATCCTGGCTGCTTTCTGTCGAGCGTGAGACATTTTCAAAGAATTTATTTTCGTAGACTTGTTCCGTTAACAACAACGGCGCCTCGTTTTTGCGCTAGACCTAACTTTTAAAATCTAAATAATAAATTGACAGCTTGTTACACAAACATTCTTTAATCATAAAAGAATTCGTTTTTCATCAAGACAAGATCAGAACAATTCGAAGTTGTGAAAGTTTAAAAAAAGAAAAGCCCGGAAGCAGGGTCACGCAAGGGTCGTAGCAGACGACGGCCGGTTTATCAGTGCAAATCTCCGTTCCTCTCAACAGTCAAAAGCCATCGCTAGAGTTCTTGTGAACCACAGCCGTTGTTTCGTGCATAAAAAAAAACCGTGCTATTGTAGATAAGCTCACGTCGAGTCGCATTCAAATGACTAACTATGACGACTGCATTGTGAAAAGGGAAAACTGGATCACACGGGTTCACGATGGCTCAGGGGTAAGATAAACCACGCAAAAATAAATTCTTTGAAAATTGTTCGCTCTTTACGGAGGGCACCTAGGATGTTCTCAATTGGTGAGTGTTTAAATGAAATGGTGTTTGTACTGTGTGTAAAAGCCTGACCGTATCTGTGATGGTTTACGGGAGGCTTACTCTGCCTTTAAGGTCGACTTGCGTACCCGCTCTTTCGCTAATCTCAATTAAAATTCATCTTGGAAGTTCGGTTTTATTACGCTTATAATTAAGAAGATTAAACTAAGACAACAAATAGTTAGTTTTCCCATTAAACTCGATAAGGTAGTGACATTTTATGTTGAACGCAAGATAGTGTCGCACGCAAGATCTCAAAAGATGTTGACGACATAATTTCAACACTTGGTAGCGCATTCGTGGTTCGTGATTTCTTCACAAATTTTGAACACAGAATGTGTCACGTGGTTCCCTAGATGAAGTAGATCCTTGTACTTGTAAGTTTTATTTTTAAAAGAAAATAACCGTTAATTACTGAACATTATGTCGCACGCAAGACTGATATGACGACATTTTCAGGTCGTTTTCAAAAATGCTGTTCAAAAGTTCTGCAGTCTTTGCTGGATTACTTGAAAGACAGCAGTTTGATACACCGTTATCGCTTGACGTGTCGACATCAATTCCAGAGTTTTTGAAAAAGAAATTTAGTAAATATCTGCGATTGAAAAATGTATGCCGTGATAAAATTCGGTTATCAAAAAAAAAAATTCTCTCGAGATTTAGATTTGACCCTTGGTCTCGTCTGTTAAGCGATGTTTCAGGCATTCAATCAAACTAAATGCAAGGCATTTGTGCTTCTTGTTATTTTTCTGTGGCATATTCAAAACACGAGGTATCACGATGTCCGTTTTCAGATGGCCGGTTTTGGCGTTATTTTTGAATTTTAACAAAGATACCTTCAAAACCGTTCAAGTCAGACACACGAAATTATGTCCACTATATCTTCGCACATTCATCCACACACACACCAATTTTCAGCAGACACACGTTTTTAGAAACATTTTTATTGTAAAACAAAAGCCGTCTTCTGTTCTGTGAGCACCTTTTGGCACTTAGTCACATGCACTTTCTGGCTAATAAGATTTGGGACGCCAAGACGAAAACATAACTGTCCTCTTCGCCATAGTAACTTCCCTTAGACTGCCTCAAACCTTCGACAAATTCTAGTTCCAATAGCTTCGCAAAGTGAGCTACGCAAAGTCGACTTCATCCAATAAGCACACGCTTTACAATTCAACTTAATAATTCATCCAGATGATTGTTTTTGTTCTGCTCATAAAATAACTTGTGGAATAAGTCATTCCTTTGAGATTGTTTAAAAATCTCATTTATAAATTTGACCAAGCATGTTGGTGTAACTACAGCTCATAGTTTAGCCACACAATTGTTTATAAACACTTACAGTTAGAATTATAACTTATAGATATGTCACTGCAGCAACACTTCCATTTATCTTGTTCACACACAAATTGTGAATGTGCTAATCCTTTCCACCACACACATAACCATTACAGTTGACAAAACTTTGGTTCTCTCTGCTGTATGTGAAACAAACTCCTACAACACTTTATTTGTTCTCCTCTACATAACATCACACTCCCTCATCACAGCAGCAGTTCCATTTTGATTTGTTCACATAAAAAGTGAAAGGTAAAGCATGCTTATCATTTCCAGCAACGAGAAATCAATTCAAGTTAACGGAACTTGGTTCTTCTAAAATAACTTATACATGACTGTTTTCCTTCTGCTGTACATAACTTTACAGGTAAAAGATTGGGTTTTTTCACTACATAAACTCACTTACACATTATTCAATTTCATTTGCTGTATACATATAAAGTGACTTGTGCTTTATCACTCTCCTCTTTTTGATTGTTTCAATACTCCTTTTTCAGTTTGGCCAAACATAATTTTGTAAGCTGAAATATTACAGTTACATTCATAGTTTGGCCACATGATAGTGTTCGTTCTGCTGTATACAATTATAAAAAGATTTGTGTTTCACAATTCCTTTCTTTGAGATTGTTTGCCTGGTATTGTAACCTGAAGTCTTACATTTCAAGTTGATAGTTTGGCCACATGATAGTTTTTGTTCTCCTGTATATAAAATGACTTTATGCTGTATCATTTATTTCCTTGTCATTGTTTCCAAACTCCTTTATCAGTTGAAGCAGGCCTAATGATGTAAACCGAAGTCTTACAGTTCCACTTGATAGTTTGGCCACAAGATTGTTTTTGTTCTCCTGTATAAAAAATGACTTTATGCTTTATCATTTCTATCCTTGTGAATATTTCCAAACTCCTTTATCCACGGGGGATAACCGGTCAAAGGCCGAACAGAAGCCGAAGGCCGCTCATGACACGTGTGAAGGCAAGTTTTGTCTGTTTTCTAGGTATTGTTTGATTTATGTCGGGA
This sequence comes from Littorina saxatilis, assembly GCF_037325665.1. Lineage (NCBI taxonomy): Eukaryota > Metazoa > Mollusca > Gastropoda > Littorinimorpha > Littorinidae > Littorina > Littorina saxatilis. The sequence continues at coordinate 35,091,448 of NC_090253.1, forward strand.
TTTAAGGTAAGCTACTGATTCAGCGATGACTAAATTTGTTTCTCGATGCATAAAAAGTCAGGGAGCGATTGATATTTGCCCGTAAATAGCCTTCAAAGCTGAAAATGTCCGCGATCGAGCACCGGAAATGGCTGTTCGATGGGTTTTGCAAGTAGAAATGTGCTTTATTTCACCAAATCAGCTCGTATTTGGTGTGGGTACGGGATTCTAGAGGACGAAGGAGTCATAAGATGTGCAAAGAAGTGCTATTTGGGAGTAGAATAAATCTTCCGAGACAGTAGACAAGAGAAGGTCATATTTGAGAGAGATGCGCGTAGGCCGATTGTCTTTCCGACAAGCGAATGATACAGCAGATTAATCATTCGTTTTGACCAGAAACCTAGTCTCTAGTTTTTATGAATGAGTTTTTTAATTAAAACAATCACGAGAACTCTCTCGCTTAGCCTAATGGCTGTTCGATGGGTTTCGCAAGTAGAAATGTGCTTTATTTCACCAAATCAGCTCGTATTTGACATCGGTTTGGTATATATATATATATTTTCTAATCCTACCGCGACTGTTGCACCACACTTTGAAGTAATCCCACACTTTGAAGTAAATTACTTCAAAGTGTGGGGATGTGCCCCACACTTTGAAGTAAACCCATTTTTTACTTCAAAGTGTGGGGGGATCTTCCCACACTTTGAAGTAAACTCAGTTTTTACTTCAAATTGTGGGGGGATCTTCCCACACTTTGAAGTAACTTACTTCAAAGCGTGGGACTTTTGCATCGCCTGTTTGAGCCTGATGATTTTGTCAAAAAAAATGGCAAAGTCTTTTGGATGAGTGAACAGAAAAAGTGAGCGAGCCAAGAAACATAGTGATGTTTGTTTTCAGGCTTTTTGCAATGTCCCATTGTTGAGTGTGACGAAAACTCGTGGTGACGATTTTAAAACATGTTGGGTCACGCATGGTCCAACCTTACATGGTCCAACCTTACATGGTCCAACCTTACATGGTCCAACCTTACATGGTCCAACCTTACATGGTCCAATCTTACATGGTCCATATATATATTATTGGACCATGTAAGATTGGACCATGTAAGATTGGACCATGTAAGATTGGATCATGTAAGGTTGGACCATGTAAGGTTGGACCATGTAAGATTGGACCATGTAAGATTGGACCATGTAGGGTTGGACCATGTAAGGTTGGACCATGTAAGGTTGGACCATGTAAGGTTGGACCATGTAAGGTTGGACCATGTTATATTGGACCATGTAAGATTGGACCATGTAAGGTTGGACCATGTAAGGTTGGACCATGCAAGGTTGGACCATGTAAGATTGGACCATGTAAGGTTGGACCATGTAAGGTTGGACCATGTAAGATTGGACCATGTAAGATTGGACCATGTAAGATTGGACCATGTAAGGTCGGACCAGGTAAGGTTGGACCATGTAAGATTGGACCATGTAAGATTGGACCATGCGTGACCCAACATGTTTTAAAATCGTCATCACGAGTTTTCGTCACACTCAACAATGGGACATTGCTTAAAGCCTGATAACAAACATCATTATGTTTCTTGGCTCGCTCACTTTTTCTGTTCACTCATCCAAAAGACTTTGCCATTTTTGGCTCACGAAGTGTAGCCTATGCGATGCTAACTTTTGTCTGTCTGTGCGTGCGTGCGTATGTATGTATGTATGTATGTATGTATGTATGTATGTATGTATGTATGTATGTATGTCTGTGGTAGAAACTTTAACATTTGAAGACGTCATATTACATTGACGTCACATTATGACGTACGAGGGTTAGACGTCACGCGATGGAATTACTGAAAGTCTCGGTGATTGTTATTTTGAGCGGGCCGAGACTATTTGGCAGTCGTGTCCATGTAAGTAAACTACATGCAGACAGACAGATCTAGATCTAGTGTCTCGCTTTCTTGCACAGTTTCTCCTATGCTCTTTCTGTGTGTGTGTGTGTGTGTGTGTGTGTGTGTGTGTGTGTGTGTGTGTGTGTGTGTGTGTGTGTGTGTGTGTGTGTGTGTGTGTGTGTGTGTGTGACGGAGTGATTGAGTTTGTGTTACTGTTTGTCGATTTCTTACGTGAGCCTTGAAGGCTTCGCCTCTTGTTTTTGACAAAATCATCAGGCTCAAACAGGCGATGCAAAAGTCCCACGCTTTGAAGTAAGTTACTTCAAAGTGTGGGAAGATCCCCCCACACTTTGAAGTAAAAACTGAGTTTACTTCAAAGTGTGGGAAGATCCCCCCACACTTTGAAGTAAAAAATGGGTTTACTTCAAAGTGTGGGGCACATCCCCACACTTTGAAGTAATTTACTTCAAAGTGTGGAATTACTTCAAAGTGTGGTGCAACAGTCGTGCCGCGTCTGCTATCCAGTTCGCGGTAGGATTAGAAAATATATATATATACCAAACCGATGTCAAATACGAGCTGATTTGGTGAAATAAAGCACATTTCTACTTGCGAAACCCATCGAACAGCCATTAGGCTAAGCGAGAGAGTTCTCGTGATTGTTTTAATTAAAAAACTCATTCATAAAAACTAGAGACTAGGTTTCTGGTCAAAACGAATGATTAATCTGCTGTATCATTCGCTTGTCGGAAAGACAATCGGCCTACGCGCATCTCTCAAATATGACCTTCTCTTGTCTACTGTCTCGGAAGATTTATTCTACTCCCAAATAGCACTTCTTTGCACCTCTTATGACTCCTTCGTCCTCTAGATTCCCGTATCCACACCAAATACGAGCTGATTTGGTGAAATAAAGCACATTTCTACTTGCAAAACCCATCGAACAGCCATTTCCGGTGCTCGATCGCGGACATTTTCAGCTTTGAAGGCTATTTACGGGCAAATATCAATCGCTCCCTGACTTTTTATGCATCGAGAAACAAATTTAGTCATCGCTGAATCAGTAGCTTACCTTAAATCCCGACATAAATCAAACAATACCTAGAAAACAGACAAAACTTGCCTTCACACGTGTCATGAGCGGCCTTCGGCTTCTGTTCGGCCTTTGACCGGTTATCCCCCGTGTTTATCAGTTTGGACAGGCGAACTGATGTAAACTGATTCTTGCAGTTTAAATTGATAGTTTGGCCACATCACTATTTTTGTTCTCCTGTATATAAAATAACTTTATACTTTATCATTTCTGATCTTGTGAATGTTTCCAAACTCCTCAGTTTATCAGTTTGGATAGGCGAAATGATGTAAACTGATTCTTACACTTAGAGTTGATAGTTTGACCACATATTTGTTTTTGTTCTCCTGTATATAAAATGACTTTATGTGTTGTAAGCTGAAGTATTCAGTTTGGCCAAACATAATTTTGTAAGCTGAAATATTACAGTTACATTCGTAGTTTGGCCACATGATACAGTCGACTCCGGTTAATCGGCCACTTTTGGGACTGACTGAATTATGGCCGATTATCCGAAGTGGCCGATTATCCGAACATCGCATCGGGAAGTTCCTCAGAACAAAAATGTTGGATGTTGGAAGTTACTTATGGTAGCGGAAAGCGGAAGTTTCGTGCATTGGCATACGTGCTCTACATGTCTCCAAAGAATGTGTCCAGTGTCGTCTGCTTCTGTTTGGCACTGGCACGTTTCCTCACTGCAGCACAGACAACGTCCAGGCAATGCAGTTCTTCTTCCCCGAAGGCATTTTCCTGGGCATATTGAACCAATCAACCAATGCCTCGTCCACTTCATCGTCTTTTCCTCCTCTTTTCCTTTTCTTTGAGACAGACAAGCGTCCACCTACAGCTTCACTCCTGAGATGATCCTCGTCGTTAATCCATCGACAAAGGGTTTTTCTTGGGACCCCTAACTGATTTGCAAGCTGCAATTTTGATGTGTTAGGCGGATATCCTTTCACTTTGTCCAAGAAGTCAAGTTTTTCCAAGACGCTGTAGTCTTTCCTTTTCGTCGCCATGGTTTGTGCAAAGAGGCTTTCGGCACAAGCAAGTCAGTGTTTGACTGTCAGTTGTTTCGATCACAGTGTGTAAACTCAGTAAACTCACTGGCAGACCTTTGTGTTGTCATGTGAGTAATGATCATTGAACCACTCACAAAAACGTGAAAAGTGTGAGGTGGTTGTTTAGCCGATGTGCAAAGTTTTCGTGGTGGCCGATTAACCGAACATTTTAACACATAACTATGAAGAAAAGATTCGGTCCCAGGGAAAATTGGCCGATGGCCGATTAACCGGAATTGACTGTAGTATTCATTCTGCTGTATATAATTATAAAATCATTTGTGCTTCATAATTCCCTTCTCTAAGATTGTTTGTGTGGTGTTTGGCCAGGCGTAATTATGTAAACTGAAGTCTTACAATTCAACTTGATCAAAAACAACAAGAAAGAAAAAATATTGCAACGTTATTGACAAAACAATAACTTACATTCACAAATTTTCAACCCAACGGTCTTTAAAGTGTACAGCAGACCATGAGTAACAACAACTTAGCTTGATCATATGTTTCAGCCACTTGTTGTCAATTATTCATTCGCTGGGGGCATTCCCAACTAGAGCAAATCATTCAATCAAGCTATGTAACTCATAGTTTGTCTGTGCACTTCAAAAACCGTAAGGTCAACAATATGTTAATGTAACATATTCTTTTGTTAATAACAAACGTTCCAACAACCTACCTTTCTTGTCTTTTTATTCTGAATTTTCGAACATTGGCAATCTCATTGCTTTCAACATTAATTTCGACTACAACTTTTAAAAACAATGCAAATCAAGATAGTGTTGGCTGTAAATATGTTTAGATAGACTAAACATTGAGATCAAAGTGATCATGGAGAGTTATTTTTATTTTGCTGTATGAAGAGAAAATATATGAATTTAAATGTGCAAAATGATTCCTTTTTGTAAAACTTGTTCTTACATATGTTATAAGGCAAATTAGTATTAGTATCATTACTTTGAAAAAGTATTGGAAGGTTCATACAAGCGATCTTTTGCAAACTAAATGTTTGATTTGCATCACTGATATCCTTGTGTTAGTGTTCCTGTTGCATGAGTCTGCACACACACACATATGCATACACAAAACAAACTAAAACAGAACTTTATTTTTATTTATTTTATCTTCCTCTCTCTCTCTCTCTCTCTCTCTCTCTCTCTCTCTCTCTCTCTCTCTCTCTCTCTCTCTCTCTCTCTCTCAAACTCTCTCATTACGAGTATGGTTTCAAACAGTTGTGCGTGACTTAAGGTCGCGCTTTAGAATCCCGTCCAAGTAGAACACGCTTCAGCTGTTTGAACAGACCAGAGACGGTATCCATGTCCCACCCCCGAGACACCACAACCACAAGGCGGCTATCTTGACCCCGTTATGGTCAATGCTTGTTTTAGATAGTCTCGACTAACCACTGAGACGCCTGTTCACAACACCGCTTTCCTTACCCAAAGCCGTGACAACTGGACTTTGGAAGAGTACACCTCTTCATTACCTCCAGAGATCTTTCACTTCCAGCTGACTATCATCCCATCCCCACCCCCTGTCTCCCCAGCCCCTCTGTGGGCAGAGAGGGTCAGCTAATTGAGGTCACCTGCACTCACTCAGAGCAAAACCAGTTGACCGTGTCTAACTTCTGACACTGATAAAAAAATTAAAAGAATTAAAAGAATTAAAAAACAATAAAAATTTTAAAAAAAATTAGAATTACAAAAGTTAAAATTAAATGAAAGAGAGAGCGAGAAAGGAAAAAAAATAAAAAAATTAAAATAACATGAAAGAGAGAGCCAGAAAGGAGTGCAGAAGAAAAAAGTGAAAGCTGCATGCTCGGATGAAAATAATAAACAAAAAAAATTCGGTCCACAAGGAGCGCCGAACCACGCACCTACGCCTAGCCACATAAGCGCCCTAAACGATTGAGCCGAGGCTAGTGCGCTCTCGTCGAAATCAAGCCTCTCTTAGAGTATATCAACCCCTCCACACATCGAGAGCGCCGCGTGACATGTTTCAAACCCAGACATACGAAATGACAGTACCACATTCAATTTAAGTTGAAAACCGGTCTTTGACAACAGCTGAAACGAATTAAAAAAACATGTTATCTGACTAGTGTACACGCCCATGCTTTGTAAAAGCTTCCATGCTTCGTGTATAAGGTTTTAGGTCTCACTGACTTAGCACATGTCTTCGAGACACAGAATGACAGACAGACAGACAGACAGAGCTGTCGGCATCAAAGTAACAGATTAACAACAACAGTCGTCGCCGAGACCTTATTTTAGATAGTCTCGACTAACCACTGAGACGGTACACTCCCCCTAGCATCCTGTTTGCGGAAACGACGCGAGATCAAGGTGAGTTTCATACTAAAACGCATAAAAAATGATACTTTTCGTCAATTGTGTCACTTGATTTTGATAGCGCTGCTTGCTAATGTACTAAACTAACTTCATGTTTTCATATGTCTACTTTGGATGGCATTTCGAAGAGCACTTACACGATTTGTGCTGAAAGAAGTATTTGTTTAGTCTATTTTTACCTTTCCCCACGTTTAACTCAAGGCAGCAGTTATTGTGCTTCGATTTGTTTATCCAGGGATATTAATCTAAAACACTTGCTTTGAACCACCAATGATCATTTCAAAGCTTTCCATCTTTCTATATTTGGACGATTAGGCTAATTACGACGCTCGGAATTTTATTGATACACTTCCCCGACCACCTTTGATACGCTCGCCCTATAAGCGATTTCTTTTCTTAGTACGATCCCCCCCGACAGTTTACCTTTGCTTTCCGTACAGTTATCGGCTTGGTTACTCCCTAAGAGAAGGGTATTTCCTGTCGAACTTCAACATAAATACATATTTATATATAAGTAGAGGTTACACAACGAGTCACAGTCGATAGTAACAATATAGGTCGAAGTTCGCAGATCATGAAAAATGCGAGCTTGCAGTATTTAACTGAAGCTCGCATTATTCCTGATCCGCAAACTTCGACCACTATTTTTACTATCTACTGACTGACTGAGACGATGTGGGTAACCTCAGTCTACACGCACACACACACACACACACCACTGATTTAGCAATGTTTGTCTATATTTTCCCGAATTAGTTATTTATCGGTACAGAGTTTTTTGTGTACAGATGGAGCTGTCAGCAGTGACTTTAGACACAGTTTTTTGGATGTTACTCACGAATAAGAGGTCACAACGGAGCCTTTGATGACGTCAACACCCATGAAAACTCCGGGTGTTTGTTTGGAGTTGTGCCCAGAGTGTGGGAAAAGCTACAAGCACAAAGGGACATTAGAAGACCACAGGAGAGGTGTTCATGGTTGCGGCAGTGGACCCAGATATAAATGTTCTGTTTGCGAGGAGGCATCTATGAAAGCACGTAATTATGATCCTCATGTGTATGGCCATTCAAGAGCAAAACCACACAGCTGTCAAGTATGCAACAAAAATGTGCACATAGGCGCTCTCTTCAAGCTTTGTTTAATCAAAAACAAATTACAAGTACCAAATTATGCGTGCATGACTCGAAGCAGGAACAAAGGGGTGAAACACTTCTGTGAACCCACCTAGGTTAAGTGTACTAGAATGCAAACAAAGTTTGATGTTTGAATGATGATGCAGTGCAGATTATGTTGATATTCAGGCACAGAAAAGCAAAATTAACTATTCAACCAGATGTCTGTTGTTTGATAAACGTACGGCATAGGTTGACAGCGTTGCAGCTTGCTCAATAACGGCTAAATTTCCCAAATTCTAATTTATTGATCTTTGGGGGAGTGTACTAAGGCTTATAGGGGGAGCGTACTAAGCACAGAGACAGAATCTCGGGAGCGTATCAAATACAAGTCAAAACAGTGATTTACTTCACGAACAACTCTTCAGTACTGTTATTGTTGGTAATCAAATTTAGCCTATCGAAACACAATTGATCACATAATGAATGTATACTAGCTGTACAACCACATGAAGCTTCGTTTGTCCATATTTTATGTTTTAAGTGGAACAATGATATTCGTCGGAAAACGCAACTTTGATGCACATACTGTTTATTTGCTCTTCAATCAGACGTAAAGTTGACATTATAAAACAGTCAGGGCTTAGATATAACCTTCGACGAGTAGATGCGACTAAAAAGTAAACATCCTAACTTTGTTAAGATACCTTTTATTTAAATTTTCATAGACATACCAGCTGAGGCAAGCATCGCAGTGACGAACAGGAAGTTAGGGGGAGCGTACAAAGAATATTTGGATCGACGGCGTGTTACCCGAAGCCGTGACAACTGAACTTTGGAAGAGTACACCTCTTCATTACCTCCAGAGATCTTTCACTTCCAGCTGACTATCATCCCATCCCCCACCCCCTGTCCCCCCCCCCCCCTCCCCAGCCCCTCTGTGGGCAGAGAGGTGTCACCGTCAGCTAATTGAGGTCACCTGCACTCACTCAGAGCAAAACCAGTTGACCGTGTCTAACTTTTGACACTGATAAAAAAATAAAAAATAATTTTTTTTTAAAATTAAAAAAATAATTGAAAAAAAATTAGAATTACAAAAATTAAAATAAAATTAAAGAGCGAGAAAGAAAATAAAAATAAAAAAATTGATAAAAAAATGTAAATAAAAAAAAATAAAAAAAATATTAAAATAAAATGGAAGAGAGAGCCAGAAAGGAGTGCAGAAGAAAAAAGTGAAAGCTGCATGCTCGGATGAAAATAATAAACAAAAAAATATTCAGTCCATAAGGAGCGTCGAACCACGCACTTGCCACATAAGCGCCCTAAACTATTAAGCTATTGCGCGCTCGTCGAAATCAAGCCTCTCTTAGAGTATATCACCCCTCCACACATCGAGAGCGCCGCGTGACATGTTTCAAACTCAGACATACGAAATGACAGTACCACATTCAATTTAAGTTGAAAACGTCTTTGACAACAGCTGAAACGAATTAAAAAACATGTTACTCTGACTAGTGTACACGCCCATGCTTTGTAAAAGCTTCCATGCTTCGTGTATAAAGGTATTAGGTCTCACTTAGCACATGTCTTCGACGTCAAGTGTTAGGTTGAAACGCGCATCCTGATGCGAAATTTTTAGCACCCGCTTTACAGGGAATTTGTTTTCCTGGCCGGGTGCCAAAAAAGTGAAAAACGTATAAAGCTAATATCTTCCGTTTGCCTACTGTTAGGAATGTAATTTTTTGCACAAACCGGCCTTGGCCACAATTCCAAGCTACTCGCCATAGTTGAGCTCAATTGACCCCAGAGTACCAGAGATACAGTCCCCAGTCGACAACCAACGTGAATTTCAAACTTCCACAAGAGCGAAACCTAACTAGCCAGCGGCTACAAAAAACTAAACTCAGGGGCGGACGAGGGGGGGTTCTGGGGTTTTCGGAACCCCCCCCCAGCCAAAAAAAAAAAAAAAAAAAATGTGGGGGGGGGGGGGGGTTGTTGTTGTTGGGGATTTCTGATCCCAAACTGACCAAATACAAAACAAAACAAAAAAGAGGGCTGCCTGAAACTGGTAATGATCATCCTCAGAATGCACCAGATTGCACCATTTTGCATCCTTTTTTTCAAAATTTTCCGGGGGGGGGCATGCCCCCAGACCCCCCTAGCAAGCGCCGTCGGCTCGGCGCTTTACGCCTTCACACCCATATCTTCACAATATACTTTTGGAACCCCCCCCCCCCCCCATAAAATAAACTGATCCGCCCCTAAAACTATATATTTTTTGACACATGCAGGAGGCAATAAGGAATACAATGATATGACTTTTGTTATTCAGATTCCGACATAAAAATAGGCAAATTTTGAGTACCGTATTTGACGGATTACAAGACGCACAGTTTTATAAGCCGCACCCCCAACTTTTAACAAAAAAATTGGGACGAGCCACGTATAGGCCGCGTCACTATATTAGCCGCCGTCGAAAAAAATATAATCAGATCGTGTCAATCAATCAAAACAAACAGGCAAACGAAAGTACGGTATTTGGCGAAATCGGCTCCGAGAATAAACAAGAGTGAAACAAAGAAGAAAAGTGAAAAAGTTTGAAGAAAAATATCACACACACAATTTATAACCAACACACACATGTAGTCCCGCCCGGAATAAGCTTTTTTGGGATGATTTACGACGTTTGCGCACATTTCGAGCAGACGAAAACACAACATGGCGGCTCTCGCTCCTCCAACTATCGCGAGACACAAACAAACGAAATCTCGCGCGCGCGAGATCCTGATACATCCGGTGTTTCTCTGTACACTATCTTGTCACGACGACTTGTTGACAAACGAAGATTCGCGAAAGAAAGAGAAAAGCGCCGAGTCTTGAGTAGAGAGCTAATAAAGTACCGGTAATCGCTAATCGAGCGAAATGAAAATCCGCGGCGACTTCCATTAGGTGAATGCTATTTAAGTTTAGGTAACGTTTTAGCCGCATCTTTTTATAAGCCGCAATGCGATTTTTTTTTTAAAAAGTCGCTGCTTGTAGTCCGTCAAATACGGTACACATTTCATAAATGAAATTTGAAGGTGCAAAGCTGAATTGCAATAATCACATAGTCTGGACCAAGTCAAAAGCTGTGTGAAAAAATAGTCAAGAAAATTGATGACAAATTGTGGCCGTGACAGTGCCGCCCCAACTTTTGCAAACAAGCAAATATGACGTCATCAAATTAGTATCGGTATCAAAAATCGGAGAAAACCCACACAAGCAAATGTCCTGAAAAAGGTGTAAACCAATTTCGATAAAAATCAGATGGGTAGTTTTTGAGATATGCTTTGTACACCCACATACCTAGGAAGACAACCTCGTTAAAACATTCAGTCATTACTTGACTGAATGTAAAAATCAACCCCCCGAAACTTGGAGAGAGAGTTTGTTATAAGTATAACTCATGTATTTTCCTTTTGCTGTCTCTCTCATGTGTCACTTTCATATGCGTGTGTGTGTGTGTGTGTCTCTGTCTGTATCTCACCAAGTCAGTCCCTATCATGGCAGCTGTCTTTGTAATTTTCAACTTACCTTTTATACTACTGATGAATTCTTCATTAGACCTGAACGTTTGTTTACCGCAGTCAATTGTCACGCCAAGAAATCTGTCAATCAGAAAGTTCAGGCAGCAAGTTCATGTTTGTGCCCTCATGATGTTTGCTTTAGAGAAATAAAACTCATTTTAAATTTGGTGTCTTTAAAATTGGTTCAGCAGTTCCCTCCAAATGCCTCTTGGTGGTTTGTTTACATGATGCTGCTCAGAGTGAGGTAATTTGTAACGTATATCATGAAGCAAATGACACACTATTCAATTTTAAAATATCTTTTCTTTATTTCACAATATACAATACCTTCTCAATACTTTTAATATAATTTAGGATAATTCAGTCATTTAAAATCAGAAGCTTCAGAATTTATTTCCAATTTTCGAGGAGGGAAAAAAAAGCTGTTCTTCACACAAATATCAGAACTTATGTCAATTCTGCTCCTTTAACAAAGCAATGAGAAATTCTTTAAATGGGAAGTCATCGCAGATGAGTGATTAAAATCTCCCGACTCCTGTTCATCTAAACCATTCAACAAACCAACGAAAAAACAATTGCCAACAAATAATAACAAAAACTGAGCCAATCAAACATCAAACAAGTCGCTTAAGGCGGAAATACAACATTTAGTCAAGTAGCTGTCGAACTCACAGAATGAAACTGAACGCAATGCAACGCAGCAAGACTCGTAGCATCGTCAGTCCACCGCTCATGGCAAAGGCAGTGAAATTGACAAGAAGAGCGGGGTAGTAGTTGCGCTGAGAAGGATTGTTTGTTTGTTTATTTGTTGCTTAACGTCCAGCCGACTACGCAGAGCCATATCAGGACGAGGAAGGGGGGGATGAAGGGGGCCACTTGTCAAGCGATTCCTGTTTACAAATGCACTAACCCATTACTTGTGTCCCAGCAGGCTTTAGTAAAACTAAATTAATACCTACTGGAAGATTACCAGTTTCCAGTATGTTAAAATAGGCTTAACCTATCTACTGCTGGACTTACATCAGAACACTAACAGATTAAACTATACATGAATCGCGAGACAAGCGGCAAGAGAAGAGATTTTTGGAAAAAATACAGGTGAATGAGCAAGAAGGCAGAAAAAAGAAAAGAATTCATGAAGAAAAAGAGAGCATGACAGGAAAGAGGAACCAAAAATCTACCTAACAGCAAACTAGAAAGCTCCTGCGGTTCCAAAAACAGGAGGGGCCTTTAATTTCATAACCGCAGTGCCCCACTGCGGGAGCTGAGAAGGATAGCACGCTTTTCTGTACCTCTCTTCGTTTTAACTTTCTGAGCGTGTTTTCAATCCAAACATATCATATCTATATGTTTTTGGAATCAGGAACCGACAAGGAATAAGATGAAAGTGTTTTTAAATTGATTTCGAAAATTTAATTTTGATCATAATTTTTATATTTTTAATTTTCAGAGCTTGTTTTTAATCCAAATATAACATATTTATATGTTTTTGGAATCAGAAAATGATGGAGAATAAGATGAACGTAAATTTGGATCGTTTTATAAATTTTTTTTTACTTTTTACAATTTTCAGATTTTTAATGACCAAAGTCATTAATTAATTTTTAAGCCACCAAGCTGAAATGCAATACCGAAGTTCGGGCTTCGTCGGAGATTACTTGACCAAAATTTCAACCAATTTGGTTGAAAAATGAGAGCGTGACAGTGCCGCCTCAACTTTCACGAAAAGCCGGATATGACGTCATCAAAGACATTTATCAAAAAAATGATTATAGATTGGGAGTGTGCAGTAATATTGGCCTTTGTATTTGACATATTCAATGAGAGTTGTTATTAAATGTTTCTATTTACAGTGGATTTACAGTGGACAGATGAGGGGGTGTTTTGGAAAAAAAATGCACAATTCACTCAAATAATTCTTTCTTGTGTGCGCTTTCTAGGTTATAAAAAAAACAAGTCGCGTAAGGCGAAATTACTACATTTAGTCAAGCTGTGGAACTCACAGAATGAAACTGAACGTAGTCCGCCGCTAGTGCAAAAGGCAGTGAAAGTGACGAGCCTGTTTGGCGCGGCAGCGGTTGCGCTGTGCTTCATAGCACGCTTTACTGTACCTCTCTTCGTTTTAACTTTCTGAGCGTGTTTTTAATCCAAACATATCATATCTATATGATTTTGGAATCAGGAACCGACAAGGAATAAGATGAAATAGTTTTTGAAACGATTTTGGAAATTTAATTTTGATCATAATTTTTAATTTTTTTAATTTTCAGAGCTTGTTTTTAATCCAAATTAACATATTTATATGTTTTTGGAATCAGAAAATGATGAAGAATAAGATGAACGTAAATTAGGATCGTTTTATAATTATTTTTTTTTTTTTACAATTTTCAGATTTTTAATGACCAAAGTCATTAATTAATTTTTAAGCCACCAAACTGAAATGCAATACCGAAGTCCGGCCTTCGTCGAAGATTGCTTGGCCAAAATTTCAATCAATTTGATTGAAAAATGAGGGTGTGACAGTGCCGCCTCAACTTTTACAAAAAGCCGGATATGACGTCATCAAAGACATTTATCGCAAAAAAGAAAAAAACGTCCGGGAATATCATTCCCAGGAACTCTCATGTCAAATTTCAGAAAGATCGGTCCAGTAGTTTAGTCTGAATCGCTCTACACACACACACACACACACGCACACACATACACCACGACCCTCGTCTCGATTCCCCCTCTATGTTAAAACATTTAGTCAAAACTTGACTAAATGTAAAAAGCCAAGAAACTTATACGTGACACTATAATTCCTACTGTAGCATCTGCTTGCACTTTATTTAGGTTTTGATGTCGGATTTCCCTTCTGAAGAGAGGTTCAAGAAGACTTGCCCAACGCTGCACTGCGACGGGGAAAATATGTTGTTGTTGCTTTCTATTTCTTTCATTTTGTTTATTCCTGTGCCAAATGTGTCCCTCCTTTTTAAGGAACTAAAAACATAATGCTGAAGTTTAACCGATTCAGCGTTCAAGCTAAAAATGTTACATTACAAGAGGCAAGTTTGTGTTGTGTGTCAGTGCATACAATTACAAATGAGTGCTATGTCAAGTAAAGTGGCTTGAAGTTTGAAAGTGTGTCAATTCAAAACAATGAAGCTGTCAGTTTCCACCAGCAATACTTTTTTGTGTATTTTACATTCTGCTTTTACTTTGAAAGAGTCCTCTCAGGCTCTGCCCCCAATACCCCAGGAAATCTAATGGCCCAAAGCCTTGACATGGCTACCAAAATAACATAGATTACACATCACTGATAAAGTCCACAAACTCTTACGAATGTAACCGAAACAGAAAATACTAACATTTCAAAATCAACTCAGAAGCAAGAAAGGTTTAACATTATTTATTTGTTCTGTATGTTGTTTGTTAACTTTAAATACCTGTGGCTAGATGAGGGGGGCGATGCTTTACCACGTGCACCGGGAATGGGCTTTTTGGACGTAACGTGCATGGGAATGGGGAAATTCTCGTAGCGTGCACCGGGCACAGAGGTCCGGCGTGCACCGTGCATGGAGCTTTTTCGTAACGTGCATCGTGGATCACCGTGCATGGCACTTTTGGCCTCAACGTGCACGTGCACAGACCCCCCCATGGTGACCCTCCTAGATGGTCTTGTGAATGTTCTGTATGCAACCTTCTATACATTAATCATTCTTGTTTTTGATTTGTGTCAAGAATAGTTGCCACTTGGCTGTGTGAATACTTTGCAATTGCAGAGAATAGTGAACATGAAGAGTATTTGCAAAGAAAAATGTTGTACCTGTCTGTCTGCACTGTGAACTTGCTGGCCATAACAGTTTCTTTTCACTCCTTCATTCATAGAAAGCATCAATCTGCAACCGAAATCCTAGACACTTTTAAAAGTCAGTTTAAGAATATATAAATTTTTCTAAATTAAAAACAACAACAGAAAGGGAAGAAGATAATGGTTGTTCCATGTCAAGCATCATGTTTGCTGCGAGCTTGTCATTCTGTATCAATAACTACAGTATATACAGCAGAAGGGTTCCAATTCAAACCAAGTGGCTGCATTTCAAGGAGGTGCATCTAAAGGAGGTAGTGTATTTAAATTTGTTCTTTCTTTCTTTATTTGGTGTTTAACGTCGTTTTCAACCACGACGGTTATATCGCGACGAGGAAAGGGGGGGGGGGGGGGGGGGGGGGGGGGGAGGAGATGGGATAGAGCCACTTGTTAATTGTTTCTTGTTCACAAAAGCACTAATCAAAAAATTGCTCCAGGGGCTTGCAACGTAGTACAATATAATAATTATTACCTTACTGGGAGAATGCAAGTTTCAAGTTAAATTTGTTAATGTTACATGCATCATTAAAAAGCTTCAGGTGCATTTTGTCATGTCTTGCACTAGATGTCCACATAAATATATATGTTTTGGTGACATAATCAATGGAATGCTTTATGGTAAGTACAAAGGGGCTACAGTCAAGTGGTCATATCATTATGGCCACCACAGCTCCTCAGGTTGAAGGACTAAATAAATCACTCCATTTTAAAACTGTCAAAATGTTCCTTTCAATGATGTAGCAAACTGTCATTTGACCTACGAGATCAAAGGGAACCACGATGAAATGCACTTGACACCATGCAAAAAGCCTCCATGAAATGCATCTTCTGAATTAGACTCACTTTGTATAATAATTAACTGGGTGGGCATCTTACAATTACAATACTGAATTTATTGCCATTATAATTTAACACAAATTAAATTCATGTATTTACAGAAACAAAATCTGCATTGGGTGATCTATTTATATCTATCATTGAAACGGCATAAGCAATGTATTTAGCGAACCCTGCAGCAAATCACACATCAATAAAATCTGCATACAAAACACACACAGAATTGAGACCATCATTATGTTTTATTTTAACAAAATAGACTAAACACACCAGCAGAAAATACATCAGCAATATTACAAAACAGCAGAGAGTCTGCTCATTAACCAGCGCAAACCTCAAACCAAGTTCACTTAGTGGCTGGTTGTCAACAATAACAAGAACAGCAAGAAATTGATGCGCCTACCAGTACAACACAAAGATATATGTACATGTGAAGGTTAAAGGCACAGTAAGCCCCCCGTAAACCATCACAGATACGGTCAGGCTTTTACACACAGTACAAACACCCTTTCATTTAAACATTCATCACTTGAGAACATCCAAGGTGCCCTCCGTAAAGAGCGAACAATTTTCAAAGAATTTATTTTTGCGTGGTTTATCTTACCCCTGAGCCATCGTGAACCCGTGTGATCCAGTTTCCCTTTTTGGCTCACGAAGTGTAGCCTATGCGATCGTAACTTTGTCTGTCTGTGCGTTTGTGCGTTTGTGCGTGTGTGTGTGCGTGTGTGTGTGTGTTTGTGCGTGTGTATGTCTGTGGTAGAAACTTTAACATTTCCGAGTCTATGTGTGAGTGGTTATCCAAGACTATGGATAAAGCTCGCATAAGATTACGTCACGGTCAAAAGTGTTTGACGTCAATTAATGCATCATGACGGCATGCCTCCCTGTAGTCTTTCTCTCTCGCGTGGTGTGTGTGGTCTCGGTCATTGTTATTTTGAGCGGGCCGAGACTATTTGGCAGTCGTGTCCCTGTAAGTAGGCTACATGCAGACAGACAGATCTAGATCTAGTGTCTCTCTTTCTTGCACAGTGTCACCTAAGCTTACTGTGTGTGTGGGTGTGTATGTGTGACGGAGTGATTGAGTTTGTGTTACTGTTTGTCTATTTCTTACGTGAGCCTTGAAGGCTTCGCCTCTTGTTCACAATGTAGTCGTCAGTTAGTAATTTGAATGCGACTCGATGTGAGCTTATCTGCTATAGCACGTTTTTATGCACGAAACAAATGGCTGTGGTGCACAAGAACTCTAGCGATGGCTTTTGACTGTTGAGAGGAACTGGGGATATGCATAAACCGTCGCCTGCTACGACCCTTGCGTGACCCTGCTTCCGGGCTTTTCTTTTTTTAAACTTTCACAATTTCGAATTGTACTGATCTTGTCTTGATGAAAAAAGAATTCTTTTATGATTAAAGAATGTTTGTGTAACAAGCTGTCAATTTATTATTTAGATTTTAAAAGTTAGGTCTAGTGCAAAAACGCACCACGGTCCAAAAACATTCTGAGACCCGAAGGGAAGTAACTCATTTTTGACCTGAGTTCAGGATGGGTCCAAAAAGTGTCCGAGACAATCTGCAAAATTAATTCTTTAAATATTGCTCGCTCTTTACTTAGGGCACCTAGGATGTTCCCGTTTGGTGAGCGTTCAAATGGAAGGGTGTTTGTACTGTGTGTAAAAGCCTGACAAGTATATGTGATGGTTTATGGGAGGCTTACTGTGCCTTTAATGCACTCTGCTATAATTATGTAGGTCCTTTGTTGCTGCCCTACATGCCAACCGGCATAACGGGCAGTAAGTAAGAAAGTTTAATTATTTACTCCATCAAATTCAAAGCGTGGGAAACCACAGTCTATATCAAAGTTCAGTTTTTACATGTCAGTGTAGACCAACTTACGTAAACTAATAAAAAAAAGTGTGCAGAAAAATGATGTCTCCAATGTGGTCGCATCATTAAACATTTGGCCGGCAAGTCTATTGTCTAATACTAACAGGGACATTAGTACAGTTTTCTTACACAGAGCCAATGCTAACGACAGTGAAAATTATAATTTAAGAAGAATCGGCCCTATGCTCCACAGGGAGTCTACAGGAATAAGTCAAGTAAGTCAAGTCATGCTCAAAACATTAGCATGAAACACAAACTTATTTTTCCATCAGAGTAAGATCACGGATGGTTCTGGTCTGGGGAGAATGTTCAATCTAGCAAGCGCACACACAAGTTTATTCTTTAAATGCAGATCTTTACATCACACTTGTTCAAAAAGTAACTCTGGACAGCAAAAATAACATGAGCAGACATTTTGAATTAAACAAACTTGAAATATTCAAGGCGCTTACACCAAGCTGTCAGACAACAATACTGTAATCATGTAGGTAGAAAAAAAATTATTTTACAGAGCTCGATCTAGATGACAGGCACAGTGGCCTAGTGGATAAGACATCGGCCTCTTAATCGGAAGGTCGTGAGTTCGAATCCCAGCCGCGGCCGCCTGGTGGGTTAAGGGTGGAGACCTGCTAGCGCCTTATCCCCCTTGGTGTGTACACGCAAGCTCAAGACTAAGTGCGCATGGAATAGATCTTGTAATCCATGTCAGAGTTCAGTGGGTTATAGAAACACGAAAATACCCAGCATGATTCCCTCGAAAGCGGCGTACGGCTGCCTAAATGGTGGGGTAATAACAGTCATACACGTAAAAGCCGTGGGAGTTTCAGCCCATGAACGAAACAAACAAACAAGTTATCTAGATGTACTAATGAATTTGAAGTTGCCATTTGAAGCATCCTTATTTCACTTCTGCAATTCAACAGAACCATATCTCGTCAACCACTATGTTAATGGCTTGAATAAAAACCTTTGCACATGTCTTATGTCCAATGTCACAGCCTTGTAGCAAAAGGATGATTTCTACAGCAACATTATCATTTGATTATAGATTATACGAGATCTGGTAGAAATCATAAGGCAAAAGATATACACTCTGAGTGTATACAGGAGTAATCGGTCTGTATGCACTCCAACAATCAAAAGCTCTGTTACAAATTGTAAACTAATGAAATGCCCCCTTACAAGTCATTGGGAAATACCCAATGAAAATCAATCTGACGTACGTATTGACATCCGCCCTTTCTTTTTCGAAGTGGATACAGGGCTGGCAATAATGTACACTCACATAGTATACAACCACTTCTACTAAACTTCTACACACTCCAAGTGTGTTTCATACTCCGACAATAAACTGCTGGGCAGCATAGGTTTTGTGTGTGCGTTTGTTTTTGTGTGTGTTTGTCCCAAGCGTACTTTGATTCTATGAATCGAAGGTTCATTGCGTCCCTTCGCAAAATGACGTTGAATGAGAATCGGAATGTTGATGTGGTTGTCTGGTCTTTTATGTACACTCGTAATCAACATTAAAGTAAAGGCTGTGCAGCATCAGATTGTTTTTGTTTTTTGTACTTTGATAATCAACTGCTCGGCGTTCCTTTCGCAGAGGCTTTGAATGGCAAATTCGCTTCGCAACCGTAAGTTAACATCGGCGTGTATACAGGGGGCAGAATCGTGTATACACTCGGAGTGCGTATAACCAGTGTGATATATAACTATGTTGCATCAGTCTATGCCCTCCCTTTCCTTGAAGGCCTTTTTAGTTTCTAATCTTGACTTGTTTCTCTTCTTCTTCTCCTTTCGTTGAAGGGATAATTCCTTTTCCTGAAGAGCAAGAAAGCTTTTGCTGCCATGGAGATGAAAGTCTATTCTCTCTTTTAGTCTTTCACGGGCACGTTGTCGATTTATCTGCAGGGACCTTGTTTCATGGCACTGCACACAGAATGCAATCTCTGTTAGTTTAGCGTATGGATATAATTACCTGAACATGCACATTTTGTCTTATTTGTACATCTGGGCTTGCATCGTCTCTTAATTAGTCTTACTCTCAAGTCTCCGTCTTGGTGGTACAGCAGTCCCTGCAATGTACGGCCCCCGGCGTGAGCGGACACCTGACATGTACGGACACATTTGCTCGGCACGGAGTGTTTTCCTTCTATATTTGCCCCCCTTAAACGGACACCTGCAAAACGTGGACGCGGACACTCATTTTCGGTCCCAACAGCAGGTCATACCTCCAATGTACGGACAGACCATCGTCAAATGTTCACCACAACAAAGTCGATAACAGAGCAGTCCGGCTCTTGGTACAAAGATCACAGCCGCAATGGCGTGATGACAGTCACTGATAACTTGAGTGCACGTGTACCCATCAGGAGAGGGGGGGGGGTAGTTTTGGTCAGGAGTGGAGTACATGCGAAGATGCCAACATGAAACTGCACTGTGCTCTTTATTCTTGTCTGTGTTGGACGTAAACAACAGAAACCACATGTACAGTCGATGAAGGTCCTGAGCGAAAGAGAGTGAAAAACGGCCACAGTTCTCAGCATCGTGTGTCTGTGTGTAACCTCTTTCATTGACAAGATACTCTTGTTTCCCCCTCAGCCTTGACCAGTGAGTCGGTTGCCTAATCTGTGAACCCTTCAGTTGTCTTCCCAAGTGAAAAAGTACCACATAGTATACTATAGTATACTATAGTATACTATAGTATACTACAGTATACTATAGTATACTATAGTAAATGTACCATGTACTATAGTACCAGTTTCAAAGTACTATAGTATACTATAGTAAATGTACCGTGTACTATAGTACCAATTTCAAAGTACTATAGTATACTATAGTAAATGTACCATAGTACTTTATTGTACTATAGTACATTTACTATAGTATACTGTGGTATACTATAGTACTTTTACTATAGTAAACTGTGGTACTTTTTCGCCTGGGTTGCTTTGTCAAAAGTTAGGACACAGTCAACTGGTTTTGCTCTGAGTGAACAGTGCAACTGGCCTCTCTGGCCACAGCCCCAAACAGTACATGGCTGGAGGGAGTGAGAGAGAGGGAGGGGGGGTGGAGGGGTAGCTGGCTAAACTCTGTGGGGTGTCCGGTGTCACTACATGTCAGCAGGAAGAGCATTGGAGAGAAAAGAGAGGTGTACTCTTCCACACAATTTCCAAGCATCAGTTGTCACGGCTTGGGGTAGGCATTAGTGAGGGAGAGTGGGAGCTGTGTTATGTACTGTGTATTTCCGACTGAAGAGTGAAAAGTCACTGCCATGCCACATGATCGGCATGCAGTCAATAAAGCCAGACAAGAAGAAAATAAATTACATGACTATGACATGCAGCTCTATCTGCTGCTATTTCTTCAAACTGGTTTTCAAGCTTATTCTTTCAAAAATCTGCACACGCTCCTCTGTGCTGTGTTTGTGTGGCTGCTTTCGTATGTCAGTGCATGGTGAGTGTGTTCACTGCCTTGAGGATTTATTTTACGAAGTGGATTCACAGCGCGAGGCGCGTTGTGCAGCGTTGCGATTTACAACGCGCGGCGCTACGAGGAGCGCTGCGATTCACGACGCGCGATGTATTCTGCCAATACATTTCCTTCACAATCGCAAAGTTTACAACAGCTACATCTATCTGATCTATTTGAGAAATAAAACTGTCAATAAAACGAAAAACAGAGCTCCATTCTCTCTCTCTCACTCTTTCAACTGAATTCACCATATATCGCTGCGCCGATGTAAAAACGTGCCTACCTCTGCTGAACAATCCTCATTGCGGTCAATGCGCCTGCGCCAATCTTGGACTTACAAAATGCGACCCTTTGACCGATCGAACCATGGGTTAGGGTTCGGGTTAGGGTTAGGATTAGGGTTACTGTTGTTCACGACTCGCCTGATTAATCTCCCCATGTTAGCGCATGCGCATTGACCGCAATGAGAAGGATTGTTCAGGCAGAGTTTTCCGAGTTCGTGACACCGGCCTTGAATACTTGGCAGTCATATCACTACATGTCATTGCAATGGCTTCTACTATATTCCCCCCGCGGGTTAGGGGGAAGAATTTACCCGATGCTCCCCAGCATGTCGTAGGAGGCGACTAACGGATTCTGTTTCTCCTTTTACCCTTGTTAGGTGTTTCTTGTATAGAATATAGTCAATGTTTGTAAAGATTTTGGTCAAGCAGTATGTAAGAGATGTTTAGTCCTTTGTATTGGAAACTTGCATTCTCCCAGTAAGGTCATATATTGTGCTACGTTGCAGGTCCCTGGAGCAATTTTTTGATTGGTGCTTTTGTGAACGGGAAACAATTATCAAGTGGCTCTATCCCATCTCCCCCCTTCCCTCCGTCGCGATATAACCTTGAATGGTTGAAAACGACGTTAAACACCAAATAAAGAAAGAAAGAAAGCTTCTACTATATGGAAAGGAGCTGAGTTTTTAAACTGGGATGACGTTTTTAAACAATTATCCGAGTACAGTGCCGCGGAACTGTTAATTGGTGTCACACCAGCTAACACTTCAGCAGCCATTTTGGAATTCGCGCATGCGCAGATCGTTTTTTCAGTGGTTTTTTTTCGGTTGATTTGAACGCGTATATTCAGTCTGCAGAAAGTGCAATGTTGTAGTCGTGTAGCCCTGAAGTTGCTTTTGAGTGTCCGGCAAAGAAAGAGTGTAAAATGTTGCTGATAATCATGCATGTACAAAAATAAAGCGCGTCAACAATCTGCGCTGGTGAGAGCAATAGCCGCGCTCTGGGAATCGCTGCGCTGCACAACGCGCCGCGCTCTGTGAATCGCCGCGCTGCACAGCGCGCCGCGCTCTGTGAATCGCTTGCCTTTATTTTATCTCTTCTTTTCAACACTTTTCATACAAATCATTTTTACAGAACGTTTAAAGAAGTATTAGGAGTTTATTGTTATTGTTTAGTAGCCACAAGAAGTGATTAGCATAGACTCAATCCTGTTGTTTGTGTGTCTCTGTGTGAGTGTATGGGGGAGGGGGTGGTGTGGTCACCCCTCCCGTGACCGGACACCTGCAATGTACGGACAGTTTTGCTATGGCCCAAGGGTGTCCGTTCATGAGAGGGACTGCTGTAATATCAATTATCAGACTCAAGATTTTAAAATGTTGAGTCTTGAGTTATCTGTACAAACATGTACATAGTCGGTGCTCATGCAATGACCAAGAAAATATTACAGTTGAGTTAGAGGAGTGATACTCGTCTTGAACAGTTTGAGCTCATTACATTACAGGAAACATTGAAGTTTAACTATTAAGTCTAATTAATGTGGGCAGACCCTGACCTTTACAACAATACCAGTGGGCGTGTGCTTGAGTACCACACAGTTGGCAGTCTGGTTGACTGCCTGACCCCCTGGACCGCTCCCTCTCACAAAGTCTTCCTCAAGATCATCCTCCTTCAGCTCTGAGAATGGGTAAGTCTTTCTTGAAACGTAAGTTCGCTTGCCAAAACTCATGTAACAAATACCACTATCTTTTAGTGGAAGGGTCAAAGACAAAACTTGTTTATTTCTGTGACTTGAATTCAGCAGTGGTGATGGCAGCATGGTCGAAGTACAGAAATGCATTACATGGTCTTTAAAACTCAAATATAGTTGCAGTCTTTTTGTGAATGGAAATGCACACCCGACTAACAACCTAGCTGTCATCCTGAGTGGTCTCTGCTCGATATCGGAAGACTGTGTGGTATCAGTGACAGTGGAAGGCGGGCACGACGCTGAGGAACACATCCCGCGGCAAGGTCCGATAATGACAACTCGATCTGCCAAATTTTGCCCCACTGTCTGAAGCACTTGCCTATTTGTACAACTTGCAAATCCGACTGAGCAGAAAGGGCCCATGCGCTGCCAGCAGTACATGGTCGTGTGAAAATTTTTATCAAATCTCCGCAACAGACAATGTTTCCTAAGAAGTACACAGAGGCACTGGTGCTGACCACATGCTACGTCACATTAAACACATCAACGCTGAGGTTTAAAACACAAACGAAAAGTTGTACTGACTCTTCCTTGCATGACACCTTCTAGTTCTACTGGCTAGTGGGTCCGTACCTTCACTGAATCTTGCTCCTGCCGAGAGAGTAGCCTCCCTTGAACCCACTTGATTCATTTCCGGGCCCGCCGGATAAAAGCGACAAGTCGAAGCAAGAAAGGAAAACAAATTTGTGGATCTGCCTTCAAACTTAGGCAGCTATAGTTGAAAACATTCGTTGTCAGCGATTATTAAGATTTGCCTGACCATCCACAGAAAAGGAATGTCTGAGAGTGTGTTCGTAGTAAACAAGTTGCAGGACTAAAAGGTAGGAGGCCAACATGTTTCTCTTACTCTTAGCGCTTGACACTTTCTCGCTTATAGTTATAGACTGTACATGACAGCTCCTGTGTCTACATGTAGAGTTTCAGCCAACTCTTTCTACAGTGCATAGACCACACGTTTTCAATAAAGAATGTATTCTTCTTCTTCTCGTTCGCTAGTAAAAATTATGTCATATTATGACACATGGTAGTGCCGATACACGGGAATAGTATCAAGGCCGTAGAATGAAACATTGGACATTTATATCCTTAGCGGATTATGACTTTATTCCAGCGAAGCTGGAGGTATCCCACGAACGCTATACTGTAATCGACTTGAGAAATGTTCATGCCGATAATACATGATAAAGAAGGATTCGTTGTGCACGAACACGGGCTACCCCAAGTAAAAAAGTACTACACTATGTACTATAGTATACCATAGTACTTGTACTATAGTTTACTATAGTTTACTATAGTAAAAGTACTATGGTACATTGAATTGTACTATGGTATACTATAGTTTACTATAGTACAAGTACTATAGTACATTGAATTGTACTATGGTGTACCATAGTTTACTATAGTACTAGTACTATAGTAAACTATAGTACAAAAAGTACTATAGTATAATACATTAGTGTGTACTATAGTACATTGTGGTACATGTACTATAGTATACTATAGTAAACTATAGTACAGTTTAAATGTACTATAGTATTTTGGTCACTTTTTTGCAAAAATGTACTATAGTATACTATAGTATACTATAGTAAACTATAGTTTACTAGAGTACATGTACTATAGTTTACTAGAGTAAAGTGTAGTACAGCGTAGTACATTGGCCGCGGTACATTTGTACTATAGTACTTTTACTATAGTTTACTATAGTACAGTGTGGTACTTTTGTTGCTGTAGATTTTGTACTATAGTACTTTTACTGTAGTTTACTATAGTATACTGCAGTACTTTCTTAAAAAAAGTACCATAGCCTTAAAAATTACACTGGATGTAAATGTGGCCCCAATTTTTGCTGAATCAATTGTGTTGTGTGAATTGAATGTGTGTGTGCACGATCAGGCCACTCGCTGCAGTCAATCTGTCACATTTGGTAGGAAAGTAAAGGTTCATCATATGTTTTAAATTTTATTTTCATTTTTCGGCAGAGCATTAATAGTCAAACTTATGTAAGAACATTTTAAAATATCCACTAACATGTAAAAGACCCAATTAAATAATAATTTTAAATAAGGTGTCCATCTTGCACAGTGAGTAACCAAGCAGTTGATTTTTGGTAAATGTCCCAATGCAGAAACAGTTTTAATGCAATTTTGTATAACCCTGTTAACCAGAACAACTAACAATAAAATGCACAAAACAGATTTATTATAGCACTCTTCTTTGTGGGAATTAATCTTTAGCACAACACATATTTTCTCAAAATTATCTCCCCTACAACCAAGTTAAATTTCTATGATTAGCTTTGAAAGTGACCATGCCTACATCAGTACATGAAAGCTCTGAACAATCAAAGGAGACAATGATTGTCCCTATTATTGACCAGAACTCTACCCCAATCTGAACTTGAATAATGCAAACTATCAAGCTGACTTGATGTCATCTAACCCTGTATGTGTGTGACCTTACACAGATAAAGTTATTGAGTTACTTTCTTTCTTTATTTGTTGTTTAACGTCGTTTTCAACCATTCAAGGTTATATCGCGATGGGGAAAGGGGGGAGATGGGATAGAGCCACTTGTCAATTGTTCCTTGTTCACAAAAGCACTAATCAAAAATTTGCTTCAGGGGCTTGCAACGTAGTACAATATATGACCTTACTGGGAGAATGCAAGTTTCCAGTACAAAGGACTTAACATTTCTTACATACTGCTTGACTAAAATCTTTACAAAAATTGATTATATTCTATACAAGAAACACTTAACAAGGGTAAAAGGAGAAACAGAATCCGTTAGTCGCCTCTTACGACATGCTGGGGAGCATCGGGTAGATTCTTCCCCCTAACCCGCGGGGGGTTATTGAGTTACAACGATCTTGCTTCAAACACATTCAAAATAATACCATTTCTCTGTTATTATTATTATTTTCTGTGAACTTAAAAGTTTATGAGGGTCAATTTTACATGGGTCACATCTACAGGTCATCCAACTTCAATAGCCTGTAAAGTATCAAAAATCTAGCTTTCAAAACATTTCAGAAAAATAAAAACACATGCTTTCGCAACACATCCTTGATATTTGTCAAAAATGTGGTTTTGAAAAAATGCCAAATATGGTCATGTTTGAAATTGATTAAACCATAGCAGTATGTTAACTTTGTAAAGTCTATCCCGAAAACCATCCAAGAAAACAACAATGTTCAATTCTGTCTACCCATTGTAAGTCAGCCTAATTATGCTCCACATCAGTGACATTCTCCTGACCTGGTGAGTCAAAACTCACTAAATGTCCAATGGAGAGTTTTCAGCATGCAACCAGAAAGTATATAGTGTGGCGTTATGTCCCTTGTTTTTCAAAACAGGGTTATATATGTGGCAATAATCACATGAAATGTTCTCTGTCCTCCACATCTGTTTGATTTGTGATTGGTGTCCAGATTATTTGCTAGAGGCATCTGATTGTTTATTGTAGCTGCTGTCCGGTTCCCTTTGCCAGTGATATCTGCTTTCCTGTTCTGTAACTTGTATTTATGTTCGCCGATGGCACCCGCTGAATAGTTTTGGTTGTTCTCCAATGGCATCTAGCTAGCTGCTTTGACGTCTGTAAGTGGCATCAAGGTCCTTCACCATGCAGTCATCTGCTGGAAGTGAACAGGAGGCTCTCTTGCTTATGACACCCACACCAGAGCATGGAATGAAACCTGCAATGACACAGCAGTATGACTATGAGAAAGCATGCAGACTGAAGCAAAGAGGGCCAAACTTTAAGAGAATGATAATGAAACCTACCTTAAAGTGCCGTGGCTTTTAGTGCATATATATCTAACTTTTAAAAGTTGTGTCCGTCTGTGTGTGTATTATGATGACTAAAGGCTCCGACTGAGACGGTGGTGGTGGTGGGGGTTTGAAACGTGCTGGTGCGTGTATGTTTGTGCTTGCGTGTGTGCAGGCATGAATGTCTTTGTCAGTATGTGTGTGTGTGTGTGTGTGTGTGTGTGTGTGTGTGTGTGTGTGTGTGTGTGTGTGTGTGTGTGTGAATTTATGAATACAATTGAAGGCACAGTAAGCCTCCCGTAAACCATCACAGATACGGTCAGGCTTTTACACACAGACTACAGTACAAACACCCTTTCATTTAAACACTCACCGATTGAGAACATCCTAGGTGCCCTCCATAAAGAGCGAACAATTTTCAAATAATTTATTTGTGAGTGGTTTATCTTACCCCTGAGCAATCGTGAACCCGTGTGATCAAGTTTCCCTTTTTGGCTCACGAAGTGTAGCCTATGCGATCGTAACTTTGTGCGTGCGTGCGTGCGTATGTGCATGCGTGCGTGTGTATGTCTGTGGTAGAAACTTTAACATTTCGTCATTTGAAGACGTCACATTATGGCGTAAGAGGGTTAGACGTCACGCGAAGGAATGTCTCGGTCATTGTTATTTTGAGCGGGCCGAGACTAGTTGACAGCCGTGTCTGTAAGTAGGCTACATGCAGACAGACAGATCTAGATCTAGTGTCTCGCTTTCTTGCACAGTGTCACCTATGCTTACTGTGTGTGTGTGTGTGTGTGTGTGTGTCTGTGACGGAGTGATTAAGTTTGTGTTACTGTTTGTCGATTTCTTACGTGAGCCTTGAAGGCTTCGCCTCTTGTTTCACAATGTAGTCGTCAGTTAGTCATTTGAATGCGACTCCATGTGAGCTTATCTACAATAGCACGTTTTTATGCACGAAACAAACGGCTGTGGTTCACAAAAACTCTAGCGATGGTTTTTGACTGTTGAGAGGAACGGTGATATATGCATAAACCGCCGTCTGCTACGACCCTTGCGTGACCCTGCTTCCGGGCTTTTCTTTTTTCAAACTTTCACAACTTCGAATTGTACTGATCTTGTCTTGATGAAAAAAGAATTCTTTTATGATTAAAGAATGTTTGTGTGACAAGCTGTCAATTTATTATTTAGATTTTAAAAGTTAGGTCTAGCGCAAAAACGCACCACGGTCCAAAAACATTCTGATAATCATCCATCCACGGCTATGGCAAGTTTACATCGATAGAATGAGACCCGAAGGGAAGTAACTCATTTTTGACCTGAGTTCAATCGGCAAAATTAATTCTTTAAAAATTGCTCGCTCTTTACGTAGGGCACCTAGGATATTCCCGTTTGGTGAGCGTTCAAATGGAAGGGTGTTTGTACTGTGTGTAAAAGCCTGACAGTATCTGTGATGGTTTACGGGAGGCTTACTGTCCGGGCGTGATTTCCGGTATTGAATATTCATAACAGCCGTCCAGCACCAAAACGAGGTGCCATTGTTGTAGAGGACCAAGTCCACGAAAATAAATTCTTTGAACATTTTTCACGCTCGACAGAAAGCAGCCAGGATGTTCCCGTTCGGTGAGCGTTTAAATGGAAGTATGCTTGTACTGTATGTAGACGCTCGGGGAGCTCTGTGATGGTTTACGGGAGGCTTACTGTGCCTTTAATGTATATACATCTATACACACCCAAGAAGATAAGGCGCTCAGCAGGTCTGCACTCATGTTGATCCATTATGTTGGAAACAGGCAGAATTGGATCCTCCACCCGACAGTCACTGAGCTACAGTGCTGCTCTCAGCTATAAGCAAGAGAAAGCAGCTTGAGTGTTTCATCGCATATAATTCCAGTGTTTGCATACTCCATAGCGATTAGCTGAAACTATTTAGCTAAAACATTAAACTATTATCAGTGGAATACCAAAGGGGTGGCATATGTCATCCAAAATATATGGCAATTTAAAGTGTGATTGACGGGACAGAAGCGTTTCAATGATACAAATAGAGAACACTACATAGCCTACTGTGTGTTACTGGGTTTACACAAGTAAAAGTGAATATTTTTTCTTCTTGTTTCTTCGTTCATGGGCTTAAGACTCCCACGTTCAGTCATGTGGATTTTTACGTGTATGGCCGCCCTTCAGGCAGCATACGCCAATTTCGGGGGAGGCATGCTGGGTATTTTTGTGTTTCTATAACCCACCGAACTCCCACATGGTTTACAGAATCTTTTCCGTGCGCACTTGGTCTTGTGCTTGCGTGTACACATGAAGGGGGTTAAGTCACTAGCAGGCCTGCACATAAGTTGACCTGGGAGATCGGAAAAATCTCCACTCTTAACCCACCAGGCGGCAGCGACCGGGATTCTAACTCACGACCTCCCGATTATGAGGCCCACGTCTTACCACCACGCCACTGCGCCCGTCGTGAATATTTCAATATTTGAAAAGCATTAAGTGTAAATCTGGTGCCACACAGCAAGCCATGAAGTATTCTGTTTTCAATTCCTACGTACCGGAGAGATAACCCATGTGGTAACTAAACCATACACCCACATGTGGGAATATCATTGAGGTCATGGCAAGCTAGTCTGGCAGGGACCTTATATATTCCACTGCTCATGATTACAAAGTCACAGATGCAAAGTCATTCTCGGAACACTTTTGGGCTTGCCATTTTCCCGCGAATGTTTTGAGAATGAAGTTTGTCTCGGAGATTTTGCATAAGCAGTGGAAAATGAAATCCCTGTCAGACATGTTGTTTGAACCAACCTCATTTACATGATAGACACGCCTGTGAAGAGATGGTTCATTTATCACATCATGACACATGGGTGGTATCTCTCAGGTAGGAAAAACAATATATCTAAATGCACCAATTTACCTCAAGCACTCAGCAGGTCTGCACATATGTTGATCCATTAGGTCAAAAAACCACCAGAACTTGATATGTTGTCCTAAAGTCACAGATACAGTGGAACCCCCCAAGGATCCTGAAAAAAATAATTAAAAATGAAGAGCCAACACTTGTACAAATTATCTGTCTTTATACATACAAGCACATACACAAATAAATCTGCTTGCACTATGCTGGCTTTAGGCATGTGTAATAAAATGATTTTGGGGGAGCTTCTCTATTTAACCGGGAACTTTTGTTGTTGTCAAAAGCAATTTATGCCTCAAACATTCTCCCACTCAAGACTGAACTATGCATTCAGAATGTGTTGATATCTGACTTAAACTCATAAAAATAACAAAGGCTAGTTTGTAAAAAGACACTGATTTGAAAAGAAAATTTAACTTCAATTACATATTATCATGTATTATATAATCTGTTCTGGGGCTTTTTTCCAGGTCTTTTAAAAAAAGATGTTCACAAACAATAACGAACACATTTTTCAATTCAATGAATGTTTGCAGCACTGTCAGCCGGACAGAAATGACAGTATGTTGACAAAGCCGTAATAAAAACATAACCTGCAGTCCTACCTTAGCGCAAAGAAGTATGAATGGTCTGTGTGTACTCTACAATCTCTGACTGTGGCCTTATGTAAAGGTCGAAAAGAGCTGGCTGTGCTTGGCCATTAAGAAAAATTTCAGTTAATTCAGATTTGTACAAGAAGAGCATAAAAGCATATATTCACAGCATGTATGTCTTGTTATTGCTATAGGTCTATATATCTATGCCACAATGACACAGCAAATACGTACATTCATACAGACATATTCATTTACTCATATAATTTAAATTATATAGCACCACAGGAATATGTTAATATCAAAATCTAATATGAAATTTCCTACACACACCCATGAAGTTCAAGCCCTCAGCAGTTCTGCACACATGTTGATCCAGGAGGTCCAAACACACCCTGCACTTGTTGTCCAACAGTCACTGCTCCAGTGAAACCCTCCATTTAGGACCCTGAAAGATATATAACAAGTTCCATAAAGTGATACAAAACTCTTTGTTGTTGTCCTTATCTGCCGAAGGAGCACCTCCTGTCGCTTCACAGCATCTGTAACACAAGAGAGGACTGAGTATCCAGCCAGAAATTTCATGACTGTATTTTTATAATGATGATCAACAAAACTTGTTAGGGGCTTTTAAAATGATATGACAAATATAAAGTCAGATGCACTTCACCCATTGTTATACTTAAACATAGAACTAAGGCTTGCTCATACAGTGGAACTCCCCTTGTTAGACCTCAAAATATCTGAGAAAAATAGGCCCTGGGTGTCTTAAAAAGGCCGTTGATTGATGATTCACAAAGGTTATTCACAGAAAATATGAAACAAGAAGGGCAAAGCCCATACGACTCACATGCTTGGCCTAAACCTAGCAATGACATCATACACTAAGAACTGCTTTACACATTTTTCCTACCAAAATACATGTGACCTTGACCCAAGGTCAAGGTCATCCAAGGTCATGCAACACAAAGCTGTTAATTCAAGACATAGGAAGTACAATGGTGCTTATTGGCTCTTTCTACCATGAGATATGGTCACTTTTAGTGGTTCACTACCTTATTTTGGTCACATTTCATAAGGGTCAAAGAGACCTTGACCTTGATCATATGTGACCAAATTTGTCTCATGATGAAAGCATAACATGTGCCCCACATAATTTTTAAGTTTGAAACAGTTATCTTCCATAGTTCAGGGTCAAGGTCACTTCAAAATATGTATACAATCCAACTTTGAAGAGCTCCTGTGACCTTGACCTTGAAGCAAGGTAAACCAAACTGGTATCAAAAGATGGGGCTTACTTTGCCCTATATATCATATATAGGTGAGGTATTCAATCTCAAAAACTTCAGAGAAAATGTGAAAAATGTGAAAAATAGCTGTTTTTTAGACAACATTTATGGCCCCTGCGACCTTGACCTTGAAGCAAGGTCAAGATGCTATGTATGTTTTTTGGGGCCTTGTCATCATACACCATCTTGCCAAATTTGGTACAAATAGACTGAATAGTGTCCAAGAAATATCCAACGTTAAAGTTTTCCGGACGGCCGGACGGACGGACGTCCGGACGGACGGACGGACGGACGGACGGACGACTCGGGTGAGTACATAGACTCACTTTTGCTTCGCATGTGAGTCAAAAAGCAAGGTCCTAAAAGGGAGTGTGTCTTTAAGTGTGTGTGTGTGTGTGTCTGTGTGTGTGTGTGTGTGTGTGTGTGTGTGTGTGTGTGTGTGTGTGTGTGTGTGTGTGTCTGTGCATCACAATTAAGGGCTAAACAAAAACAAACACACACCCAAGAAAAGCAAAATTTGTTTGAAAATTTGATCCAAGACAGTGAATCAAACAAGAAATGTCCATCACTGATTCAGACATATTTGAATGTATGTGTGTGTGTTGCAAACATTACACAACAGTGGATCATAAATACCAAATTCAGCTATGCTAGTACCGTATTGCAAATTACATTAAATTTGAAATGTCAGAAAAAACAGGGTTTTTAAATTTTATAATTTGTTGTTAATAATTAACTTACTGGTTAAAGAGTACAACTTTTCACAATTTCAGCACAGAGAATGGAATCCTTGGTGTCTGCTTCCTTTTCTATCTGAATGACTCATTGGTACAGCCATCTGTCATCACCCTGCCGACTGTTTTTTGACATGGAGTCCAGAAGCTCCCCCACCAACTCAGGCAGTTTTGTTTTTCACTAAAAGTAAAAGAATAAAGGTCAAATAGATTTGCACAAAGGAATAAAAAGAGGTTTTCTAGTAATCCAAATAAAGCATGCAGAAATAAAAACACAAAAAGTAACATCAAACAGTTTTGCCTCTTGTGCCCCCAAGACACTGGAATAATGACAGGCCACCAGATAGGCCGTCCATCACTGAAAGTGAACAGAAAAACTTGATGTTTGAATATGTGTGTGTGTCAGTGTGTGTGTGTGTGTGTGTGTGTGTGTGCGTGTGTATGTGTGTGTGTGTGTGTGTGCGTGTGTGCGTGTGTGTGTGTGTGTGTGTGTGTGTGTGTGTGTTATACAAGTTGTACAGGTAATTTAAGACAAGAGTTTAAAATGTCACTTACTTGTTGTCCCTGTCAGTGTAAACTTTCAGCACAAAGAAGAATGGAAACATTGGTGTTTTTGTCGGTTCCGTTCCAATTGAATGACTTGGTACAGCCATGCCATCAAGTTGATCAACCAGCTCACTGTTCCTGTTACCAGTTCAACCTCTTTTCCACATTGCCGACAGATTTTTAATCTGAAAAAGTCATGTAGGCAGGCCTAGATACATGTTTTCAAAATGGGAATTTATAAGTTGTAAACAGTTAACGAAATAGTCCGCTTCTGTCACGTACTCCCCACGAACACCACCATGTGGGGCAGCCAGATCCAGATAGAATCAACAAACAAGTACTAAGTAGATCTAAAACTCAAAGTAAAAACATCAAACTCAAACTCAAACTCAAAGAGAAAAACAACAACCAGGCGGCCCAATGGTCACTGTAATTGTATCAGATTCAGATTCTCACAATGGTATAAACTTTGCAAATCTCAAAAATAGTCGGATACTAGTGACAGTGATAGTGAAAAAGAGTTGTGGCAGCTGTACTCCTCACTCGATAGTCGATGACTTGGCAGTCACAGTTGCAAATCACTCGATAACTCCTGAGCGAATCTGGATACGATAACATGGAAAACTCTTGAAGGCTTACTTCTCAGTCCAGATCCGTCTTCTGCTCTCTTGGTGGGTTCCTTTCGTGATGTTGTAGACCGCTTTTGGCAATCTCCCGTGCTCTTTCTTGTGAGTTCGCTCGTTGAAAATCAGTTACTAGTGCTCTCCCTTGATTTACTTCGGAGTGGTCTCCTCTTCGATTTTTAAGGGACATAACTCTCGTGCGAACCCTTTATTCGTATCGAAAGTAGCCGGCTCGGTTTGTTTTTGTTTTTGTTTGGTCTTGTGTTTGATGACTTTGCTAGTCCAATATTTTATGTATATATACTCAACCTTCGTTTTGCGTTTTTGTTGCAGCTGAGTGCATTTACAGTTCAAAAATCCTCCTATGGTAGTAAAACAAACCCAAAACTACCCAACGACCACATCTGTGAAGCTCGACAGTTTCTTGTTCACGCGAGTGCATAAATTAACCTAGTTATTACGTGGTGTTTGGTCAGAGTTCGATTCAACTGAGTGATTCCGGCCTCCATTTTGTTTTACACAAACTCATGATGATGTCTGACATAGTTTGCTAGTGACGTGTCCTTTTGTGCATGATGTGGTGATCTACCTGATCTAAATTTAGATCCAGAAATAGGTCAAGACCAGCCGGGTCCGAGTACGAAATTAATTCGTAAAAAAATCGCAGTTCTTGACTCTTTGGGTGCAAGTCAATGAAACTTGGTAGTTCTTCTAACGGATATATAGCTGCCTGAGGTATGACTAAAATCCCCAGGGGCTCCGTGCACCTGGATTTGACAAGTTCAGTACTTTTAAATGTTTTTACTAGTTATTTACTTTTATGAGTTACTGTTCCTTTTACGGGTACTGCTCTGTTCATTTTAGCATGTGCATAGATATGCAACGCACACAAGTGTGTGTGTGTGTGTGTGTGTGTGTGTGTGTGTGTGTGTGTGTGCGTGTGTGTGTGTGTCACGGTGTGTGTCACGGTGTGTGAGTTTACGCAGTATGTGTGTGTGTGTATGGGGGATATGTGTGTGTGGAGGGGATGTGGGGGTATATGGGTGTGTGTATGTGTGTGTGTGTGTGTGTGTGTGTGTGTGTGTGTGTGTGTGTGTGTGTGTGTGTAAGCGAATGTCAGCGGTTTGTGTGTGTGTGCATGCGTGGGCGTGAGTGCGGCATGTGCGTGTGCGTGCGTGCGTGCGCGTGTGTGTGTGTGCAGTCTTTTGCTTACATTTACAATTATTCTAAGTATATGTTCCAAGGCAGGGCCGGACTAGGCTAAGAGGAGAGGGGGGGGGGGGGGGTGCCAGTGGTGGTCTAGGGGGATGTTCCCCCTGGCGTGGTCAAGGGGCAGAGCCCCTTGTGGGGGTCAGGGGGCAAAGCCCCCTGAAGCTGATGGGTAGGTCATATTCTGAGATAGAAAAATGGTCGCTCCTTGCATGAAACGGCATCAAATAAACAATAATAAAAAATGTTTTAAATAAGTGAGGTACATGTTTATGCTAGGAGGGGGGTGGGGTTGCGCAACCCCCATACCCCCCCCCCCCCCCCCGGTAGAGTCCAGGCCTGCAAGGACAGGTTGGAAGATTAGGCTAAGCCTAAAACCTTTATCCTGACGTAATAAATTTAATTATGAGCTCTCTCTCTCTCTCTCTCTCTCTCTCTCTCTCTCTCTCTCTCTCTCTCTCTCTCTCTCTCTCTCTCTCTGTTAAGCATTCGATGTGTACATATTCCATAACTTTTTTTTTTAAATCTCATATTGTGTGTGTGTGTGTGTGTGTGTGTGTGTGTGTGTGAGTGTATGTATGTGTGTGTGTGTATGTGTGTGTGTGTGTGTGTGTGTGTGTGTGTGTGTGTGTGTGAATGTCCGTGTATATGTGATTAGAATAGGGGTGCCTCTCTGCATGGGTGAAAAAGCACTTGTTTGTAATGCTTGTATGCCACAACCCTATCTCTGTCTCTCTCTGTCTTTGTCTTTGTCTGTCTCTGTCTGTCTCTGTCTGTCTCTGTCTGTCTCTCTGTCTCTGTCTCTGTCTCTGTCTCTCTCTCTCTCTCTCTCTCTCTCTCTCTCTCAAATTATTTAAAACGAAACAATATTGAACACACAGCAAACTTCAGTCAACTTCAGGTCAAACCAAGAACTTTGCACTTGATCCTACATGAAGAATTATTTTGGCAACTGTTAAATTTAACATAAAAAAGGTATTGTTTCAAAATTTCACTGCAGACCATTTTACTAAGCGTTTCGGGCGGGCGGGAAATAGCTCAGTCGGTAGCGGCGCTGTCTTCAAAACCAGTTGTCGCAATCGGCGTGGGTTCGATCCCCACTTTCGGCGAGGGATTTATTTCCCAGAGTCAACATCGTGCAGACTCTCCTCGGTGGCCGCATGCACACGATAAAGAACCCAAGTTCACAGCGAAAGTCTCAGGGCTCGGAAACATGAATACATGCATGCAGGAAAACAAATGTGTGGGTAGCGCCGTATACTGTATGGCAGCTCGCTTTCCCCATGGAGAAAGCAGCCCGAATTTCCATGAGGGCAACCTCACAGGACTATATAAAATCTTATCCTTATCTTATCCTTATCCTTTAACTTTTAAAGCAATTGTTAAATTCTCTTTTGAAAACTTTTTTTGTGAGAAGCGTTCCAAGGTAACGTTAATGAAATATTAATTTCACATTTGATGCTAACTGTTTACAAAAAAACTAACTATACTTATGTAAATCTGACGTTACAAAAGTCCTTTCTCCTAAGTGAATATGTGCGTACCCACGTGTTTGTGTGTGTGCACGTGCGAGCGTGTGTGTGTGACTGTGTGTGTGTGTGTGTGTGTGTGTGTGTGTGTGTGTGTGTGTGTGTGTGTGTGTGTGTGTGTGTGTGGTGTGTGTGTGTGTGTGAGCACAAAGTATTCCTACGTGTATTTTGCAAATGCACAGTTAACAAGTTTGAAAATATCTCATGTCATCTCCAACAAACGGCTTAATTCACACACACGCACGCACAAAACATAATAAATCTTATATGTACGACTACCTCAGTTGTAAAAACACACCCAACACGTTTACAGGCACAACTGGTGATATAAAACACAATTTTAAAAACAATGTTTTTTAATCAACTTAATTTCAACAACAAAATTGTTATGCTTAGCTGATAAGTTATATTAATAAAACAATAAAAATAAAAACACAAAATGCATGTATACTATTACTACTATACTGTACCGCAGTACTATGTACTGTAGTACTATAGTACAAAGTACCATAGTACAAAGTACCACAGTGTACCATAGTACAAAGTACTTCATACTATAGTACTACTGTAGTACAGGGTACATTCACAAAAAAGTACCATAGTACAAAGTACTAGGTACTATAGTACTACTGTAGTACATGGTACATTCAATAAAAAGTACCATAGTACAAAGTACTAGGTACTATAGTACTACTGTAGTACATGGTACATTCACTAAAAAGTACCATAGTACAAAGTACAAAGTACTCTACTGTACCACAAAGTACTATAGTACAGGGTACATTTACTACACAGTACTATAGTACAAAGTACCATGTACTACAATATGTACTAGAGTACATGGTACATTTACTATAGTTTACTATAGTACAGGGTACATTTACTATAGTTTACTATAGTATACTATAGTACATCGTGTGGTACTTTTTCAGCTGGGACAGTTGGAGATGGAACTTCATCAAAAATTGGGAACATACTAACTAAAATACGGTGGGTGACATGGGCGCCTCCATTTTTTGAGCAAACGCCACCCAAGGCCGCTTTAGCCGGGTAGAAATTCCATAGTTTCCAAGTCTATAGATTAAGCTCGCATAAGAAGATGACGCCGAAAGGCTTTGACGTGAATGCATATGGTCAAGGCTCAGGAGGTGACACCAATGAGTGTGACATGCAAGAACAAATTTCAATGTTATTACAAGCTGACAATTTCCTGACAATTTACTAGGTATGGTCATGCTAAACTTCTACGAAAAATGTTTTTCACACTTGAGCCATCGTTTAGATGTATTTACAAAAATAATATCAATGTTCAAACATAACATGACGCCATCACAATTTCAGATTCAAGCAATTTAATGATCCAAGAACAAACAAAAAGAAATGTTGGTGGTGTTTCTTTATTGCTAGACCACACATCCATCAATACAAACAAGACATGGACTGGGTGGCCGAGTGGTAACGCACTTGCGCTCGGAATCGAGAGGTTGCGTGTTCGACCCTGGGTCGGGCCGCTATTTTCTCCCCCCTTTCCTAACCTAGATGGTGGGTTCAAGTGCTAGTCTTTCGGATGAGACGAAAAACCGAGGTCCCTTCGTGTACACTATATTGGGGTGTGCACGTTAAAGATCCCACGATTGACAAAAGGGGTCTTTCCTGGCAAAATTGTATAGGCATAGATAAAAATGTCCATCAAATACCCGTGTGACTTGGAATAAAGGCCGCGAAAGGTGAACATTCGCCTAACAGGCTTGAGGTTTGCTGGTCGATGTGAATGCGTGATATATTGTGTAAAAAATTCCATCTCACACGGCATAAAAGCGCTTTGAACTTCGGATAAGGCGCTATATAAATAAAGAGAATTATAATTATTATTATTATAAGCAGGTAATAATCTCTAATTGGGTCAAATACCTGAGCTTGAAATTGCTTAAACATAACATGACACCAAAACACTAAGTCAAAATGCAGCATGGAGTTCAAAGACAAAATACTATCAATACTAAGTCCAAAACAGAAAACATAGATAATGTTTGTGTGTCTCCAAAATATCATAATGAAAATACTAATTATAGTCATCAAATTAAATCAATAATAGAGCCATCCTTCACTGGATGCTGCGTAATACCCGAAAATGCCAAAAATTAAACCAAGAACACGCCCAAATCAATCATTTTGGCATTAAATAATAATAAAACATTGTTACATACATTATTTCCTTTGCCAAAAAAAAAAAGTGGATGTGTTACCTTGTCTTTAAATGAGAGGGAAAAAAAAAAAAGTAGCCATGCTTGAACATAACATGACGCCGTGACAAAAGATAAACTTACATCATCTGGAGCTATAGATGCAAATAAAATATCAAATTCAGAAGCCATTGTGTGCATAGCGTTGGTAGCTACATTGCACAGTTAACTGCATAGCCAAGTCACAACCTTAGAAAAAGTTATTCTGAAATTAAAACACTTAAACATAACTTGACGCCATGAAACATAACATGACGCCGTGACACAGTCTTAATCAGGCTAAAGTGGCAAAACCAAACATAATAAAAGAACAGGAGGACAGCTATCTACATGCAGCGATGGTAGGTAATTATTAGCCACCAAATAATCTGATGTGTAAACTTAATCTTTTATGTTTGCACAGAAAATTTGCTGTTTGAGCATAACATGACGCCATGAAACATAACATGACACCGTGACAAAAGATAAAATTACATCCTCTGGAACTATGGGTGTAAGTAAGCCATCCAATTCAGATGCCATTGTGTGCTCATAAAAGGCTGCTACAGAGCTAAGTTCACTGAATAGGTGAGGGGCAACCTTAGAAAAAGTTTTTGTACCATGAAAAAATGCCCAAACATAACTTAAGACCATGTTCAAACCAATTAAAAGGAAAAAATGTATAGTCTACATTTACCTGTACAAAATGGTAGATAAAAAGGAAAGCTAGATGAAAATAGACTAAGAAACTATAAAAATTAAACTCAATATTACACTACAACACTGTGACAGTTCAAGCTGACACCGATGTGTTATGTTGTGTTTGGACATGGATCACACTAACTACAACAAAAACGTGGTTTCTATGGGGGGGAAAGTTATTTGAAACAGATAATATCAATATTAAATTCTACATCTGTTTTTCTTTACCAAAAATAAAATAAGTAAAAAACCGAGTGCCCAAACCTAACATTACACCAGCCGTGGCAGCAGAGATCGACCGTGCATAGCGTCAAGTTATGTTTCGACATAAAACTAGCACTCGGCGATCAGACACAATAAGGGTCTACAAGTTCAGACCCAATGATGATGTTAATGCATAGTATTCAATCTGCCACAAAAATTAGTGTATGTTAGAAGACATTTAGTTGAACGAGTTTAAACATAACGCTGACGACCTCGGACTTGGTGTAAAGTTGCGTTTGATCTCCTGCATCCCATAATATCAACCACGTATCTTGTAAATCGCAGTAAATGACTTTTAGGGGTACTTCACGAAGTGATTTCATGAAGGGATGCATCATTGATGGTTGAAAACGTACTTAGCTCTATCAAACCAAAAACGCAACAGTGACACCACATGATCGGCATGAATGCACATGACAAAGCAAAAATTGACAAATGTAGGAACGTAGGAAAGTGTTGATGAAAGCACAACTATTCAGACAGGATCTCTAGTTTTATCAGAGAAACAGAACTCAGCACTCGAAAGCCTAATGTGGTCATTACTTCATATTCTATCCATAATTTCGCTGGATTTGCACAAACTCAACAAATGACGCCAAAATAAAAACCTTACCTTTCGGCCTGTCCATCGCGCGCTTTGTCTTCAAATGGCGCAATATTCTAAATTGGAGTGGTTTTCACTTCCATGCCGGATTAATCTCCAAAAAATGGAGTGAAAAATACACATACATTGTTCCTTTTTCGTGTCCAAACGCAACGGTTTGTTGACACCATATCGCTTCCGCAAAATCAATGTAAATTTCTTGCTGCATCAGAGTTTAAAATGTTCGCTTGCTGATTAATCCAAGAACTAAAACATAAAATCTTTCAGATTAGAGGTTAATCACGTGTGTTGGATGCGGATATTTCTTTCAAGTTAACATCGATCGCTATCACCCAAACATGACACCACGCGTTGCGTTTGAGCACGATTGATGACGCTCTATATAAACAAGAAACGAACAAATATTTGACACGCACTTAACGTCAATAGGAATTGATAACGTTGTAAGAATTCCGCGGAAATCAATAAATTGACTCTTGATTCGATCTTGTTATGGTGAAAAATGCCGTCTGAAGTGACACACAGGTATGTCTGTCACGTTTTTCTTCCACCACGATCGTCGATTTTTCATTAAAAAAAATTGTTTTTTAATGACAGAAAGCAAGTTTAACTTATTTTTTATCATCACACGAAGCTTTGATTATATAAGAACAAGTGACAACAGTTTGATTTCATTAATTTTTTATCTTCAACCTTAGAATCGCAGTCAAAAATTCCAGCTGGTGATTTCTGCACTCGAGCCACCTCCTGAGCCTTGACCATATATGACGTCATCCCCTCTCTGCGACCTTTCTCTCTCGCGGTGTGTGTGTGTGTGCTTTTTGTGCACATGTGTTAGTGTTACTGTTATTGTGTGTGAGTGAGTGTGTGTTCGTGATTACGTGTGAGTGGGTGAGTGTATGTGAATGAGTGTGTGTGTGTTTGCAAGGGTGTGTGTGTGTGACTTGGGTGTGTACGTGTGTGTGTGAGAGAGAGAGCTAGAGAGAAAGCTGATTTGTCCTTCGCGGGGGGTATGCAGTGCCTTGGCATTGCACTTCTACTTAATTTAGTTATTCTGCAATAAAACAGAAATGCTGGAGAAAAAACGGTTTTTCTCCAGCGTTTCTGAATAATGTCATCTTCCGCTGAAGCATCGTTTTTTCTGCAGCAAAATAGTTTTTCTGCAGCATAGTGTTTATATGTTTTTTCTGCAGCATTATTGCGATAAACTTTTTCTTTGGAATAATCTGTGACAGTTTTTCTGGAGAAAAACCAACGTTCTTGTAAAGTAGCGTTTGTACCCCCCCGGGATATAATAGCTTGCTCCACTCACTCCACAGTGAATCAGTCAGAAGGCGTGTCACTGTCAGTGGTCATTCACTCCCATCCATTCATTCGGAATGTCTTCTGGGTGATGCTACCGTTGCAAATGACACAACACAAAGTGAAAGTTAAATTTATTTGAGACAGTTATTTCTCCTCTGACTGTATGTGTGTGTGTGTGTGTTTTAATGTGTTTGTCACTGTGTGAGACATTGTGTAAGTGTGTTTAGTACATTCTTTGACTGCAATTTATGTACCTTATATGATCAAACGCGTCTTTTTTAATTTCCATAACATATATATATATATATGGTAAAAGGTGGTATAAAGCTTTGGAAAACCCCAGGAAACCATTGTGTAAATATCTGAGCATGCGCCTTGGAGAGCTAAAACATTGTGTAAATATCTGAGCATGCCAGTTGTCAAAAGTCGGCAAAATTCACTTTATGTTTTATTTTTAGCTGCGCAGGAATATTCAATGACCAACGAAAAAACAAAAATGGGCCCCAAACAAAAGGAGATTTTTCACCGGTTCTAACCAAAACCTCTAGCTCGACCACATGAGAACGTTCCCACACAATCTGTATTCGTTGTCATTGTCTCGGACACACAGATATTTCTTACATTATGTCTGTTTGCAACTGAAATACACACAAAAAAGAAACATTGAAACAATGAAAGCCGTAAAATGCTGTCGTCTGCATCGAACAACACAAGATTTTGCACAATGAAGAGAATTCCAAATTTATGTATCGTTATCCGTACATGCTGCAAGATTGTTTCTTTTTACTTTACACCAGGTTCACGGTATTCTTTCACGAGATGTGAACGTAAGCGAATCAAACTGAAACTTCGCGCCACGCAAACATTTTTGTTTCACTGAAGAGAGCAACCTTGGAATTGGTGACGTCAAATGTTCGAAAACAAATTACTTTTTTCTGCCAATATATACGTCATGTTTGACTGATGTTTTGTTTCTCCAGATTGTTAGGGAGTCAAATTAATTGTGGTTTATGCACATCATACAATTTAAGCTGAGAAATATGCAGTGAAACGGACGGACTACTTTCAAATGTGTCGTTACTTACCGAACAACACCTGCATGGGATGTACATAGACTTGGCATTGAGGAAAATAACACCACAGAGACTCCTAACCGCGAGAAGAGTGCACTAAAAATATTACACAATGTTCTATTGTAACTCGCGTTGGGAATCCCTCGCGACTCGGCAAGCCTCAACCCCGTAAGTGCCCCACTAAACAAAGAAAGTCTCTCGGGATTCCCAATGCGAGTTAAAAATAGAACATTGTGTAATCTCTATGTATGTGTGCATTTGTGTGTGTCAGTATATATATATGTGTGCGCGATGGTGTGTGTGTGAAGGGCGCGTGCACACTATCAATTCTTTGATATCCCAACCCCATCTCAGGCCAGTACGACACTCAACAGGTGAGCCGAAGACACGGCCATACGCAACATGGCACTGCATGCTTATCAGCGGGTACACACTGACGCGTTTCGGCCCACTGAAGCGGTCAGCGAAAAAAGAAATCTGGGCTTAGGCGAAGCAGAGCTGAGTGACCGGTCGTTACACCGTCTGCTGATCAGTTGTAATAGCGCATCTGCATTTACATGGGTGCAACTCTGCCGGCTACACGCCGGCAGCCGGTTTTTGGTTTCATCGGCTGCCGATGTTTTTGTTCCAGGAGAGGTTTTTTTTGGCATTTTAAATACTAAAAAAGCTGGACCCCAACTTTTGCCGGTTTTTGGAATTTTCCAGGTTGCACCCATGCATTTACACAACAACACATCTGACACCTTCATTACCTTCACTTGAGTGTGTATTTTTCTTCTCGTGATAGATTACCGTCATAGCGCTCAGTGTTTTCTAAGTAATTTTGGACGAGTCCATCTCTCAACAGAGAGGAATCTCA
The DNA here is from genome assembly GCF_037325665.1 of Littorina saxatilis. Classification (NCBI taxonomy): domain Eukaryota; kingdom Metazoa; phylum Mollusca; class Gastropoda; order Littorinimorpha; family Littorinidae; genus Littorina; species Littorina saxatilis. The sequence continues at coordinate 35,134,784 of NC_090253.1, forward strand.
CGTCTCCAATATTATAATGAACAAGTACAAAATGCTGCTGGAAAAGTGTAAACAATTTTTCTCCAGTAAAACAACATCACCGTTTTACTGCAGCATTCTTGATTTCAGTTATACTGCAATAAAATGTTTTTCTGCAGAAAAACGATGCTTCGGCGGATGATGACATTCAGAAATGCTGGAGAAAAACTGTTTTTTTCTGGAGCATTTCTGTGTTTCTGCAGAATAACTGAATAAAGTCATATTCCGCTAAGGATACATTTAGCTGCTTAGACTAGAGGTGGTGGAGCTAGTGAAGTACATGTATAGTCAAAGGTGAGTTGTAGGAAACTTGTTAAAGACGAACATTGCAAGGAATTTTTCTCCTGGAGAGATCTAAACTTGAACTCGTGCTATCAGCCGTTTGGTCAGTTGATACTATAAACATTCGCTGAGACCAGACACAGGCCGTCCTGAGAAAAGGGGGAGCTAACTATCTCCCTCCCTTCCTTTTTCTCTCTCTCTGTTCGCAACGCGCAATGCAGCTGGTTAGAGTGAAGTGTGTACCAAAAGTTTGTCATGAGCATTAGTGGCAGTTTGCGGTGTGGGTTGTTTTGATATTTCCTCCTTGCAGATCATATCTGTACTTATTTGAAGACAGTTATTGTATAAGACCTTATTCCATGTTTTCTGACTGTAAGCAATGGAAGGAAAGGATGGCTACTTGTAGACTCGGAAGTCAGTTTAGCAGATGCTACAGGTAACTGCAAGCAGAACACTATTGCAGTGCTGTTCTTCGGAATCTGTCTTGACATACTAAGTTACTAATTTGTTTTGGACCTGATGCCTTATTCTGAATGAGTGAAATGACGGGCGTAATGGATAAGACATTGGCCTCCTAATCGTAAGGTCGTGAGATCAAATCCCGGCGGCCTAGAGGTTAAGGGTGGAGATTTTTACGATCTCCCAGGTCAACTTATGTGCAGACCTGCTAGTGCCTTATCCCCCTTCGTGTTTACATGCAAGCACAAGACCAAGTGTGCACGGAAAAGATCCTGTAAACCATGTTAGAGTTCAATGGGTTATAGAAACACAAAAATACCCAGCATGCTTCCCCAAAATCGGCATATGCACTGCCATAAATGTAAAAATCCACTTGTGCAAAAAAATGAGTGAACGTGGGAGTTTCAGCCCATGAACGAAGAAGAAGAAGAATGAGTGAACCTGATCCTTGAGTCTGAGTACAATACTGTAGCCTTGATGTACATCAACTACATGCCAGTACAAATTACAATGTCAAACCTTACTTTGCAGCATGTGGAAGGATGGTTGAGGCAATAGGTGCCAAAGTTTCAGGCAGATCCAAGTGCTGGTTTACATTTGCTGGAGATGGGAACACGCAAGAAAAATTATCGATCACCGTCCTTGGTACTGTGTACACTAGCCGTTGAGATTTACTGTCCTTGGCTTGTGCTTTCTTCTCTGCGGGTCACAAAAGCGCATCCCACCGAGCACAGTGCTCCGGGTAAAAATAACCTCAGCCAAGTGAGCACAGGCCAAGGACAGTAAATCTCTATAGCTACTGTACACAGTATCAAGGACAGTGATCAATAATTTTTCTTGTGCGTTGCCTTCTCCAGCAAATGTAAACCAGCACTTGGATCTGCCTGAAACTTTGGCACCTATTGCCTCAACCATTTTTTGCTTAGCACGCAAAGATTTTTTTGCCTAAAACCCTGAATTAACATGAATATTTGTTCAGTTCTTTCGGAAAAGTTACGTATTACGACATGCTTAGTAAACACATTTGCAAAAGCAACACAGATTTTGGTCAGCCTATTGGTCATAACTTCTGAAATTTCCGAAGCAATTCATTGAGAACTTGAGCATATATGACTCTTTCAGTGGAGGACCCCCTCAAAAATGGCCGCACCCAAAACATGCCTTTTTTGGCCTCTGAAACGGTTGACACCTACTGCCTTTGACAAAAGGCTACATAAGAACTCGAGAAGTAAGGTGCATTAAACAAAATGCTCTGAACAGGAAATTGAATGGCCTTTCCAATGGTAGTCAGACGTGTTTGGTTTGTGCATATTCAGATTTTTTGCAGATTTTAAAATATATGGGGCTATGGTTTTTGTCAGGTCGATTTTAGGGGTGACCTTGTTTGACAGGCTGTCACGGGATGCCTATAGAAAGTACCATCAATCGGACAAATGATATGAACAGTTGACATAATTACCTTTTCCAGCATATAAAGTTCAACTAAAATGAATTGCGATTTAATGCTTTTCTTAGCGTGGGAAATTTGTTGCAATAATTTTTTTGCCAAGTTTATATGGATATTCAGGAAAATTGTTCCATCAGATATATATTTATACCAAAACTTTTTGAATACAGATTGAACACGTCCCTTTAATGCCTCTGTAATTAGTTCTTCTAAAAGACTTTGCCAGGTAAAATCTCACACCATTCACCCTGGCACATCACGCATTCATCCTTTAAGCTGTATCGTCTAGAAGTAGCCGCCTGTGGAGCCGAACTTTTGACAACATATTTATAAACAAAATCATCATCCTTCTAAAAACTAGAGATTGTGTTCAAATGTGTTGTTACAGTATTATATGGTTATATGATTGCATAAATTATATGTGTATGTGTTTCAGAATGGAGGATGGAGATAATCAAAGCAGCCAGCCAGCAGCAGATAAGAGAGAGGAAGATTCAACAAATGTACATGCAGAAGAAAATCTTAGAGAAGAGGATCAAGTAGCTGCTACTAATACTATAGACTCTGTGGTAAATGCCTTTTTTGCGGCAAGAGGAGGTGAAGGAGATGGCAGTGCAGCAGATGAAAGCGTCAAGAATGACCAGGCAGCCACGGATTTAGTGGCTGAAAGAGAAGTAGGGGATAGTGATGGAGAGGAGCGCACCCCTCCTGTGGACCGGCAACTGGAAGAGGAGGTAGGAGATGGTGGAGATGGTGCTCAGGCCATGGCTGCTGCCAAGAGCCAGCAGATGCCTGAACGACAGTTGCCTGGCAAAGATGCAGGTGATGAGGGTATAGAAGTTGGTGATGGAGGGGATGAGATCACACCTGCGCAGGTAACTCAGTCATCCAGAGATGCTGGTGACAGTGACATGCAGAAAAGCACTAGCAGTGACCATGATGGTAATACACCTGAAGCTTTGTCTCCTGCAGGGACTGTGCCTACTGATGCTGTGCCAAATACAGATGATGTGGTAGAAACTGAAGAAGTGGTAAATGCTTCAAATGACAATGCTGATGATAACCAGGACGGAAGTGGAAGTGTGCCTTCTGATGCATGGAACTCCAGTGTTGGCAGTGGGGAGGATGCAGGGACAGGGAGGCAGCAGGATGACAGTGACAACACTGGGGCGGTGAGTTCTGGCTTTGACAGTCAGGAGGCCAGCCTGGTGGCACAGGGCCTGGTCCATGATGTGCTGGACAAGGTGCTCAGGACTGAGGCCGAGACAGGTGAGAATGACACCGACACAGAGGATCCAGAGTTGAGGAACACCTCACAATTTCCTGAACTTGAGAAGGTGGATTTGAACAGCGAGGACTGGGACCATGATTTCCGTGCCAGAGCCAGTACAGCTCAAGACGATATTTCTCTCTCAAGCAGTGAAGATGAAAAGGACAGAAAGCAAAGTTACATGCAGGCTGTGGTATCTGAACAGACTGCTGATAGAAGGGCTCAGGAAACTAATGGCAAGGCAGCTACAGATGCAGACCCTGAGCCGTCAGATGGAGACCACGAACAGCATGCATCGCCGAGGCTGCTGGACTCAACCAGGAACAATGCCAACCTACCACCCCAGTCAGCAGGTAAGGCGGCCGTCATGGGTACTGTTGCAGGTGAACAGGTTCCATACGCTGTATGTGGTAGCTACAGGCAGATGCCACACCAGAGAGAGCTGCAAGAGTCAGTATCTGGTGTCTCACCAAAACCAGAGTACCCCATCAACTACAACAACTACAAGGTGTGTCGAGTGGTATCCCCGGGCGTCAAGGAGTGTCTGATTCTGGAGACAGGGGAGCAGGTGTTGTATGACTGCAGCAAGTGTGGCCGTTCCCTGGACGCCCATCAAGTGGCCTCATCGACTGCCAGACACACACCTACCCAGGCTGAAAGGGAGAGAGTGAAGAGAGACCTTTGTAAGTTCATTTACATCAAGCGTGTCTCTGCATGCTTGCTCCGTTGTCCCCTTTGCTCTTCCTTTCAACCTGCTGTGCCTAGCCATACCTGACTACCTTGCATTGTGTCATGAATGTGGTTGCTCTCCCTGGTGTGCATGCTATATAACTTTGTTCCCCACCTTCATATTTTATAAGGTTTCCCTGTCAGAGCAAGTTCTGTGTACAGTTACCACCCCCCGCGGGTTAAGGGGAAGAATTTACCCGATGCTCCCCAGCATGTCGTAAGAGGCGACTAACGGATTCTGTTTCTCTTTTTACCCTTGTTAAGTGTTGCTTGTATAGAATATAGTCAATTTTTGACTCACATGCGAAGCAAAAGTGAGTCTATGTACTCACCCGAGTCGTCCGTCCGTCCGTCCGTCCATCCGGACGTCCGGACGTCCGTCCGGAAAACTTTAACGTTGGATATTTCTTGGACACTATTCAGTCTATCAGTACCAAATTTGGCAAGATGGTGTATGATGACAAGGCCCCAAAAAACATACATAGCATCTTGACCTTGCTTCAAGGTCAAGGTCGCAGGGGCCATAAATGTTGCCTAAAAAACAGCTATTTTTTACATTTTTCCCATTTTCTCTGAAGTTTTTGAGATTCAATACCTCACCTATATATGATGTATAGGGCAAAGTAAGCCCCATCTTTTGATACCAGTTTGGTTTACCTTGCTTCAAGGTCAAGGTCACAGGAGCTCTTCAAAGTTGGATTGTATACATATTTTGAAGTGACCTTGACCCTGAACTATGGAAGATAACTGTTTCAAACTTAAAAATTATGTGGGGCACATGTTATGCTTTCATCATGAGACACATTTGGTCACATATGATCAAGGTCAAGGTCACTTTGACCCTTATGAAATGTGACCAAAATAAGGTAGTGAACCACTAAAAGTGACCATATCTCATGGTAGAAAGAGCCAATAAGCACCATTGTACTTCCTATGTCTTGAATTAACAGCTTTGTGTTGCATGACCTTGGATGACCTTGACCTTGGGTCAAGGTCACATGTATTTTGGTAGGAAAAATGTGTAAAGCAGTTCTTAGTGTATGTCATTACTAGGTTTAGTTATTTGACCTTGACCCTGAAGGTCAAGGTCATGTAAAGGTCAAGGTCAAGCATGTGAGTCGTATGGGCTTTGCCCTTCTTGTTGTAAAGATTTTAGTCAAGCAGTATGTAAGAAATGTTAAGTCCTTTGTACTGGAAACTTGCATTCTCCCAGTAAGGTAATACATTGCACTACGTTGCAAGCCCCTGGAGCAAATTTTTGATTAGTGCTTTTGGGAACAAGAAACAATTGACAAGTGGCTCTATCCCATCTTCCCCCTTTCCCCGTCGCGATATAACCTTCGTGGTTGAAAACGACGTTAAACACCAAATAAAGAAAGAAAAGAAATGTGTACAGTTACCAAAATCAAATCTATAGATCTATCTATAAAGGCTGTTCTTAATATATGCAGTAAGCCGCAGCATAGCTGTGCCGCATGCAGCACAGCTGCCTACAGTGTTTGCTTCTTAATATTAGCCAAAGTCAGGAAAGGCGTCTAAAAGTGTGACATCCACAAATGAATTTTAAATGCATAATTATCAAGTTTTAGCACAAGAAATACAAAATGAAAAGTAACTCTCAGCTCCATGCACAATTTAAAGTGTTTGATTTGAAAAGTGTGCATGGGGTTGCGCAGTGGAACGTAATCTCAGTGCGCCCTTTGACGTACTGAAGGAATTCTAATGGGACATTTTGAGATGTTATGCGCCAATGGCGCAAGGCGCACTAGTAAATGAAACCCTGGTGTGTGTAGAGCGATTCAGAGAAAACTACTAAACCAATCTTCATGAAATTTTACATGAGAGTTCCTGGGTATCATATCCTCAGACGTCTTTTTCATTTTTTTCATAAATGTCTTTGATGACGTCATATCCGGCTTTTTGTGAAAGTTGAGGCAGCACTGTCACGCTCTCATTTTCCAACTGATTTTATTGAAATTTGTGTCAATTAATGTTCGTCAAAGGCCTGACTTTGGTATTGCACTTCAGCTTGGAGGCTTAAAAATGAATTAAATTACATATTTTTACTCCAATTCTCATAAATGCATTGACTTCAGTCTCACATGCTAGATGTCGAAAAACCACTCAAATTACCTGCCCTTAGAAGGGTGGTAACCAAGCTAAAAAAGACGCCATAGCCGTTGCTATGTACTGACCTTGCTCGGTTACCCATTACACCCTGCGCACCACGTGAGCGCCAGCATCCGGAATAATCATTCTCGACTTTCGACGACACACGTAAGACGTGCGGAATTTGACTGCTCACTTGGCTTTCCCTAGCCCTCGTCTTTTTGATGATTCGGGCGCGTACGAGCCTTTACCTGTTCGCCTTTTGGTGAGACCTGTCCTTTTTGTTGAATTGAATTGTTGGTGTTAGCTGCTTGTTTACAGTCTCTTTAGAAATTTACTTTTCTAAGTGGACTACGGTGTTCGGCCTTTTAGCTTTTTAAAGATGGCCGATAGCAAGCAGTAATTTAGTGCGGGGCAGGGAGTGAATCGGCTGCTAGCCTTTTCTTAGAAACCTCTGTGTGGGTCTTCGACCCTTCGAGTAGCACTTCTTTTGTGGTAGCTATTCGGGTGGATAAGGTTTTGGTTTTTTCTCCCTAGCCCCCATCTCCTCTTAAGGAGAATCAGTCAGTGTCCTCCGTTTACGGGGGACTTAACGATGATATGTGTTTTTATTTCTCAGCTGTTTCAGGCACGATCGGCGGTTCCCGCCCTCTCGTTCTTCAGCTTCGCACCGTGGTCTGGTGCAAATGGCCTGTTCGGTTCAGCCCGTTTTTGCCTCTGGTGGCTCTGGGCTGTTCACGATCACACTCTCCTTTCAGGAGGGGGGGGCTGCTCCCTTCCTGCCTTACCACTCTGATTACCTCCGGTACTTCTCAGTGTGTTACGCAGCCCCCCGCCAAAGGGGGGGGATAGGGGGGGGGGCGTTCCTGCTTCGCACCGTGGTCTGGTGCAAATGGCCAGTTCGGTTCAGCCCTTTCTGCCTCTGGTAGACTGGGTTGTTCACGAGCACTCTCTCCGTAGGGAGAGGGGGCCTGCTCCCCGCCTGCTTTTGTCCGCTCACCTTGCTTTTAGCACAGCTGAGTCGGGCATGCAGCCCCCTTACCGTGAGGAAGGGGGAGTGGGGGGGCACGGTAAGTCACGGCCTGGGCTTGTTCCCACTCTGCCTCAATGGGGGCAGGGGGCTGTGTCAGCTTCCCACCCTTTCCCGCCCTCCGGGCGCGTTCGGGTGGGGGCCGTATCAGCGACCCACCCTTTCCCGCCCACCGGGCAGGATCGGGTGGGGGCTGGAGCAGCGTTCCACCCTTTCCCTCCCTCTGGGCTGGATCGGGTGGGCGCTGTTGGACTGTCTTCACAGTCTGTGCCTCTATTGTCCTGGCCTGACAATCGCCCTCCTCCCCTATCGGGGTGGGTGAGCGGTGGGCTACAGGACTACAGCAGGGGGACGGGTGGGGGTCGGCTGTTTATGGTTCGTCTCTCGCTCCGTCTCTCCCCCCTCCAGGGGTTTACTGCTGTGACGAGCCACCCCCCTCCCCATCTGGGGCATGGCGTGGCTCAAGCCTTTCAGCACAGTGGGGGTGCTATGTACGGCCTTTCCAGGCTACGTTACATACTCCTTCTCTGCTCCATTTGGGGCAGGTGGCTGTGTTAGCTGCCCGCACTTGTCGCGCACAGCGGTCGGGGAACAATGAGCTTGGCTCTCCTTTGTTCTCGGCAGGGTGTCTCGCACAGCGGTCGGGGAACAATGAGCTTTGCTCCGCTTTGTTCTCTGCAGGGTGCTGTGCCGGCTGTCTACCCCTCTACCCCCTTGGGGTATGTGAGCGGTGGCTGTGGCAGGCGGAGACAGAACATGCTCTTACTCTCCAGTCTCCCATTCTTTGTGTTCTCACACAATGGTTTGTGGGGACTCGGACTACAGTATCGCCTTGCCAGTGGTCATTGTCCTCAGCCAGCATACCTCACCCCCCCCCCCCCCCCCCCCTCCTCGGGGTGGGTGAGCGGTAGGGCTACTTGACGTCAGTAGGTGGACGAGTGGGGGACGGCCGTTTACGGTTGTTTCTCTAATTCAGTCTTTTCCCCCTCCAGGGGTTACGGCTGTGTCGAACCACCCCCCTCCCCACTTGGGGTGCGGCGTGGCTCAAACCAGGCAGACTGGTTCTCAGCACTGGGATGCTTCTCTCGCACAGCGGGTGGGGTACGGCTGGCCGGGCTGGGCTTTGTCTCGTACCCCCACTCTCCCTCCTTCTCGGCAGGGCGCTGTGCCAACTACCAACCCCTCTTCCCCCCCTCACGTCAGGTGGGCGGTTTGGGTTGGCAGGCAGAGACTGATCACGCTTTTCACTCTCACTCTTGGCGGTGTTATCGGCAGGAGTTTTAGTGCGCGACCTCCCCTGTCTCCCCTCCTTTTGTGTTTTGACACAACTGCTGGTCGGGATTCGGACTCCTCGGTTGAGGAGGGAGAGTGTGTAGCGCTGCCTACTGCTTGTAGGCTTGCCATACAAAAAGCGGCTGCTGTGGCAGCTTACTTTTTCCCGGATGGGTTGGTGGATTCAGAGCAGGGTGTCTCTCTTCCTCCCTCTTCCGCGGATGACTTTGGGTTTACACGGGCTTTCTCGCAATCGTTTTGATTTGCCGAGTCTCCGGTGATTGCCTACCACATGTCGCAGCTCTTGGCTTGACCCGCACCTCAGGGTAGTGGTCTTCAGCCTACACCTTTCCCGCTGCTTCATACACAGGGTCATGCTCCTCCTTTTGCTAGTTTCTGGGTTTCAGGCTGCTTTGTTCTCACTTTTAGTGCGGAAGAAGATAGGTTGGAGTGTCAAGGCTCAGGGTCTGATTCGGACATTTTCGTTGCCAGGGGCTAGTTTTTCTGCTCTGCTGGAACTAGTCTCCTGGCTTCACTTATAGACCACAGGGAACGTGGGGTTTCGTGATGTTACTCCTCCCTCTCCTCTCTGGAGGAGGTGGGACGGCATGGTCTAGAGTTTTCTGCTTTTGCTGAGACTCTCATCTGTGCTCTCATATGAGCCATCTTATCCTCCCTGGACTCTTTTTGGTTTGGGGAGGATGCCTTGGATAGGGCCTTAGCCAGGCTGCTGGCAGCTCTGGCTAGGGTCATCACCGAGCAGATGAGTTCGTCAGTGATGTTCTATGCCCACACTGTCTTCACCAGGTGTGATCTCCTTCTTTTACAAGGGGTTTGATTTCACACAGGTTACAGGAAGCAAGGGTCAGGCTTTTTTCGGGGTTGTTTAAACCTACTCAGAAGCCTCAGTCTTGCCCTTCCTTCATGGACAAGTAGCAGCGCATTTATGCGCTCCCAGTCACAAAGTGGGTGTTTTGGTTCAGTGTCTCCTCCCTCTCCGCAGGAGGTGGGACGGCATGGGCTAGAGGTATCAGCTTTGGCTGAGATTTTCCTCTGTGCTCTCACACGAGCCTTCCTTATGCGTTCTGGCATGAGAGCAGACCTCTGCGAGGTGCTTAGCCTTGATCTTCGGTCAGACGGAATCGATGGCTATGCTGGCCCTCTAGTCTTTCCTCAAGTTTCTTTGGGACTCTGCCTCACAGGTCTGGGACAAGAGGGTCCTCCTCCAGGGTGGGTTCCTCCACGCGAGTAGGTGGCTGGAATCCGTTTGGATCGCTCAGGGCGTTTTCCCTAGCTTTGTTCCCCCCCGGACTTAGACCGCTTCATGGATGCGTTTCCGTCTGGATGGGAGCCTACATTGGCAATTGCAGTCTTGAGGCTGTGGACGTAGACGCAACTCCTTGGGCTTCTCTTTTGCCTGGAGTTAGGAGCAGTAGCTCTCAGTCTACTAGCCTTTCTTTTTGGCTATATACAGGCATGTCCTGTTGCATACGGACAATTCTTCTGTTGCTTCCTATGTGAACTAGCAGGGAGGAGCAAGTTCTCACTCCCTGTCAGACAGAGTTTACGGGATTCTGATTTGGTTTCTTTCACACTAAATCAATTTCTCACGGGAATATCTCCCCGGCCGGCTCTATAATCTGGCCGACTCGCTCAGCAGGACCTCTCAGGGCTTGCACACGGGTTGGACCATCTGCATACGGGGCTGGAGGTTGTGCTGTTTGTGTTACAAATCGTGGGTTTTGACTCTGGTCTTGGTGCATGAAGCACATAGGTCCTCCACTTTCTCTGTGTATGCCCCTCATTGGCCTCCTTGGCCAATTGGCGTATAGAGCGGGGGTGCAACTCCTTAACGCCCCTCTCTCAAGCCAGGTGGTTAATCACCTCTGTTTCTTTTTGGCTCTGGGCAGCTTGGCCTCTTCTTGGAGGTTCCGGCATCTCGGCTATCTCAGCTACTTTGGAACAAATAGGCCTCTCTTCTGATGTTCATGGCGCTCTTGTGGGCATGATCAAAAGACCTTGTTTTAAGAGGTTTAGAGGCGTCCCCTTGTTTAACGCATAGGACTTCGTTCTTCTTACTCTGGGCCTCAGCCCCGAAGGGCAGTGAGGCACATGCGTTTTTGGGGTTTACCGGAGGATGTAGCCTTGGAGCTTTTAGTTCCGTTTTTTCACGGTTTTTACGGCCAGATTTCTTTGAATCAGAAACCTGGTCAATCTCCTCTGATGTTTTATTCCCTCCTCTTTGGAGGATTCTCGCTCCGGGCGATTCGGATTTTCTAACTGTCTGGTTAGAGTTTTAAAATCCTTTTTTGATTTGCGCTCAGTCATTTGGAACTAAGAGCTAAAAGCTCATGTTCTTATCTCTTTACACTGTAGGTGAAAGAGGCTTCTCTTAATTGACTCTCACAAGAGGTGTTGCTACTTTCATAGGACAGTCCTATGAGTGGTGGCTTATTGAACACAAGGGGGGGGGGGGCGTTCAGTCCTCCCTCTGTTCCTTTACAGGTGTTCAGGAGTCCAGAGCCTGGTGTGCTTCTCTGGCTGGTGGTGTACCTCTCGCCTATGCGAAGTTTTGCCAACAGCTCTCAGGGACAGAGCGTGGGCTTCCTCTATCGCCGTGTTGCGTTCTGGTCGCCTAGGCGAAATTTTGCAAACGGCTTACTGGAGATCAGATGATGTTTTCATCAGTTTTTATCTTCGGGATATCTCCTGCACTCGGCTTGACGGTTCCAGTTCGTGGCCGACCTTGATTGCTGCAGGGCAGGTTCTTTCAAGGACATAAGTAAGTTCCCTCCACCTTTAGGAGGAATCTGCATTTATGAGAATTGGAGTAAGAATATGTAATTTAATGGAAAATTTCTAAGTAAATTTTCATTTCATTAATATACTTACCCAATTCTCATAGTTAATACCCTCCCATCCATCCCCACTAACTTATAAGTTATATCCTTGGGGTTTTTGAGTAGTCTCGAATGATTATTCCGGATGCTGGCGCTCACGTGGTGCGCAGGGTGTTATGGGTAACTGAGCAAGGTCAGTACATAGCAACGGCTATGGCGTCTCTTTTTAGCTTGGTTACCACCCTTCTAAGGGCAGTAATTTGAGTGGTTTTTCGACATCTAGCATGTGAGACTGAAGTCAATGCATTTATGAGAATTGGGTAAGTATATTAATCAAATGAAAATTTACTTAGAAATTTTCCAGTTTGCTCATTAACTCATTCAAGGCGCGTCTAAATTTCCCCTGTGTTCCCTGCCAGCGCGTGATTTAGAGCCATTTTGAAAAAATTATAAAAAATCAACAACACAAGATAACCTTACATACCTTTATGTTTTTGCAAAGTTTGGAACTTACTCTTTTAGAAAATATATGAAACATTTGAAAGTACATACCTTTTGTTGTCTTCATATCCAGGCAAAATATCCAATTTGAAGCACACAAAAAAAACTTTTTTGTTCTTGAATGAAACACCAGTAACTCACTGTTGCAGTACTTTTTCTCACAAAATCAAGCTGATATGCACTGTTTCAAATGTCAAGAGTGTTGCTGGTGAATCAGAAACAAAAATTACTGTTAAATAGACTTGAACTGGTGAGTGTCAAGCATAATCGAGGCGCGTCTAAATTGTTAAATTGTCCCTGTGTTCCCTCAAATCGCACGATTTTGACCCATTTTTAAAAAAATAATAAAAATCAACAACACAAAATAACCTTACCTTCCTTACATTTTTGCAAAGTTTGAAACTTGCTCTTTTAGAAAATATATGAAACATTTGAAAGAACATACCTTTTGTTGTCTTCACATCCAGTCAAACTACCTCTTTGAAGCAAAAAACAAACAACTTTCTACGTCATGGGTTCATCATACACAATGCAGACCTGTTTACCAGTACGATTTGGGCGTATTTTGTACGCCAAATTAGTATCGGTACGCAAATACGCGACACACGCACAAAATATGCATAAGAAAAAGTCTAGAATACGTTTTCCGGTGTTGGTGTGCTGATTACGGGATGGTACAACTGATACCGGTTTCGGTCGAAGGGAGATAACCATGACAGCGAGTCTTCAGCTGTGGAAACCTTGTTCAGTTGTTGGCACGTGCGATCGTCTGGACAATTGTGGCAAAATGAAGCAGTAAAATGTGCCAGTTTCGGATGACTGTACCAAGTCTAAACAGCAGAAGCAGCAGATTTTCTTGGAGAAATATAAGAAAGAGCCAGGAATTGTGGAGTCTACTATGGGAAAAAGTCATGCACACTGCAAGTATTGTAAATCAGATTTCTCCGTTGCCCATGCTGGGAAATATGACATCGAACGACACTGCAGTTCCAAAACTCACCTGGACAAGGTTGCTGCAAAGAAATCCGCTGAAAGCTGCCAAGGAATTATGAAGTTCATTCCCGCAAAGCAAATCCTGCCAGAAGAAAAGGCTGTAGTCCGTGCTGAAGCAATGTTTTCTGAGATGATTGTAAAACTGAACTTGCCACTGTCAACCGCAGATGTTATTTCACAAACTTTATCTTTTCATTATCAATCTGTTTGGAAGACACTGGTTATTATACGTTATTTGCGTTTTTGACCAAAATATGACATTTTACACAGTCTTTCGCGGTCTCGGAGAACAATGACTGTCGAGATCTGTGTAAAATGTCATATTTTGGTCAAAAACGCAAATAACATTTATGTATCGATCGAATTCCTTTCAGGTACTGACTTTGTTGTTGTTTTGACGATTGAACGAGCACACACACATGCAATCAAACACATAAGCTTCATATTTGGGCGTTTCAGGTTGACCGAAACTTCAAAGGAACTACAAAATACACGTCATGTACTGACTTTGTTGTTGTTTTGACGATTGAACGAGCACACACACATACAATCAAACACATGACGTGTGTTTTGTAGTTCCTTTGAAGTTTCGGTCAATCTGAAACGCCCAAATATGAAGTTGTGTAGGCCTCTGACTCTGAAACGCCCAAAACAAGTACACTTTATTGGGGTGTGCACGTTAAAGATCCCACAATTGACAAAAGGGTCTTTCCTGGCAAAATTGTATAGGCATAGATAAAAAATGTCCACCAAAATACCCGTGTGACTTGGAATAATAGGCCGTGAAAAGTAGGATATGCGCCGAAATGGCTGCGATCTGCTGGTCGATGTGAATGCGTGATGTATTGTGTAAAAAATTCCATCTCACACGGCATAAATAGATCCCTGCGCCTTGAGTCCGAGTCTGGAGATACGCGCGCGCGATATAAGACTTCATATAACATATAACATAAATATGAAGTTTTGTAGGCCTCTGACGTCACATGGCTCAAAGAAGGGAAATCCAATGTCCAATCGATACATAATGCTATAAACTGACAGGTAAATAAAATTGTTTTATTCCTGTTGTATTGGAAGGAGTTAAATTCTGAAGGTGTTCACAAGACATGCTATTCTTACACAAACACGTTTGCACCCACGCGTACATTTTCCCTAGCCCATATGGCTTTGCTTGCAAAGTACACCAACTTTTTGAAAAATACACTCAACTTTTTGGGAAAGTACTCTTGCCTCGGGTTTAGGGTAAACAGGTCTGACAATGTCATGATCGACACTTTCATTGCCCGAATCATCACCCAAATGATCGTCCATTGGCACAAACTCGTCACCAGAATCTAAAATATCATCTCCACTATCATCATCACTAAGGTCAAGATCAGAACCGTACTGAATAACAAGTTCAAGCACTCTTTTCAAGTTACTACGTCTTGTCAGCAGAACCATCCGCCATCTTGAAAAAGTCAAAACACGTGGGTCGCACACCGTCAACAAAATCAAATTAATCCCAACAATTGAAGGGAAGGAACTGTTTACAGTGAATGGTTCCACTGTAGACAGATAGAAGTTCATTGCAGGGGTTGTTTCCCTTGGTCAGCAGGACCGTTTACACCGTCACCGTTACAAATTCGTGATATCCGTCGGAACTCAAGTACAGGCACGCGGCCAACGCTAAACACAGGTGTCGGAATTCCAGTTCCGGCACGCAGTGAATGAGTTAAAGTTGTCATTAAAATCAAATTTTCGCAAACAAATTTAAAATTGATTGCATCGTATTCTTCATCACATTCTGAATCTAAAAATATGTACATATGTCATGTTTACTCTTAAAATGTGATCACCATTAACGAACATAGGTTAATTAGTACTACGATTGAAATTTAAGAAATCAATCCAGAGATGATTTTATCTTATTCTTTAGCATTTCCTGATTCCAAAAACATGTATATAATATGCTGTATTCAAAATAAGCTGAGAAAGTTCAAAACAATACAGATAAGCACGCTAAGCAATACGCTATTGTCAATTTCACTTCGTGTTGCACAGAAAAGGGCCACGGGGATTGACGAAGCTGTTTTATCTTGATGTAAGAATCGTAGTGCGTTCAGTTTCATTTTGTGAGTTCGAAATATTGACTAAATGTTGTAATTTCGCCTTACGCGACTTGGTTTTAACTACAGTAGGTACATTTTCACTAACAGTGACGGTAATAATGTCAGGGAGATAACAACATTAGTTATGTTTAACAGGTCTAAATTCGTAGCAATTTCGTGGTAACAAGAGGTCTTTCTCAACATTCCAACCTTGTTTCGTAACTGCACTTAGTAGCTTAGGATGGAAATGAATGACGCGAATGATCGATAAAAGTCATGGAAAGTGCAAATAATGAGGGAGATCTTTGTTCAGCTCACAGAATCTTGGTGTGCACAATACAAGCATTAACACAGACATCATTGCTTAATGCCATCATTTCTCTTCCACATTAAGTTTGGTTTTATTTTGAAAAATGTGTTCATTTAGTTATAAGGTGAGTTTAAATTGTGAAACCTGGCTGCCCAGGGCCTTTGACACCTTTTCTGACTTTGGACCATATATATGCTTTCATTGCGCTGTGTGCAGCGTATAAGGAACAAGCAGCCGCAACTCATTTTACTTAATCCCAGAACGAATTTCTCCTTGGTGTGCCACATTTCATGTAATCCGACATGAAGTTGCTCAGAAAATTATACAAAGTACAAAATGGTGCCAGAGATCCAGGCTGGAACCCAATTTTTGAAGAAATGTCGTCAAACTTGTGATGGGTTAAAATGTGTCATTTTAATGCGTCATTGCCAACCAACCAATCAGGGTCTACTGCGCAGGTTTAGCTTTGAGAAGTAGAAAGGGGTGTTGCTAAACCTGCGCAGTGAAATTTACTGCACGCAGCCGCGCGCAACGTTTTGTACACTGCGCACAGCGGCACGCGATGTATATTAAGAACACGCTTTATAGACATTTAGTACAGGAAGATAATTCATGATTTAAGGGATCATAATTTCAACATTACATCGGTTTTATATATGCGCTAGGTATGTACCGTATTTTCAGGACTATAAGGCGCTTCATTGTGAGGGCACAACCCCCACTTCTGATGTAAAAATGAGAAAAATCAACACAATATGCGCTTCCGGTGTATTGGTATGACAACAAAGAAAGAATACAGAGTGGAAATATTTGTGCTCCCCATGTGCAGTGAGATCAAAGGCAGGTGCATTGTAATAGCTGGTTGGCCTTGTGACCTCGGGTCAATGACCAATACTTTTCAGCTGCCTGTCCCAGTTTACAGACTCTGAGTCTGATCTTTTTATCCCGGGTCAATGACCGAGTTTTGACTATGACTCCTTTGATGTCTGAGAAGAAACTCTGCCAGGGTGATAGTACATGTAGCAGAAACATATATATATACTAGATGATTACCCGCTTCGCCGGGTGGATCGCGAGACGGAGTATGCAGCGTGGCGGTTCGCCAGCTTCGCCGGCTTAGAGCACGTGTTGACGTAATTGACGCCACACGAAGGAAGGGAGATAAACGCGCAAAACACTGGAGAAAATAAGGAAGAGTTACTGGAAATGGATCTACAGAAAAACCAAAATCGGTTGACCGCGCCGCGCTTAGAGCACGTGTTGAAAATTTTCATCGACCAGATTGTGTCCGGGGTCTACCTGAATATGCCCACCAAATTTGAAGCAGATCCATCGAGAACTTTGGCCGTGCATCGCGAAGTGACAGACAGACAGACACACACACACACACACACAAGCCGTATATAGATATATAGATCACAAGAGAGGAAGTGGTATGTTTTTTTGTATAGCGATGTGGGTACATGTACTCTTCTTTAGCAATTAATACACAACTGACAGGGCGATATCGATCAATCGGGCGCAGGGGTTCAAGTTGAAAAAAAAGTTGCGCCTTATAGTCCTGAAAGTACAGTATATATTTTACAATTGCCTGACAGAGATGTTATGTCAACTTGATATTGTACCATAATTTTTTTCCTGGGTACAATTTGAAAAAAAATACTTCTTTACCTGTTGATTTAGAAAATTTGAAATTGTTCTGCATGAAATGTTCAGGTGAGTATTTCTCTCCAGTGGATTAGTTGTTTATAGTGCTGGGTGTAAATAGCCCCAAATTAACAGCAGGCATACTTATTTAGTTCGGTGAGATTATCCTCTTTGAAATCAAGGCTTTAGCATAGCTAAAGGAGTACATCTTTTCTGATGACCCATTTTAGAACAGCTTTTCTGTATTTAACTGCTCTGTTAGCATAGTTTAATGTGTCTTTAATATTTGAAAACAAAGTAATGTTGTGTTACAATGTATCTATTTTGTAATTCAAGCTGCATAAACTGCACAGCATAATTGAGCATTTTAGAATACAGTGGATCCCCCTTTTTGAGACCTCCCAAAATCTGATAAAAGTCAGGTCTTGTAAAGGAGGGAGACTTGAAATGGGGGTAAATATACAGAGGTTATGAACAGAAAATCTGAGAAATCAAAGTCTTAAAAGGGGGTAAGTCTTAAATCAGAGGGTCTTAAAATGGGTACATGTTTCCTTTCTTCTGATTTCTGTCAAGTATAACTATGATGGCCCTACATTTTCCTGGTAATGTGGAGGCTTAAGTCAAGTAAGTCAAATTGTAACTTCATGTATCAGCATGTCTGAACGTGTTTGGTCCCTTGCACTAGTTGTAGGCTTTACTGCATGTGGGTTTGATGCAATGGAGTCAAAAACTACGCTGCAGCTGAAAGTATTATCTTGTGTTTGTGATTGTGGCCCTTGTAACTTTGTCACTGTCAACATTGCAAGTGTTCTGTAATTGTTCCCCCAAAAATGTTCCCAGTTTCTAAACACATAAAAATAGTTCCGTTTCAATTAGTATTTGATGGAGTTCCCTTTTTGGGCCCTAGTGCCTTTGCGTAATAATTACATTTTTAGTAATGAGACTTGGTCACGTAAGTGTGATAGAAGACAAAGTATCAATTTAAATTCTGATTCCTTTGTTAAAGATGATAATTGATAGTCATTCAAGTGATCTGTGTCATTTAATGTTGTTAAATGGTATTGCGAGTGTGTTCCATACGTTTGGTATTGCTGTCTTAGTGAAACTGAAAGATGTCATTGTTCGATAAACCTCCTGTGAGGCGGAGTGTGGCATTAAAGCCCCAGTCTGTCTCAAATGGTTTACAGAACGATTTAAATCTTCTCATGAAAAAAGCAGTTCTAACCTTATCGAACACACTTGCAATAGCATTTAATAGCATTAAATGACACAGTTGGTTTGAATGGCTATTTAGCTCGGGTAAAACACACACCTGTTTTCGTGGTTTATCGTGAACCCGTGTGATCCACTTTCCTTTTTTTCACAATTTAGTTGTCAGTTTGTGATTTCAATGTGACTCACTGTATCTGCAATAGCACGTTATTGTGTACCTCTGAATCTAAAACGCAACAAACTGCTGCGAGTCACACGAACTGAGCGGTGGCGGTTGACCGTTCAAAGAAACTGGTGACATGCAGAACATTCGTCTGCTATGAGAACCATGTTTTGCGGGACACACTTCCGGGCTATCTTTTTTTAAACTTTCAAAACTTCAAGTTGTACTGATCTTGTCTTGATGAAAAAAGAATTCTTTTATGATTTAAGAATGTTTGTGTAACAAGCTGTTAATTCATTATTTAAATTTTAAAAGTTAGGTCTAGCGCCAAAACGTGTCGTCTGATTGGCTGATCAGACCACGCAAAAATAAATTCTTTGAAAGAAGGGCACCTAGGATGTTCTCAAGTGGTGAGTGTTTAAACGAAAGGGTGTTTGTACTGTGTGTAAAAGCCTGACAGTGTCTGTGATGGTTTACGGGAGGCTGACTGTGCCTTTAAACAATACGCTGTAAATCATATGCACTGTGAGTTGTTTTTGATCATGATCACCATTGCCAGCCTGATCTACTCTATCTTATGAAGTTGGACTGGAGGTTTACTGCATCCTGGTGCCAAATATCATGTAGGAATAGTAGGGTAGAGAGGCAAAGAAAGAGAGGCAAAGAAATGTAATCTCTGAGTTGTATTAAAGAAATGTGAACATATTTACATTGTTTGTGCTTGGGAGGTATGAATCTTGTCTGCTTTTGTAAAACAAAATTGTACAGCTAACAAGAGTATACATGATCACTGACCAGTTTATGTCAATCGTACAATAATTATGTAAATATTTCCTGCATTTTCAGAAGATCACAAACACAACCTTGAAGAATATCTTTCTTTCTTTTATTCACATAGCACTGAGTAAGGAAGTCATTTACTCAGTTACTATCAGGTTAAGTCACAAACTGCACAGTTGTTATGTGAAATGGTTTTAGCAGGAGGTGGACATACCCCATGGTTTTCTCACTGAGAGATGTGATTCCCCTAAGTATTTTAAGGATGTTGGAAAAAGCAAGATATCAGTCATAATCATTATTGTTGTAAAAGTAAAACAAGAGAAAGAGAAGAATTTTAAAATAGTATTTAAATTGTTATAAATCTGTTTTCAGGAAACTTTGGATATTTTGTTCAGTGGTCTTAACATGAAATTATCCATACACAGTCTGCTCAGTAGACACATCACATTTACCATACCTTTTCTTGTTCTTGTTATATAAAAGTTTGCATCTGTTATCCATTCGGACATGCACTTGCAAGTATGAAAAATTGACTTTTCTCTTTCTCACTCTTTTATGTTGATTTCTTTGTGTGTAAAATATTTTTATTTTTGTTGTTGATCATATTTATTTATGTACACATGTGTATATGTATGGCAGATGTTCCATGGATACCTCTACATGTATTCAAACTAAGTATTATGTCAGGATGTATACAATTGTTAATTTTGTAAATACTGGAAACTAATTAACTAAATGCAGCTAATGCCTGAATTATAGGTGATGATGCAGCTTCCTGTAATCAGCAGTTTGTTTAGTTTTGATGAATTGATCCTTTGTTTTCTCAGCTTATATACCATGCATGTACAGCTTTTTATCAGCTTCGATGTAAGACCAGAATTTAAACACCAAAAAAACAAAAAACGAAAAAGGATTAGTTTCATCTTAGTAACTTCTTAGCAGACAGGATGTGTAGCTTCTTTTTGTAGTTTTATGATACATTCCAAAGTCTTGATCTTTCTGCTTTTAACGGCTAATAATCAATTCTAATGATCTTTGGTGTAGTCATTGCAAGGTAATATTTGTGTATTGAAAGACTGATTTGTCCCCAGGTAAACAGAACACTACACAAAATTCGCATTTAAAAAAACAAACATGATTTGCAGCTGTCTGTGTTTTTGTTTTGTTTTACGGTCTTCAAGAAGAACAGTGAATGTGCACTAGTCTATGTTTGTGTAACATATTGGAAACGTGTTGTAGTCGTTGGAGATGTTCCGGTTTGAATGTGACCTGAACATTACTGAAAAGGATCTGAATGACAAGTGTACTGATATTCATCTAAGAATCGCATTATTCAGGCAGTCATTTAATATTATGATTAACAGGCTGCTTTATCATACAGTAATGGTTTTCCACTGTGAGTGGTTATGCTATTTTTGTAATATGCCAGCCCTGTGATCTTCAGCTCTTCTTTTTTACATTTAGTCAAGTTATGACAATGTTTTAACGTTGACTGGGAATCGAGATGAGGGTGTGATGTATGTATGTGTGTGTGTGTATAGAGCGATTCAGAGAAACTACTGGACCGATCTTCATGAAACTTTACATGAGAGTTCCTGAGTATGATATCTCTACAGGGTTCGTACAGGTCATGGAAAACCTGGAAAGTCATGGAATTTGATTTTTAATTTTCCAGGCCTGGAAAGTCATGGAATTTCAATTCAAGTCATGGAAAGTCATGGAATTTAACAAAAATAAGAAAGAAAAAAAATTAACCTTTAGCACGCCAGCGGCTATTTTCGTCGCCCAGCCAGTGGTCCAGTGAACGATACCTTCCGCCTGTGGTCCAGTTTAGTGAAATGACAGGACCAGCAAACATTACCGATAATCTGACTGCGTAGCAAATGCTTGACTTGCTTGTCGAAGAGACACTGCGTAGAAACTGACTCAAATTCAGTGCAAAGCAAGCCAGTGTCAAAACTGGCAGTGACAAGACGTAAAAAGTTTGCGTGTTCGGAAATGGCGACCTGTGGATCTAGTCATGGAAAATGTTATTGAGGCTCATGGAAAGTCATGGAAAAGTCATGGAATTTTGTTTCTAAAAACCAGTGGGGACCCTGTCTCTAGAAGTTTTTACTTATTTTTCATAAATGTCTTTGATGACATCATATCCAGCTTTTTGTGAAAGTTGAGGTGGTACTGTCATGCTCTCATTTTTCAACCAAATTGATTTAAATTTTGGTCAAGTAATCTTCGACAAAGCCCGGACTTTGGTATTGCATTTCAGCTTGGAGGCTTAAAAATTAATTAATGAGTTTGCTCATTAAAGTTGTCATTAAAATCGATTTTTTGCAAACAGATTTAAAATTGATTGCATCATATTCTTCATCAAATTTTGAATCTAAAAATATATACATGTGTCATGTTTACTCTTAAAATGTGATCACAATTAACGAAAATAGGTTAATTAATACTACGATTATAATTTAAGAAATCGATCAAAAGATGAGTTCATCTTATTCTTTATCATTTCCTGATTCCAAAAACAAATAGATATAATATGTTGTATTCAAAAGAAGCTCAGAAAGTTAAATAATAGAGAAAAGCACGCTTTCCTGCTTATGGCCCTGTCACACCTTGACGTATGAGCCAGCGTATGCCGACGTATGACAAATCTGGCGAATACGTCGAATACGTTATGGGTAAGTTTTGTATACGTTAAGAAAACGCTGAAGTACGCTGGTATACGTCGTCGTATGGCGAGGTCCTCGACAAATTTTGAACATGCACAAAATTTCCGGACGTAATTGCCAGCGTATGGCTCATAGGTCCCGCATACGCGGGCCATACGTTGTAGGTAAGTTATGCGATCGTTGACACACGTTACTAATACGTCGACGTACGTCGAGATAATTGTAAACTTACCCAAAACGTATCTCTAACCTATGAGTAACGTGCTTTGAATGTATGTCGAACGTATCTCCAACGCATATTGACGTATGTAGACGTTTTGAACGTGTTCCGGACGACCACAGAACGTACTGAACGTGTTTCTAACTTACAGCTACCGTACAAAAGCGTATTGGCAGCAATTATGGGGCATTGGTATATAAAGATGGGGTTCGCAGGTGGAAACCGCCAGTACTCCTCAAGACTCCCGGCCTGGTGAGCAGATGTCCATGTAATCCGAGAGATGGAAGATCCGGCAAGGCTGAGATGAGAATACCAACTAGCTGTCCTCCAACATCAGCATGACCTCATCGATTTGACACTGTACCAGGTGCGTGCCAGTAGACGAAGGAGAAGAAGAGGTGAACGGGGGAGAAGGAACTGGGTGAGACCAATGGATCGGGAGGGAACGGCAGTTTGGCATGTATGACCAGCTATTCATGGTGGAACTCCGTAACGAGGACCATGCATCCTTCACCAACTTTCTGCGAATGTCTCTAGTGTTGTTTGACGAGCTCAGCTGGCCAGAGTGGGTCCAAGGATAACAAGCAGTACACCTTCTACAGGGATCCGCTTGAGCCTGGCATGGAGTTGGCCCTGACTTTACGCCACCTTGCCTCTGGGAACAAGTATGCCTCGATGAAGTTCGGATGGAGGGTCCCTAACAACACCCAGTCCCTTGTGGTCAGAGATGTCTGTCAAGCCATTAGTGTCTCAGACCTGTTTACCAGTACGATTTGGGCGTATTTTGTACGCCAAATTATTATCGGTACGCAAATACGCGACACACGCACAAAATACGCCAAAGAAAAAGTCTAGAATACGTTTTCCGGTGTTGGTGTGCTGATTACGGGATGGTACAACCGATACCGGTTTCGGTCGAAGGGAGATAACCATGACAGCGAGTCTTCAGCTGTGGAAACCTTGTTCAGTTGTTGGCACGTGCGATCGTCGGGACAATCGTGGCAAAATGAAGCGGAAAAATGTGCCAGTTTCGGATGACTGTACCAAATCTAAACAGCAGAAGCAGCAGATTTTCTTGGAGAAATATAAGAAAGAGCCAGGAATTGTGGAGTCTACTAATACTATGGGAAAAAGTCATGCACAGTGCAAGTATTGTTAAGGCCAAAAAAAATAATAGGTGTGGTTAAGGTAACATAGCCAACAAAAATAGGGTAGGAAGGTAGGCAATCACTTTTTTTTTTTTAACTTTTTGTTTCTAATGTGTACAAATTAAACCTACTTGACCGGGAAATAAGTGTGCGACTCGAGCGCTTTCGCTTTCATTGCGTTTTCTGCACTCGTTTTTTTGTGTGTTTTTTTGACAAATGTAAAAAAAAGTTATAGGGTCGGCCCCTAAAAATAGGGTAGGTCGGGTTACCGTAACCACACCTATTTTTTTTTTTAGGCCTAATCAGATTTCTCCGTTGCCCATTGGGAAATATGACATCGAACGACACTGCAGTTCCAAAACTCACCTGGACAAGGTTGCTGCAAAGAAATCCGCTGAAAGCTGCCAAGGAATTATGAAGTTCATTTCCGCAAAGCAAATCCTGCCAGAAGAAAAGGCTGTAGTCCGTGCTGAAGCAATGTTTTCCGAGATGATTGTAAAAATGAACTTGCCACTGTCAACCGCAGATGTTATTTCACAAACTTCATCTTTTCATTATCAATCTGTTTGGAAGACACTGGTTATAATGCTATAAACTGACAGGTAAATAAAATTGTGTTATCCCTGTTGTATTGGAAGGAGTTAAATTGTGAAGGTGTTCACAAGACATGCTATTCTTACACAAACACGTTTGCACCCACGTGTACATTTTCCCTAGCCCATATGGCTTTGCTTGCAAAATACACCAACTTTTTGAAAAATACACACAACTTTTTGGGAAAGTACTCTTGCCTCGGGTTTAGGATAAACAGGTCTGGTGTCTTCTTGTCTACCCTCCGGTAGTCGGTCTTTTTGATGTCCCAGATGATGGCGTTCTCGCGAAGGAAATCGCACATGACCTGCTCTTCTTCAACATCAAGACAAAACGGTGTCCTCTTGGCCCTCTTTTTCTTGGCAAGTGTTAGCTGAGACGATGCACACGATGCACAAGAGGCGTTGGAACCTGCATCATCTCCATCAGAGGGTGAGCGTGAGGGTGTGGGTGATGATGGATCCTCCTTGCGTTTACGTCCACGCCCTCGGCCAGGAGACTTCTTGACAGCTTTCTTCGATGTTTTCTTCGGCATGTCTAGTGCAGTTATGATTTGAATCGCCGAGTGGCACCCTTTTTTTTTATAGGCTACGACACGTGATCGTCGGCGATACGCTGCATATGTTATGCATACGTTAGACTATCATTGGACATAAGTTGTGAACGCCGGCAACACGTTAAGCATTCGTTGGTATACGTTATCTATAAGTTATTGAAATCTTCTATATACGTTAATATCACGATATGTGTACGTCAAACTCGTTATGAATACGCTATGTATACGCCCAACTCGTTAAAAATACATTATGTATACGCCCAAAATTGAAAAAAACATGGATAGTTCAGCGTATGCCAGCGTTTTCGGGAAATTTTGATACGTCAGCGTACGCTGGCTAATACGTTAAGGTGTGACAGGGCCATTACCGCAATACGCTATTTCTCTATTCTTGCATGTCAGTTTCACTTCGTGTTGCACGGAAAAAGTGAGTGACTTCCTTGCCGCAAGGATTTGCGAAGCTGTTTTTTCTTGGTAAAAAAAATGCAGTGCGTTCTTTTCACTCTGTGGGTTCGACAGATTGACTAAATGTTGAAATTTTGCCTTACGCGACTTGTTTGTTTATACAGTGGAACCCCCCTTTTAAGAATAAGGCCTCCAAAAATCTGAGAAAATCAGGTCTTAAAATAATAAAAGGGAGGGAGTCTTAAAATGGGGGTAAATTTACAGAGGTTATAAACAGAAAGTCTGAGAAAACAGGGTCTTAAAAGGGAGGGAGTCTTAAATTGGGGGGTCTTAAGATCACTATCACTATCAGTAAGCTTCTTTTAGTAGTTTGAGTACTGTCTAAATCTTGTTGAAAACAGGTAACAGATGATGAAAAGTCATCTTGAAACAGAAAGGATAAACACATTGAAGTTACAACAAGTGTTGCAAATCATTGAAATGTTGGTGTTTACAGTTTCAGACAGTGAGAGAGTGGAGAGTCCAGCAGAGACAGCGCGGCCTCCCCCTGGTGCCCCGTCCAGCCACACAGAGCCATCCCCAGCCACACACAACTTGCCGTCCGCGCAGCATGACCGCCCCTCCCAGCGTGCAGATGAAGGCAGAGAGACATCGGCAAGAGAGTCCCAGCTGGAAGAAAGCCACGATGGGTCCTATCTGTGGCTGCAGCAACAGGTTCAGTGGAGAGCTGGCAGCACCGCCCTGCCTGTCCCCAGAGTGTCCAGGGAGCCAGCCAGGCATGACCACAGGGACACCAGCCCCACCAGCACAGCAGAGAGAGAGACAAGGAGAGCCGACAGAAGCAGTGTGATGGCTGAGGCCAGAGAGGGGAGGGCAGGAGGAGGCTTGTCCATGTCAGGCTCTGCTGACACTAGTGGCTCTGTTTCCAGTCCAGGGGCCATCCCCAACTTCAAGACTCTTCAAGATCAACAGGTGAGCTGATTTGTTACTATTTCGTGAAATGTATATATACATGTAGTTTATTCCTTGGCACAGACAGGGCAGTGAAGGGGTGAAGACCTCCAAGAATGTGAGAAAATCAGGTCTTAAAAAGGAGGGAATTTGGGGGTCTTAAAAGAGAAGTTCCACTGTATACAAATCATAAATCATCAACTTACAAACACATGACTAAAGATGGGAGAAGAAAGAGGAACCTGGCATTCTAACACCTTCATAATGCGGCTTTGATCTGAGTGCTTCAAATAACACAACAAGAACATGCTACTTCCCGCCTCCGGGAGTTTGTACCTGAATAACATAAAGTTACCTAACTGACCACCTTCTAGCAGAGAGGTTGCTTGAAAAAATAGGGATCAAAGACTAGCCTGAAGTGGATGGACTGATCTGTGTCGACAATGGACAGGTGTCTGATAGACGTATGCATCTCAAAGTTACCTTTCAACAGATAAAGACATTACACAAAACATTAAGCTATCGGCAAAACACATTAAAAAGAAAAACATTCAGATGAATTAGTAGCCAGTCTTGCACTTGGCTACATTTAAGTTACATATCTTTACCCAACTCACAAATAGCAATTAACTCTAGTTCAGTGCTGGTTACGCTGTACGCGTCCCCTTGGTAACAAGGGAGACCACTCTAAAAAAGACAGTGATCAATCCCATAAGGCCAGACTATTGCTAGTCTGACTTCCGTATGCGTGCGCATACATCACCATATTGTCATTCCACACTCAGCGTTCAACAAGACTGGTCGCTTATCAAGTACGCTCCGGCTGTTTTCAGCCTTGTTTCTGAGTCTACGGACTCGGGATTCGCCCCTTGGTCTGCCGCTGAGCTTTATCTACACCTTTGCTGTTTGGGTGAGACCTTGCCTGTTTTATGAATGTTTTGGGCGACAATTTCTTGTCGCGCATTTGCGAACTTGTAAGAATTTTTCTAGTAAGAATTTTTTCGTGAGTTCGTTTTTGTCATGGCGGAGTACGCCAAGGCTATACTTAGTTTGAGACAGGCTACTATTGCAGCGTCTCCTACTAAGAAAAGTTTTCTCGTCTAGTAAGAGTAAGAGTGCCGGACTACCTGTCATTTCACTCTCAGAACCGGGAACAGGCAAATGTTGTGATGTCTTGGTCGACCGCCATTTTGTCCGCTTCTGGGACGATGTCACTCGCGGTGACAAATATGTTGTTGTGGTGTCGGGGGCATCTGGTGTTCAGGTGTTTTGCCCTTCGACGTTGCGTTCGTCGTTACGGGCGATTAGTTCGCAGGTTCGTCTTTGGCGGATTGCATTTAGCCTCCGGCCAAGCTTTGTTTACGTCAGACAGAGTTAGTCTTTCGGGTGTAGCCCCTACTGAGACTGGGTCTCCTCTTTGCCCTGGTTTAGCGGCCACGTACGGGGCCTCGTTTTACTGACACTTAGCGTGCAAGTTTCTACGTTAGCGTCATATTTGTCCTCTGCTCGGGAGGAACTGCGTTCACCCCCTTCCGGTGTTTCAGATGCTTTCTCTCTAGCCAAGATCCGGCCATCTCCTTCAGCTACTTCGACTTCCGCTAAGGCTTCAGCGACCGTGACTCGGGCTGATGTCCATGCTTTGCAGGATGGGGGTACTCACATGGCGTCTCTGCTGAATGTGTCTACTCCAGTTAAAGGTATGTCTACACCGCGAGTAGCTAGGTCCTCTAGCGAAAGCGGTGTGCGAGCTCAGGGGGCTTTCTTGCGCTATGGTTGCCTTGAGAGTTCCGATGAGCAGCGAAAGGACAGGCGTATCCGTAGGTCTCTTGACGAGAATATCGGTGACCGTTTTAGTCCTCTTCCGCCCAGGGGGCAGGAAGTGGTTGGTTCTGCCGACGATAAATTGTCTGAAGTTCTGCCTCCTGAGTCTGAGTTTGAGCTCGAATCGGACGGCAGGGCGGATGACGGGGATGCCTTGAGTGACGGACCGCGGGTGTCCGTCTGTAGGTCAACCTCCTGCGTCTGGTTTCCAGCAGGACGGTGTGACTGAATAGGCCTCGGTGGCCTACCTGACTACGATGGCGAGCAGGAAGGCTAACGAGGGTGCGTTCACGGTGGTGGGCGACACCCAGCTTACTTGCCGTTCTAGTTGTCCAGCGCAGTGACGTGGGCTAACGAAAATGGCATTTAAGTTATTGGTGACTCTGGTGCTGACCATGGGTGTCATTCTGGGGTCACCTACCTGACTACGATGGCGAGCAGGAAGGTTAACGAGGGTGCGTCCATGGGGATGGACGACACCCAGCTTAACTTGCCGTTCAAGTTGTCCAGCGCAGTGACGTGGGCGGCGGAAAACGGCATTTAAGTTTTGACCGGAAGGGGTGGTTGAGAGCAGGGCGTTACTGACTCCACCTCTTTCTGGTTCCGACTTCTGGAAGTTCGGAGGAACAGGATGTTCTCTTCAGCTTCCGGAGATCGTTGTCCATTGCCCTGGAGTTGGCAAATGGCCGCGTGTAGCCGGGTTCTCCGGTGAAAGTGGTGTACGTTCGCACGAGGAATGTAGCACGCATTTTCGTGGCTGGGCAACGTAAGCTTCCGCCCTGGGGGCAGGAAGTTGTTGGGCTGGGTGATTCTTGTGTTGTCCATGCGAGTCTCTCTGGGGGTCACCTTCCTAACTTTGATACCGAGTAGGAAGGTGATGTTTGGAGAGGTGTCCACGGTGGTGGATGACACCCAGCTTAACTTGCCGTTCAAGGTGTCCAGCGCAGTGACGTGGGCAGTGGAAAACGGCATTTAGGCCTTGACAGGAAGGGGTGGCTGAGAAATATTTTTACTTCGTCCACCTCTATCTTTGTTCGACGACTTCCGGAGTTCGGAGGAACAGAAGGTTCACTTCCGCGGCCGGGAATCGTTGTTCATTGCCCTGAAGATGGCATATGTCTTGTAGTTTTGACTTCCGCTTCCTCCCGGGGGGCAGGAAGTGAGCAGTAAGGCTGGTTCTTTGTTGGATAATTTAAGTCGAACAGGGAGGCAGCTTCCGGATTGCACGGTTGTGCTTGACGGCTGTTCATATGAAGGTGCTTTCGCATCAATGATTAGCACTGAATTCAGGTTCCGTTTCAAGTTAGCAAGGGCAGTGGCGCTCGCAGCTGAAACGGTTCGAGGTGCAACGGAATCGTCCGGTGTGTTTCTATGCAACCGGTTGGTTCTGATGTTTACTAATCCACGGCCGGTTTCGCTTCCGCTTTTGCGGCTGTGTCTTCCGGTTACAGGATGGGATAGCCTTCCACCGTTAACACTGTGGTGTTGGTAGTCGGCACTTTTCAGCTTTGGCTTCCGGTTCCGTTACTGCGGGTCCTTTGCTGTTATACAGGCTGTATCCACTTCCTCTTCCAGTCTTCCAGCTGGCATGAGACGGGTGTATGGAGTATCTGGTCATGGAGTTCCGGCGTTTGAAATTTTCTTCAAAACTTTTCCGATTTTTGGGCAAGTTTCGCCTTATCGGGATGGGTGACCGGTTCTCATCATTTCGATGATCGTTATGATGCTATTGAACAGGAGGAGGAAATGGGGAGGCTCTTACTTCACTTGTGTCGCTGTTCGCGGCAGTTCGTAGTTGATTTGAGCTTTCTGAGGAGAATCTTTGAGTGTTACGCTCAAGTAGCGTGTCACTCACGGAGCGCTTTCTGTAGGCTTCGGTTTACTCCAAGCTTAAGAGCTTAGGTTCTCTTTTTGCGTTCTACGGAACCGCCCTCGGGTTTGGCAGACATCTGTCTGGATGTTGATAGCTAGGAGAAACTGTCTGTAAAATCAAGATCTCCTAGCTCGGGTTGATTGTCGCATCTTTTCTTTAGGATGGGCTCTTTTGAACTTGCTTTTTCTCTCGCCTGGGCGGTTACGTTCTAAATGGCTATCTTTGTGGTCCTACAGGACGCAGATACAAAGGATGTTGCTTTGCCGTCTTTTGCCTAAGAGTAAGCCTCTGCCTTTATGGTGTTGTTCTTTTGGCGAGACTTTTATCTCTTTCTTGTTTGAAAGTTCTCTCTTTGAGTCCGCTTCTATGCACGCGGGGTTTTCTCTACTAAGAAAAGCTCACGGTAAAAGGGAAAGCGCTAGACAGGCCTTGGCGGTTCTTTGTTTCTAAACGGAAAGCTTCAGGCTGGCTGTTGTCTATTTTAGCTTTGGCTCGATGCCCTCGCTTTCACAGGGCTCTTTCATAGATCTGTTCGGCGACCTATTGGTCTCACAGACGGGTCTTTGCAATCTTGGTTTCCAGACCTCTTAAGGCTGGCAAGAAGGCATCTTTGCTTTCTCACATTCGAATTACACGGATGTCTACTGTAGGGGTATCCTTGAGATACTCAGGGGCTTCCGCCTCAACTCTGGATTGGTTCAGAGTCTTTATAGGGTTTTAGTGTTTTGTTCACTTGCCACTTAGACTGGTGTGGTTCAAAGTGCTTATTTCTTACGGAAAGAACTCCTCTTCTTTCTGTTTATTGCAGGTGGCTATCCACCTTTCTTTTGGGGTTTCCGCCATGTCTTATTTTAAGACTTTATGAGATTTCTGTCACATTGGTACGGCTCGGTGCAGCTTTGCTTTAACCCTTTTTCAAGGCTAGCCTGGCTGTTCAACACGGGAAACGGCCAAGCTTACTCTAGTAGCTGCTGCGAGAAGTGGGAGTAAGCGTGCTTTCTGGCTATTTTGAATAAAGACAGCTCTTTTAAGAAAGACCGATCTATGGCTTGTGGGTTTCTTTGAAGTTTTCCGGCAGTTAAGCGGAAAATGGGAAAAACCAGCTTCAAATTGCTTTTTCAATTCATGAAGCAAGAGTTTGGCTCCTTTAGAGTCACGTTTAGCCAATTAAACTTTTCGGTTTACGAAGATTTTTCTGACTCGCACGGATCTTGTTAGTTCTTTGAATCTAAAGGTCGCTTGCCTTATCTTTCGTCTCTGTCGTGATTTAACCTCGGCATTTAAGCGATAAATGGGGACAACCAGCTTCCATGTGCATTTTCAATTCTTGAAGCAAGAGTTGGCTTCTTTGGAGTCACATTTAGCCAGTTTAACTTTTCGAGTTTCGAAGATTTTTCTGGCTTTCACGGATCTTGTTGGATCTTTGAATCAAAGGGCTTTTGCCTTATCTTTCGTCTCCGTCGTGATTTAACCTTGAGCGGTTGAAATCGACGTTAAACTCTGTATTAAGGAGGGAAGAAGGTCTATCTACTCTGGTAGAGGTATGACGTTTTGTAGTCAACCTTACCTAGATGGACTGCTACACTGGTTTCTTGCTCCTGGGGAGCCCGATGTGGTTATTTGTCCCGTGAGGACGCTCAGAAGGTACCTGTCACGGACTCGGCAATTGGTCAGAAAATCAGAAGCTTTTGTGATATCACTTAACACAGCACGTGTAAGGATATTGCGAAAGGGACTTTAACCAAGTGAGTCTCCATGTTGTTCAGACAGGGGTTTTCCTGTTGACAAACACAGTCTGGAGACGTTAGGGCAGTTTTGCCCTTCACTATAGCTAGAACGTATGAGGCAAGGGCATGGGCCTCCTCTTTGGCAGTCCTCCGGTCGGGCCTTGTTTTGGGCTGAAGTACTGGAGTCGGCTTACTGGCGGTCTGAGGAGGTTTTTATTAACTTCTACCTCAGAGACGTCTTGTAACAGGACGGCAGTTCCGCGTTACCTGTTATGGTAGTCGCAGGACAGGTCCTAATATCATAATTTCACTTTATACCCGCCACCTATAGTAGCAATCTGCTATTTGTGAGTTGGGTAAAGATATGTAACTTAAATCCAAAATTTTAATAATAAATTTTCATTTAATTAATATACTTACCCAACTCACAACGTTTATTCCCTCCCACCTCCCCGCTGTGGTTGGTACTGGGGTCTAAAAAAGAGTGAGTTGGGCTTCGTTTGGAATGACAATATGGTGACGTATGCGCACGCATACGGAAGTCAGACTAGCAATAGTCTGGCCTTATGGGATTGATCACTGTCTTTTTTAGAGTGGTCTCCCTTGTTACCAAGGGGACGCGTACAGCGTAACCAGCACTGAACTAGAGTTAATTGCTATTTGTGAGTTGGGTAAGTATATTAATTAAATGAAAATTTATTATTAAAATTTTGGATTATATAACACAAAATCAGAATGATAAAACTGTGGTACATTTTGAACTGAACAGCAGTCCATTGAGAAAATACCTCTGAAGCATGAGTAGAACTGATGCACAATCGAACAGCTATTCATGGTAAGAATAACGTTAAACAAGTCGCGTAAGGCGAAATTACTACATTTAGTCAAGCTGTCGAACTCACAGAATAAAACTGTACTCACTGCATTTTTTCACCAAGACAAGACAGGTTCGCCAATCCCAGCGAGAAGGAAATCACTCACTTTTCACGTCCAAAACAAAGTGAAATTGACACGCCAGAATAGCTCGGTAGTGTATTGCGTTAAGCAGGAAAGCGCGCTTTTCTGTATTCTTTTTAACTTTGTGAGCTTGTTTTGAATACAACATATCATATCTATATGTTTTTGAAATCAGGAAATGATACAGGATAAGAATAAGATGAAATCATTTTTGGATCGATTTCTAAAATTTGAATCGTAGTACGAATTAACCTTTGATCATTCTTCTTCTTCTTCTTCGTTCATGGGCTGAAACTCACACGTTCATTCATGTTTTTGCATTAGTGGGTTGTTACGTGTATGACCATTTTTACCCCGCCATTCAGGCAGCATACGCCGATTTCGGGGGAAGCATGCAGGGTATTTTTGTGTTTCTATAACCCACTGAACTCTTGACATGGATTACAAGATCTTTTCCATGCGCATTTGGTCTTGTGCTTGCTTGTACACACGAAGGGGGTTAAGTCACTAGCAGGTCTGCACATAAGTTGACCTGGGAGATCGGAAAAACCTCTACCCTTACCCCACCAGGTGGCCGCGGCCGGGATTCGAACTCACGACCTTCCGATTAAGAGGCCGACGTCTTGCCACCTCGCCACTGTGCCCGTCAACCTTTGATCATTAACTGCGATCACATTTTTAAGAGTAAACATGACATATGTATATATTTTCTGATTCAGAATTTGATGAAGAATACTATGCAATGAATTTTGAAATCGCTTTGGGAAAATTTGATTTTAATGACAACTTTAATGAGCAAACTCATCAATAAATTTTTAAGCCTCCAAGCTGAAATGCAATACCAAAGTCCGGCCTTTGTCGAAAATTGCTTGACCAAAATTTCAACAAAATTTGTTAGAAAATGAGAGCGTGACAGTGCTGCCTCAACTTTCACAAAAAGCCGAATATGACGTCATCAAAGACATTTATACAAAAAATGAAAAAAAAACTCTGGGGATATCATACTCAGGAACTCATGTAAAGTTTCATGAAGATCGGTCCAGTAGTTTCCTCCGAATCGCTCTACACACACACACTTACATGCATACACACAAACAGAAACACATACACCACGACCCTCGTCTCAATTCCCCGTCTATGTTAAAACATTTTGTCAAAACTTGACTTAATGTAAAAAATGTGCATATGTTTGTGTGTATCTTACTCTGCTCTGTATTTCATTCAACTTTACAGATGCACACTTTACCTGTTAGGAAATGTGAAATGCTCCAATTTACTGCTGGGGTCTGCTGAAAGAAGACCAGCAATTGACAATTTTCGAAAATAACCTGTCAGGATTATCAGCGTTCGGGAAGAGTAAGAGCCCCCCTGGACCTCGGACAAGATTTTCACAACATCTCGAGCATGTTCCATGCTTCTGATCGGCTGTCTCCTGTGATCGGGATGAACAACTAACTCTGATGTGTATGTTAGGCACAAAAAAAATAATAGTCTGTTTACGGTAACATAGGCAAAAAAAAATAGGGTCGGTAGGTCGGGATTTTTTTATTTATTTTTTTTAATTTTTTTGCAAAAAAACCCCTATATTTTTAAGTTATTTTGCCAAAAAACAGACTTTTTTTTTTTAATTTTTAATTTATTTATTTTTTTTTTTTCCCAAATGCCAAAAACATATTTTGAAGTTATTTTGCCCAAAAACAGACTTTTTTAATTTGTTTTAATTTTTGTTTTCTTTATTTTTTTTTCTTTCCCCAAATGCCAAAAAAAAGTCTAGGGTCGCGCGAAAAAATAGGGTCGGTCGGGATACCGTAAACAGACTGTTTTTATTTTTTTGCCTTATGCAGAGTGCGCACAATATGATGCCCTTTTTTTTTTTAAAATCACAAGGGCTTAGCAAACACTTCCAGTGACCAGCAAGCCATCGCTGGCGATTCCTGGCTCCGACGATTATATTTTCGGAAGAAAATGGTATCATATTTATTGCACACTGCATAGCAAACGCATCATAGTATTTGTTCGTCCCGATCGCAGCATACAGCTCTTACTCTTCCAGACCAGTGAAAATCCTGTTATTTCCGAAAAACATAATTGAAATAGGACTCATGACCAATAAGAGCATATGAAATTAGAGCAGAGGTTGTCTGAATTCAGCTGCTGCATACTGTACATTGCACACCATGATTTGAAAGTGAAATGGTCAGACAGGAAACTGACTGTGCTTGTGAATCCCCCACTGATTGTCGCAGGTGAGGGCTTTGAAGTCGTCCATTTGACACCAAAGCTTGTTGTGGGGAGGAAAGTAATGACAGGTGTCACGTGTGTTGTGACAGGTGAGCTGGCTGTCCATGTACCGCATGCTGGAGCAGGAGCACCGGGGGGAACTGCGGGCACAGTACACTCAACACCAGCGCATAATAAGTGATATGCAGCGCCATCTGGAAGGGAATCTAATCAACCAGCAAACTGCTATACGAGAGAAACTCCACACGCATCGTGAGGTAATGACGCCAACATGTAGGGAGAGTGCTGGTGCACATTGGCAGAAGACTTTTTTTTTTCAAGCTTTTTTCTCTCAGGTAAACTTACAAGTTAGCGTGTGTCCAAGTGGTGGACTGTGAAGTACTGCTAAAGTTCTTTTCTTGAACTTGAGTTTCTTTGTGGATACAGTTATCATTACAAAGAAATCTGCAGTTAAATCAGATATATTTTGATTATTGCGTTTGAGTAACATTAATGTTAAATGTTGAATTTTTATGTCTGATTTTACTTTTTATGTTGTTAAGCATCCTGAGACTGCTTTTGTCAATGGATATTACTATATAAGAATGTTCATTATTATTTAAGTTATTGCGACGTCACAGTGCACTAAGAGATTTATAGAGCAAATTGAGAAATTTTTTTGTGTTTTTTTTTGTTTGTTGTTGTCTTTACACCTGTTCCTTGTCCCGTTGTGCTCTCACACCGCCCCGTCCCTGCACTCACTGCTCCAACCACCTCTGAATTTCGTTCCGCTGCCAGACTTGTCGATTTTGCAGACGCTCCAGAGGGGGATGTCGGTTCGCTGTGGTAGGCTACCCTCGGAAGATGACACTGCACTTCTGCTGAGTCACTTCGACGGTGTTCAGTAGTGGGTCTGTTTCGAGCTAACGGACGCAGCCCACTACCTACTATGCCCCCTACAAACGACATTGACTTTAAGTCGCGGAGCCAGACTGAGTGAGCGTCCCCTCCAAAGAGCAGACCGCCACCACGTCCCTCCGTCGACCCCCCAGAACATCACACGTTGAAGACTGACAGCAGAACTACTATTCAGGGAAGGATCGAACAGGAACACTGAGACCAAGGTCACCATGAGAGCTCCGGGCATGAAGGGCCACAAGAGCAAGGACAATTTATATTTTCGATGATTAATGAGATGAGGATGATTATAATGATGATGCTTTGGATTTCCAATTTGGTTTTGAGACTACGTGACAGGGCAGCACTCTACGCTTACTGTCATAATATATCCTGGTGTCAACCAGGCCCGAGAACTGCTGCACCTGCGGTGTTGGTCAGGTATACAGAACCTGAGCACCCTCAAAGTCGCATTCGTTAAGTGAATGACACTCGGCTGTGTGATCCCAGCCTTCCCATAGGAACCATAGCACTTCCACTCTGGGTAGGAGCCGACCGTAGCCCGAAAAACCCACATGACCCTGATGGGATTCGAATCCACGACCTCCCGGCCCGCAGCCCAATGCGCTAACCACTGCGCTACGGGGGCCGGTCAAATCGAGAAAATTAATTATTGAACGAAGCGCAAAGCGCTGAGTTCAATAATTATTTTCAAGATTTGCTCTATAAATCTCTTAGCGCACTGTGATTGTTTCAATAACGATATTGTCAGTAACGACAATAGATTAGAACGTTTGAAAGGGCACATTTTTCTGCCAGCGTTTGGATAAATTGTGGACAGGTCGAGTTAGATCTACTTTTGTGTGTGTGTCGGCTTTGCACATGTCGGGGGTATTGACGGTTTCATCGCCGACCCTGCATTTTATGATTTGATTACCCTCTGTGCCGTTTTATCGATTTGCAACTAACAGTATGAGTTACAGTTGTGCGAAATGTACCCGTTAGCATACAGTTTCACTTTAAGTATTAATTATTGGTATAAAAAACAACATGTACCGAAATGTTCTAATATGCTCCCCCAAAAAATGAACGACCCCCAAGCAACTGAGTGGCGTCCCCTGATGTCATACGACTCAAAGTGACTAGTTGGTTCCCTCATTCGCAAAAAAATAAAGTTGGCATGTTATTTCTTGCAATGTACCTGCATTCATCTGGGAGGTTGGTGCTATAATTACATGGTAAGAATGTTTTGAAGCCTTCGCGTGTTATGTTTACATCGTAGTTATCTTGAAATATGCGAAACCCGTTCATTTCAGTCCTGAACTGATGGTGTCGTCTGCTACATATACGAGTAGAACAGTCTATTGAATCAGTCGACTTCCAAATGCTGCTCCTCGTCCAGCTCGAAATCTGTCAGATAAAACCCTTCTGCTTTTAGCCGCGGGAAATTTTAGGGTCAAGCATCATTGTTTGGTAATATGGAGACGATAAGCTACATGCCACTAACACAGCGGCTGAGAAGAATCTTCGCAAGTCGAAAGAAGAGGCACATATTCACTGTGGCACAGGCGCATGAAATCTGTCAGAAAAAAACCACTTCTGCTTTTAGCCGCGGGAAATTTAGGGTAAAGCATCATTTGGTAATGTGGAGATGATAAGCTACATGTCACTAACACGGAGGATGAGAAGAATCTTCTCAAATCAAAAGAAGGGGCACAGCCTCGCTTTGGAATAGGGCGGAAGAATATGCTCTCTGGAAAAGTTAGCGCTAACAGTTTTAAGCGCATTGCCATTAACCAATCAACTGTTTCACATCAGTCATGTGACACCAGTACTTACTGACAATTATTATTATTATTACTTCGTCAGTAGGTGTTCAATGTTCATTGTCAGCAACTATGAAAGACTGTATTACAGGCTCTTATGGACAAGTCTCCAGGGGGCGGGTTGAGAGAGTCGCACAAAAGTAGTGCATACAGCAGCAGGAACGCTCACACTGACGCAGAGGCACCGCAGCGTTACGCCCAGCACTCTTCTCACTTTGAACAAGATGAAGGGGCGAGTCAGCAGTACGTCAGCAGACTACCCTCTCATTTCGAGAGTTCCACACGTTCTGCACAAGAAGGATCAAGGCAGAGATCATCCAGGGACAGTCACAGATCCAGGGCTGAAAGTGGTGGAGAGAAGCAGCTGCGGGGAGGTGTTTACAGCAGCCCTATGCCCTTAGGCAAGACCAGGCTGTCCCAAAGAGAGGTAAGGACTTCAGACTTCAATGAACACTACCGGCAATTTTTCTCACAAGATAATGTTTGCAGGGTGACATTTGTTTTGACAAAGAGTGGTGTAAACAATGCCAACACTTGTATGAAGCTTGAGCTATTTTGCAGACGTGCTTAAAATCTTGCAAGTTCTATTTGTGACTGTGGAATTATTTTGGTGTGTTGTTACTGTGTACAGGTGTCAGATGAGGATGGTGAGAGCAGGCAGAGAGATGGGGAGTCGGACAGGGCCAGGTGGTCACAGACCTCCCTGCACTTACACACTGACCACACTGCAACCAGCTCCCAATCACCTTTACAGGACCAGGTCTTGTCGCCCAGGTCGGTCAATGGCAAATTATTCTATTTTTGTGTATCTACATTTCCTTCTCCTTGTTTATCTATATATATATACGACTAGTGTCTGTCTGTCTGTCTGTTCGCGATGCACGGCCAAAGTTCTCGGTGAATCTTTTTCAAATTTGGACACCGTATTCAGCTACACCCCGGACACAACCTCATCGATGAGATATTTCAACATGTGCTCTCAGCGCACAGCGCTGTGCGCGCTGAACCGATTTTTTGTTGTTGTTGTTGTTGTCGGGATCCACTACCAGTAACTCTTCCTTATCTTCTCCAGTGTTTTCAGCCGCGATTATCTCCCTTCCACCGTGTGGCGTCAATCCATATTCCCGTTACTACGTTACTATTTTTAGAAGGTCACTGCACGTTACTATTTTTAGAAGGTCTCCAGTGTTTTGCGCGTTTATCTCCTTTCCTTTCCCAGCCTGGTATTCGGCTCTACTTCTTCCCGGCGAAGCGGGTAATCATCTAGTGAATTATATTTAGCCTACCACAAACACACACCCAGCCCCCCTAATTTATAAACATGCTAAGGAATTGTTTGGGTCTGGGTCCGTGTATGACTGTTAACAGGATTGTTTATATTCAGTCAGTATTATTCAGCCTGACGATAAACATACTTCTTAAATATTCAAGTAATAGAATCCTGAAAATAAAGCATGTGGAAGAATAGAATATTGTGAGGGGTAAGTTATGGTAGTGCAGTACAAATGCAGAATAAATGTGCAGTTACGTGTATTTGTTATTCACTAACAGCAACTTGTGTCTTGACTGTGACGAACAATCCATTGTGTCCTTTTAAAATGACTGATAAAGTGAGTGTGTTTGGGCAGGACGAGACTGAGCCTGCGTGAGAAGCATGCCAAGCACATGGCGGACCTGCGAGCGTACTATGAGGCGGAGGTCCAGGATCTTCGCCACAAGCTGGGCACCATGACCGGGGACCCCCTGATGTCATTCTCTGTGCCTGGAGGCAGAGAGACGGCCAGAGAACGCATCCTGCAAGAGGAGATCCACGGTCTGCGACAACAGCTGAGGGAACTGCAGGATTCCCTGGATGATGCTCACATGTTTGTCTTCTCCCTTGCTGTCTTGTATTCATGCTACAGTTACAGTCCCTTTCTTCATCTTTAACGTTTTCTGTGTTTTTTCCCCTTTTTGGAGGGGGGGGAAGGGATACTCTCGTTTGCCTTGGTGCTGCTGGCATG
The DNA here is from genome assembly GCF_037325665.1 of Littorina saxatilis. Classification (NCBI taxonomy): domain Eukaryota; kingdom Metazoa; phylum Mollusca; class Gastropoda; order Littorinimorpha; family Littorinidae; genus Littorina; species Littorina saxatilis. The sequence continues at coordinate 35,173,803 of NC_090253.1, forward strand.
TTAATATTGTTTCATTCTTTCTTTTATTGTGCAATATTTGGCGAACTTCAATGGTGCAGAAACTATTCTGGAAGGTACTTTTCAAGCATGAGTGCTAACATGCTTCCCCAGTCAAAAAAATTGCATTGATGTAATGACACAGCTAAATGAATAATGTACAGTCTTAATAGTTTGCCACTGTCTTTGTCTGCTGTTCCTTTGTACTCTTTGTGGACAGGGAGACTTCCATTGCCTTGCTTAATGTTTGTATGTTGTTGTTTGTTTTTCAGACACAACCGAGAGTTAGAACAGAAGTTGCAAGGGTTGGAAATCAGAGCTGTGAGTACAAGATCTATTAGGCCTACAAGATAATTATTTGTTAACCTATGGTTGCTCAGTGATAAAAGCATTGTTGCATACATCAATTCTTCTTTTTCTGCCTTCCTGAGCTTTTTATTCTCAGGGTCACCATATGGTGAGAGGTTTGTGTGCCACACAGCTTTTTATCCTAGCGCATGGGCAGCGGTACACCTTTTATTTATTTATTAAGGAGATTTCTATTGCGCATAACTAAAAGCACAATGCGCTTTTCCAGGGTATGCAGGCTAGATATCTGTCCCAAGACTTTCACTGGAAACTCCGGATATTTAACGCATTTTTCATTCATTTGTACACGAGGATGGTATGATTTCCATCCGCTTAGAGTCTGCATCAAACATTAGTCTGGGAAATACAGAAGAAGAAAAATGGCGGAGCCGGGCCTTGAACCCACCGACCCACCGAAAGTGACAAACTTGGTACAAAGCCAGTGCGCTACCAATTGACTGGCGGCCCCAGCCCAACTCAAATAGTTTTAAGAGCATCATGGTGTCTTTGTGGATTATTATTGGAAATCCTCATGTTGAGCAGTCGTTTAGCTTTGCAGCTCATGAAGTCATTGAAAATCCTGTATGTTTACAGGATAAATCTTACTACATCTTGACTGTTCTGATGGATAGGGTTTAAAGGCACACACCCCCCTCACAGAAGGTTTACAGAATGATGACATCTTGTCACTAAAACAGCTAACTAACCTGATGGAACACCCTCACAATAGCATTCAACAACATTAAATGACACAGATCACATGAATGGCTATTTAGCAGGCATAAACCACACACCAATTCTCATGGTTTATTCACCCCTGCGCCATCGGGGCCCCGTGTGATCCACTTTATTCATACATGACTTATTGAGTTGTCTGCGGTTTCAAAGCGACTCTAGATCTGTAGTAGCATGTTTTTGTGTACGTACCTCTGAACCTAAAATACAACAAATGACTGATAGTGACACAAACCAAGTGGCGGTCGACTCAAAGAAATTGTAGGAATGTGTTGAAACACCGTCTGCTTGGGCTATGGTAAGATGCAGCTCATGTGATGTGATAAAAGCCCTGTTGTGGCAGTACATTTTCTTTTTTTATGCACACAGTACTCAATCTACCAGGCACAGCAACTAACAGTATCAAATGTTCAAAATCTCAAGTCAACTAGCATTACAAAAAGGGGACAGTTGCATGGTTTTTGGTAGCATGAAAAGAGCTGCATCTTACACATACCAGTCAACTCATTCACCCAACTCGCTTGACCTATCCGGGCTCCCTACTTTCAGACTTTCAAAACTTGGAATTGTACTGACTTTGTCTTGATGATAAAAAGAATTCTTTTGTGTTTTAACAATGTTGGTCTCACAAACTGTCTCACATACTGTCAATTCATTCTCTAGATTTTAAAGTTAGATCTAGCGCCATAACAGGGCATCCGGATGGTAGCTATATGACAATGCGAAATAAATTCTTTGAAAAATGCTCTCTCTCTATGGAGAGCACCTAGGGTGTTCCCTGGCGGCAAGCGTTCAAACTAAAGCGTGTTTGTACTGTAGGTAACAGCCTGGCGGTGTGTGTGATCAAAAACTAAGGTTTAAAGGAGTGGGCCTTTAATTTTTGTTTTAATGCTACCTGTTATTATGGCAGGCTGACTATGCGGAGCGCTATGAGGAGTCGCAACAGAACGTGCTGAAGCTGAAGAACCGTCTGGAAGAACTGCACTCCTACGCCAAGGACAGAGAGTCAGTGCTGGAGCAAGTTCAGTCTAGTGAACGCAGACAGGCTGCAGCTCTGCAGGAAATGTACAAGGTGATGAGCTTGCTGTTCATCATCATCATGATAGTGATGAGGATGAGGAATGCACGTCAGTGACAGAATCCAAGCATCTGAAAACAGTTGATTTGCCAGTGACCAGACTTACCTTGAACATGACAACCTCCCTTCTGCCCCCCCCCCCCCCCCTCCCCCTCCCCCACTGTAACAAAAATCAGACTGGATTAGGAGCTGCCTGAGAGCTTTTGTTCATAAAATATCACAAGATGATTGTAGAGTCCATTTTATTCATGTCAAAACAATTAAATGAACTGGTTAATTTCAGTAGAGAACATGTTGAAATAGTTATTGAAAGAAGATTGTGACAGCTTCATGTGTTGATGATGACTTATGTATGATATGTGTTGCAGGCCCAAGAGGAGCAAGGAGAAGCTGCTAGAAGAGACAAGACGGCGTTGAAAAGAGTGAGTTCTGTGTAAACAACTTGAACTAACAGTTGCCTTGTGCTACCCTGCCTAAAATCATATTGCTTGCCATGATTTTGTTTACGTAATTATTTGTTAATCCACTGTTTACAGCAGGTATTTCACAGAGTTGTGAAGTTATACTGGCTTGTTTTAAATTCTGTTATCCAAGTGTCATTTGTGAATGTGTGTTCAGTGGTACCTGTGATAAAAGGACACCCTTGGGACTAGCCAAAAGTGACCCTATATTGCATGTGGCCTGTCATGACTGTCACGTTTCACTATATCACATAAGGTGATTATGAAACGGTTAGTTACTTCTAACTAACTAACCACACCACGATCCACTCTCGCAGTCATACAATTAAATAGAAACAACAAAAGTATAAGTTCCAGACGCCTGTTTATGTAATAACTCGCCACCTCCCTCGAGACTTCACTCAAAATATGTTCTTTTCAAAACGTAAACACCATGTGTCACTGACAAAAAATGCCAGTTAAAGTATAGAAAATTATAGTAACACGCTGATCCCGTGTAAAGTTAGGAAAATATAGCTGATCTGCCTAAAAGTGCTAATTTATGCAGGTGTCACACACCCCACGTTGTCACCGCTCGAATGTAATCATAAATAGAAAAGATGACAACGGTGGTAAACAGGGTGCAAAGACATGGTGCACTTAGCTTTTTCTTCTGCCACTGAGTGGACGGCCTGTAATTAGTCTTTAGTCTCCACAACTGCTCCGTCGAATGAAGTGCTGGTTAGCGTGGTGACGAAGCAGGGAACAGTGGAGATATCAGGCGCCTCACTCAGTCGCTGGTTAGCCGGTTAACTGGTTACAATACCCCGCGGACGATCCGGTTACAGCATCCCGCAGATTAACAGCGTCCCGCAGATAGGCAGCAGACAACAGCCAGCAACAGTAGCAGGTAGAAATGAAGAAAGGCTGCAACAAAAAGCCTCGGTGCACTAGACATGTCATGCTACCCCTCACACCCCACCTTTAAACATGTCACCCTGACATATTTCATCGAGCACGTGGGCCTGCACAAACGGACTTTTACAACAACAAATCAGCTATTCCCCTTCCTTCTCTCCATATCTGCAAAAACCATATACAGATTAGTATTTTAGCGTCACAAAGAGCAAATTATGCGCTAACCTGGAGAGAACAACAGAGAGTATTTCATTCCACAAACACAGACTCGTCAACAGCGTTAAATAATGATTTATTACCTCAAAAGCCTATGTAGGTAGCTCTCTCATTGAAGCGAAAACTGCTTCCTCCTTTGAATGGCACCTGTTCGTCAACAGCGATACCCCATTCACCCTCTTGCTGAATACTTTATGCGGTGAAAATGGCTTCCCGCACAGCGAAGAGAATTTGACGACCCGTCAACGTCAGACCGCATGTGAACGGAGAGAAAGTGGTCTCAAACTGAAGTTTCCTGAAGCCCTCCTGTACATATGCAGAGCGGCGCGTTGAATATCAATGCAGAAATCAAAGCGATGAAATCCATCAAACTAGCAGGAAATATATGACACCGACCGTTCTCCCCAGCGCTGAGTTTTCGAGTGTCCAGTTAACATGTCTCAGACAGACAACCTTGACGAAATCACGTGACTAACCCTGTCACATACCCCAGTTCAGCTATCGACAATTCTGCCTCGACAGCAGAAATCACCCCCGTGAAATCCGTGCAACACAAAATACCCGTGTTCGTTTTGCGCTGTCAGCAAAACCCACAACCGTTGACAGAAAGCACAGGCGCTTTCTATCGCAATTGACCAAGAGAAGGCACCCCACCGAGTGACACTTTCTTGATCCATGTCACTAGATCGTGACAATGACAGGTACATTTTGGTAAAGATAATAAACAAAGGGACAGCCGAAGGTGTCCTTTCATGGAAGATGTCCTCTCATCAGAGGGGCCTCGCATCGCAGGTACCGCTGTATATGCATTTTTATTTTTATGTAATTGTTGAGGATGCTTTGATAAAAAGTTACACCGCAGTTAGAATGGACATTCTAACTGCGGTGTAACTTTTTATCAAAGCATCCTCAACAATTACATAAAAATAAAAATGCATATACAGCGGTACCTGCGATGCGAGGCCCCTCTGATGAGAGGACATCTTCCATGAAAGGACACCTTCGGCTGTCCCTTTGTTTATTATCTTTACCAAAATGTACCTGTCATTGTCACGATCTAGTGACATGGATCAAGAAAGTGTCACTCGGTGGGGTGCCTTCTCTTGGTCAATTGCGATAGAAAGCGCCTGTGCTTTCTGTCAACGGTTGTGGGTTTTGCTGACAGCGCAAAACGAACACGGGTATTTTGTGTTGCACGGATTTCACGGGGGTGATTTCTGCTGTCGAGGCAGAATTGTCGATAGCTGAACTTGGGAAGTGACAGGGTTAGTCACGTGATTTTCGTCAAGGTTGTCTGTCTGAGACATGTAAACTGGACACTCGAAAACTCAGCGCTGGGGAGAACGGTCGGTGTCTTATATTTCCTGCTAGTTTGATGGATTTCATCGCTTTGAGTTCTGCATTGATATTCAACGCGCCGCTCTGCATATGTACAGGAGGGCTTCAGGAAACTTCAGTTTGAGACCACTTTCTCTCCGTTCACATGCGGTCTGACGTTGACGGGTCGTCAAATTCTCTTCGCTGTGCGGGAAGGTATTTTCACCGCATAAAGTATTCAGCAAGAGGGTGAATGGGGTATCGCTGTTGACGAACAGGTGCCATTCAAAGGAGGAAGCAGTTTTCGCTTCAATGAGAGAGCTACCTACATAGGCTTTTGAGGTAATAAATCATTATTTAACGCTGTTGACGAGTCTGTGTTTGTGGAATGAAATACTCTCTGTTGTTCTTTCCAGGTTAGCGCATAATTTGCTCTTTGTGACGCTAAAATACTAATCTGTATATGGTTTTTGCAGATATGGAGAGAAGGAAGGGAAATAGCTGATTTGTTGTTGTAAAAGTCCGTTTGTGCAGGCCCACGTGCTCGATGAAATATGTCAGGGTGACATGTTTAAAGGTGGGGTGTGAGGGGTAGCATGACATGTCTAGTGCACCGAGGCTTTTTGTTGCAGCCTTTCTTCATTTCTACCTGCTACTGTTGCTGGCTGTTTTCTGCTGCCTATCTGCGGGACGCTGTTAATCTGCGGGATGCTGTAACCGGATCGTCCGCGGGGTGTTGTAACCAGTTAACCGGCTAACCAGCGACTGAGTGAGGCGCCTGATGTCTCCACTGTTCCCTGCTTCGTCACCACGCTAACCAGCACTTCATTCGACGGAGCAGTTGTGGAGACTAAAGACTAATTACAGGCCGTCCACTCAGTGGCAGAAGAAAAAGCTAAGTGCACCATGTCTTTGCACCCTGTTTACCACCGTTGTCATCTTTTCTATTTATGATTACATTCGAGCGGTGACAACGTGGGGTGTGTGACACCTGCATAAGTTAGCACTTTTAGGCAGATCAGCTATATTTTCCTAACTTTACACGGGATCAGCGTGTTACTATAATTTTCTATATTCTAACTGGCATTTTGTCAGTGACCACTGTTTTTACGTTTTGAACGTAAAAGAACATATTTTGGAGTGAAGTCTCGAGGGAGGTGGCGAGTTATTACATAAACAGGCGTCTGAAACTTATACTTTTGTTGTTTCTATTTAATTGTATGACTGCGAGAGTGGATCGTGGTGTGGTTAGTTAGTTAGAAGTAACTAACCGTTTCATAATCACCTTATGTGATATAGTGAAACGTGACAGTCATGACAGGCCACATGCAATATAGGGTCACTTTTGGCTAGTCCCAAGGGTGTCCTTTTATCACAGGTACCACTGAACACACATTCACAAATGACACTTGGATAACAGAATTTAAAACAAGCCAGTATAACTTCACAACTCTGTGAAATACCTGCTGTAAACAGTGGATTAACAAATAATTACGTAAACAAAATCATGGCAAGCAATATGATTTTAGGCAGGGTAGCACAAGGCAACTGTTAGTTCAAGTTGTTTACACAGAACTCACTCTTTTCAACGCCGTCTTGTCTCTTCTAGCAGCTTCTCCTTGCTCCTCTTGGGCCTGCAACACATATCATACATAAGTCATCATCAACACATGAAGCTGTCACAATCTTCTTTCAATAACTATTTCAACATGTTCTCTACTGAAATTAACCAGTTCATTTAATTGTTTTGACATGAATAAAATGGACTCTACAATCATCTTGTGATATTTTATGAACAAAAGCTCTCAGGCAGCTCCTAATCCAGTCTGATTTTTGTTACAGTGGGGGAGGGGGAGGGGGGGGGGGGGGGGCAGAAGGGAGGTTGTCATGTTCAAGGTAAGTCTGGTCACTGGCAAATCAACTGTTTTCAGATGCTTGGATTCTGTCACTGACGTGCATTCCTCATCCTCATCACTATCATGATGATGATGAACAGCAAGCTCATCACCTTGTACATTTCCTGCAGAGCTGCAGCCTGTCTGCGTTCACTAGACTGAACTTGCTCCAGCACTGACTCTCTGTCCTTGGCGTAGGAGTGCAGTTCTTCCAGACGGTTCTTCAGCTTCAGCACGTTCTGTTGCGACTCCTCATAGCGCTCCGCATAGTCAGCCTGCCATAATAACAGGTAGCATTAAAACAAAAATTAAAGGCCCACTCCTTTAAACCTTAGTTTTTGATCACACACACCGCCAGGCTGTTACCTACAGTACAAACACGCTTTAGTTTGAACGCTTGCCGCCAGGGAACACCCTAGGTGCTCTCCATAGAGAGAGAGCATTTTTCAAAGAATTTATTTCGCATTGTCATATAGCTACCATCCGGATGCCCTGTTATGGCGCTAGATCTAACTTTAAAATCTAGAGAATGAATTGACAGTATGTGAGACAGTTTGTGAGACCAACATTGTTAAAACACAAAAGAATTCTTTTTATCATCAAGACAAAGTCAGTACAATTCCAAGTTTTGAAAGTCTGAAAGTAGGGAGCCCGGATAGGTCAAGCGAGTTGGGTGAATGAGTTGACTGGTATGTGTAAGATGCAGCTCTTTTCATGCTACCAAAAACCATGCAACTGTCCCCTTTTTGTAATGCTAGTTGACTTGAGATTTTGAACATTTGATACTGTTAGTTGCTGTGCCTGGTAGATTGAGTACTGTGTGCATAAAAAAAGAAAATGTACTGCCACAACAGGGCTTTTATCACATCACATGAGCTGCATCTTACCATAGCCCAAGCAGACGGTGTTTCAACACATTCCTACAATTTCTTTGAGTCGACCGCCACTTGGTTTGTGTCACTATCAGTCATTTGTTGTATTTTAGGTTCAGAGGTACGTACACAAAAACATGCTACTACAGATCTAGAGTCGCTTTGAAACCGCAGACAACTCAATAAGTCATGTATGAATAAAGTGGATCACACGGGGCCCCGATGGCGCAGGGGTGAATAAACCATGAGAATTGGTGTGTGGTTTATGCCTGCTAAATAGCCATTCATGTGATCTGTGTCATTTAATGTTGTTGAATGCTATTGTGAGGGTGTTCCATCAGGTTAGTTAGCTGTTTTAGTGACAAGATGTCATCATTCTGTAAACCTTCTGTGAGGGGGGTGTGTGCCTTTAAACCCTATCCATCAGAACAGTCAAGATGTAGTAAGATTTATCCTGTAAACATACAGGATTTTCAATGACTTCATGAGCTGCAAAGCTAAACGACTGCTCAACATGAGGATTTCCAATAATAATCCACAAAGACACCATGATGCTCTTAAAACTATTTGAGTTGGGCTGGGGCCGCCAGTCAATTGGTAGCGCACTGGCTTTGTACCAAGTTTGTCACTTTCGGTGGGTCGGTGGGTTCAAGGCCCGGCTCCGCCATTTTTCTTCTTCTGTATTTCCCAGACTAATGTTTGATGCAGACTCTAAGCGGATGGAAATCATACCATCCTCGTGTACAAATGAATGAAAAATGCGTTAAATATCCGGAGTTTCCAGTGAAAGTCTTGGGACAGATATCTAGCCTGCATACCCTGGAAAAGCGCATTGTGCTTTTAGTTATGCGCAATAGAAATCTCCTTAATAAATAAATAAAAGGTGTACCGCTGCCCATGCGCTAGGATAAAAAGCTGTGTGGCACACAAACCTCTCACCATATGGTGACCCTGAGAATAAAAAGCTCAGGAAGGCAGAAAAAGAAGAATTGATGTATGCAACAATGCTTTTATCACTGAGCAACCATAGCTTAACAAATAATTATCTTGTAGGCCTAATAGATCTTGTACTCACAGCTCTGATTTCCAACCCTTGCAACTTCTGTTCTAACTCTCGGTTGTGTCTGAAAAACAAACAACAACATACAAACATTAAGCAAGGCAATGGAAGTCTCCCTGTCCACAAAGAGTACAAAGGAACAGCAGACAAAGACAGTGGCAAACTATTAAGACTGTACATTATTCATTTAGCTGTGTCATTACATCAATGCAATTTTTTTGACTGGGGAAGCATGTTAGCACTCATGCTTGAAAAGTACCTTCCAGAATAGTTTCTGCACCATTGAAGTTCGCCAAATATTGCACAATAAAAGAAAGAATGAAACAATATTAACATGCCAGCAGCACCAAGGCAAACGAGAGTATCCCTTCCCCCCCTCCCCCCCCTCCAAAAAGGGGAAAAAACACAGAAAACGTTAAAGATGAAGAAAGGGACTGTAACTGTAGCATGAATACAAGACAGCAAGGGAGAAGACAAACATGTGAGCATCATCCAGGGAATCCTGCAGTTCCCTCAGCTGTTGTCGCAGACCGTGGATCTCCTCTTGCAGGATGCGTTCTCTGGCCGTCTCTCTGCCTCCAGGCACAGAGAATGACATCAGGGGGTCCCCGGTCATGGTGCCCAGCTTGTGGCGAAGATCCTGGACCTCCGCCTCATAGTACGCTCGCAGGTCCGCCATGTGCTTGGCATGCTTCTCACGCAGGCTCAGTCTCGTCCTGCCCAAACACACTCACTTTATCAGTCATTTTAAAAGGACACAATGGATTGTTCGTCACAGTCAAGACACAAGTTGCTGTTAGTGAATAACAAATACACGTAACTGCACATTTATTCTGCATTTGTACTGCACTACCATAACTTCCCCCTCACAATATTCTATTCTTCCACATGCTTTATTTTCAGGATTCTATTACTTGAATATTTAAGAAGTATGTTTATCGTCAGGCTGAATAATACTGACTGAATATAAACAATCCTGTTAACAGTCATACACGGACCCAGACCCAAACAATTCCTTAGCATGTTTATAAATTAGGGGGGCTGGGTGTGTGTTTGTGGTAGGCTAAATATAATTCACTAGATGATTACCCGCTTCGCCGGGAAGAAGTAGAGCCGAATACCAGGCTGGGAAAGGAAAGGAGATAAACGCGCAAAACACTGGAGACCTTCTAAAAATAGTAACGTGCAGTGACCTTCTAAAAATAGTAACGTAGTAACGGGAATATGGATTGACGCCACACGGTGGAAGGGAGATAATCGCGGCTGAAAACACTGGAGAAGATAAGGAAGAGTTACTGGTAGTGGATCCCGACAACAACAACAACAAAAAATCGGTTCAGCGCGCACAGCGCTGTGCGCTGAGAGCACATGTTGAAATATCTCATCGATGAGGTTGTGTCCGGGGTGTAGCTGAATACGGTGTCCAAATTTGAAAAAGATTCACCGAGAACTTTGGCCGTGCATCGCGAACAGACAGACAGACAGACAGACAGACACTAGTCGTATATATATATAGATAAACAAGGAGAAGGAAATGTAGATACACAAAAATAGAATAATTTGCCATTGACCGACCTGGGCGACAAGACCTGGTCCTGTAAAGGTGATTGGGAGCTGGTTGCAGTGTGGTCAGTGTGTAAGTGCAGGGAGGTCTGTGACCACCTGGCCCTGTCCGACTCCCCATCTCTCTGCCTGCTCTCACCATCCTCATCTGACACCTGTACACAGTAACAACACACCAAAATAATTCCACAGTCACAAATAGAACTTGCAAGATTTTAAGCACGTCTGCAAAATAGCTCAAGCTTCATACAAGTGTTGGCATTGTTTACACCACTCTTTGTCAAAACAAATGTCACCCTGCAAACATTATCTTGTGAGAAAAATTGCCGGTAGTGTTCATTGAAGTCTGAAGTCCTTACCTCTCTTTGGGACAGCCTGGTCTTGCCTAAGGGCATAGGGCTGCTGTAAACACCTCCCCGCAGCTGCTTCTCTCCACCACTTTCAGCCCTGGATCTGTGACTGTCCCTGGATGATCTCTGCCTTGATCCTTCTTGTGCAGAACGTGTGGAACTCTCGAAATGAGAGGGTAGTCTGCTGACGTACTGCTGACTCGCCCCTTCATCTTGTTCAAAGTGAGAAGAGTGCTGGGCGTAACGCTGCGGTGCCTCTGCGTCAGTGTGAGCGTTCCTGCTGCTGTACGCACTACTTTTGTGCGACTCTCTCAACCCGCCCCCTGGAGACTTGTCCATAAGAGCCTGTAATACAGTCTTTCATAGTTGCTGACAATGAACATTGAACACCTACTGACGAAGTAATAATAATAATAATTGTCAGTAAGTACTGGTGTCACATGACTGATGTGAAACAGTTGATTGGCTAATGGCAATGCGCTTAAAACTGTTAGCGCTAGAGAGCGTATTCTTCCGCCCTTTTCCAAAGCGAGGCTGTGCCCCTTCTTTTCATTTAAGAAGATTCTTCTCATCCTCCGTGTTAGTGACATGTAGCTTATCACATTACCAAATGATGCTAGACCCTAAATTTCCCGCGGCTAAAAGCAGAAGTGTTTTTTTTTCTGACAGACTTCATGCGCCTGTGCCACAGTGAATATGTGCCTCTTTTTTCGACTTCCGAACATTCTTCTCAGCCGCTGTGGTAGTGTCATGTAGCTTATCGTCTCCATATCACCAAACAATGATGCTTGACCTTAAAATTTCCCGCGGCTAAAAACAGAAGATTTTTGTCTGACATATTTCGAGCTGGACAAAGCAGCATTTGGAAGTCGACTGATTCAATAGACTGTCCTACTTGTATATGTAGCAGACGACACCATCAGTTCAGGACTGAAATGAACGGGTTTCGCATATTTCAAGATAACTACGATGTAAACATAACACGCGAAGGCTTCAAAACATTCTTACCATGTAATTATAGCACCAACCTCCCAGATGAATGCAGGTACATTGCAAGAAATAACATGCCAACTTTATTTTTTTGCGAATGAGGGAACCAACTAGTCACTTTGAGTCGTATGACATCAGGGACGCCACTCAGTTGCTTGGGGGTCGTTCATTTTTTGGGGGGAGCATATTAGAA